>NC_077228.1:272467635-272781385 GCF_027887165.1 Monodelphis domestica | reverse complement strand
CCCCATTTGGGATTTCTTAGCAAAGATGCTGGAATGAGTTGCCATTTCCTCCTTCAACACATTTTTAAGATGAGGAAACTGAGGCAAAGAGGTGACATGACTTTCCTGGGGTCTAGGAAGTATCTGAGGCCAAATTTGAACCCAGGACCTCCCTTCTCTGGGTCTTTCTCTCAATCCACTGAACCATCCAGTTGTCCCTATATCTTCCTTACTAACTAGAATACTCACTTAACCAAAATAGCCTAGCTGTTCCAGATAAGCAGGGGGTTTTGTGCCACAAACACATAAAGATAACCCCCTCTTCCCCAGAAGATCTTTCAGAGCAAAGGCTACATTTGATTTATTTTTTCACTTCTCCAGAGCCTCCCACAGTACCAGAGCCTTTCTCGCATCCAGGAGGAACTCAAGAAATGTTTATCGAATGAATGATCATGTACAACTAGCTACACCTAAGGAGGTGTAAGAATGACACCATGGAGTCGCCATGCTTCTCCTTGGTGCCAGCGCCACGCCGTGTGTCCAGGCCTCCGTTTGGGGCTGGGAGGCCCCGACAGGGCCCATAGTAAAACAGCCATCCTGTGTATGAGGCTGGCTCCTCTCCATCCAAATGAGGGAGCTTAGGGATGACCAGGATGGTCTCACACTGGCGCCAGTCCTCAGCCCCTGGAGTTTCCTGAGTGCGAAGCGGTGAGTCACCAGGGCAGGTCAGTTTGGTCTCAGCACTGGAGGGAGTGAGACCCCATCCCGTAGAATGGAATCCTTAACCTCGAGGAAAGCAAATGTTCGCCCAGTGCCAAGGAAACCACTCTGGGATTTTCCAAAGAGGGAAGGGCTGACTCTCTGACGGCAGGCGGCCTGGGGAGGATCTCTGGCTCTAGCTGCTGGCTGCTTTCCCTTCTATATTTACCCTCCTTCACCTGAAGAGAACATTGTCAAGCTCTGGAGTTCTGGCCATTCCCCAGGAAGGAAGCAGGAGGGAGAGGAAAGAACAAGAGTCACAGAAGGCAGAATTCCAAGCTCAGGGTGCCTGCCCTGGGGCTACTTTGGGGCTGAGGGGGAAGACAGCTTTGGAATGCTTGGCTGACCCATTTATCACTTCTACTTGTATCCATACACCCCCTTTTTCAACAACGAGGAGTTCTGGGGATACATTCTCTGGGCAATAGCACACGAGATATACATGGAATATGGTTTAGGGTCCCTGAAGGGCCCTGAACAAACATCGAAGTCCAAGGACCTGCAGATTTTTTTCAATGATGATGATGATGGCAACTCACATTTAATACAGTACTTTTGGGCTGGCATGATCTCATTTCATCCTCATGCTTAATCATATGATGAAATTGCTATTATTATCCCCATAGGTTTTTCTTTTGTTTGTTTATTGTCCCCATGTTTATGGGGAAAAGGTGGACTGGCACATGGAGAGCCAGACCTTGAAGCACACACAGATATTTTATTTCCCCATTTGATTTCAACTCAAGCAACCTCCCTGAAAACTTGGTAGCTGTAGAGGGCAGTTAGGTAACACAGTGGATAGAGTGCCAGGCCTGAAGTCTGGAGGTCCTGGTTTCAAATCTGGCCTCAGACACTTCCTAGCTGTGTGACCCTGGGCAAGTCACTTAATCCCTATTACCTAGCCCTCACCTCTCTTCTGCCTTAGAACCAATACTTGGATCAATTCTTTTTTTTTTTTTAAACTCTTACCTTCCATCTTAGAATCAATACTGTGTATTGTGCTAGGCAATGGGGGTTAAGTGACTTGCCCAGGGTCACACAGCTAGGGAGTAGCTGAGGAATATTTGAACCCAGGACTTCCCAACTCTAGACCTGGTTCTCAATCCACAGAGCCACCTAGCTGTCCCTGCTTGTAGCAATTCTAAGAGAGAAGGCAAGGGTTTAAAAAGAAAAGAAAAAAAGAATTTTTTTTTTAAACTTGGTGGTGGAGAATCAGTTTCTGGCCAAGATGACCCAGGGGTGTGATGATCAAAAGTCTCCTAATTCACCATGGAGCCAGAAGAGCTGATGATTCAGGAGCGGTCTGTCGGGCCAGAACTCTTTGTGCCTACAACAGGGGCAACCTGCCCATCTCTCCATCTCTCCATCTCTCCTTTATGGAAGAGCACTCCCCTTTCCTCCCACCTAACTACACCCTGGGAGCACACAGCTGCTTCTTTTTTTCCCCTCCTATGTTTGTTCTTTCTTGACCTGAGATGAGCATGTGTTTTGAGCTGGACATGTCCAGGCTGTGTTCTTGTGAGTTTAGGAGATCCAGAGGGCCCCTCTGCAGTGGGGAGAGCCACCAGGAAGGTAGTAACCCACGGCAATGAAAGCAGTTCTAGTAGAAGAGAAGAGATGGCAGCAGCTTCCTATAAAGGTCCCAATCCTCAGAGATCAGCAGAGAGATAGACCTTGGGATAGAGGGAACTTGATGAGGGTTCCACAGGGAAAAAAAAAAAAGGATTTCCAGGGCCAGGAGCTGAGAAGTACCCTTTTGTTATGGATCTTTTGTATAGATAAATATTATGCTTTTGCATTTTAATTTTTCTTAAAACCCTTACCTTCCATCTTAAAATCAATATCATGTATTGGTTCCAAGGCAGAAGAGCAGTAAGAACTAGGCAATGGGGGTTAAGTGACTTGCCCAGGGTCACACAGCTAGGAGTGTCTGAGTCTAGATTTGAACTCAGATTCTCTTCACTCTATCTACTATGCCACTTAGCTGCTCCTCTAAAATTCTAAAATGATGTTTTAAGTTTGAGTCCATTCTTTCCAGGGATGTTATGTGTGCAAAGAAATCAGGCACCCTTGTTGTTTGGGAAATGTTTCTCATATAATTTTATATAATTGTCCATGCCACATGTCCTTCATAAAACACTTTTCTAAAAGCTAATTGATATTTATGGGGGAGCACATGGATGGAGGCTCCGAAGTGACAGTCCTAGAAATCTAGCCACTCACAGATTTACCCCTAGAACTCTGAAACTATCAGCTGCTGTCTTTCTGGGTACAAGAGGCTCTCAACCATTTTTCCTGGGTTCTGTGATAGGAAAGAAAGAGTCTGCTTCAAGGAATTCTATGAACCAAATGCTCAGAAGTCCCTGAATTGAAGTCCAAATGTCCTCTAAAAGAGTTCTTTTTGACCTGGACGCAATGGGCCTTAGGTTTCCAGAGGGCCAAAGAATGGAAAGAGGGAAGGGTGAACTTGATGGTGGTGCTAAAGATCGTTGAATAAGCCTGGTGTATACAGTAACCCGTGCCAAGCTAAAATGAGTAATAAGCCTGGATTTCTAATTACACATCTGAATATAGTTTGTACCCCAAATTTCCACACACTGTAGTAGAATAACTTTTGCTGTCTATAAACAGTAGAATCTTCCTACAGAGGAGACAGTAAGGGGTGGGGATGAGGGAGGGCTACTGCAGGAGGCCAACAATATGGCCCTTGAAGAATGGGCCAAGGCAAGAGCATGGTCTTGTTACAAAAAACTCCTCCTGATTCCCTTGGGGTGGGGGTGGTAGAAATTTACTAGGGAGCAAGTGTGAGAATGGAGAGTGAGGAACTGGGCAGCCTTCCTTCTGGGAGGCTGCTTGAGATCATGTTTCCTCACCCATTAACACAAACAGAATCATCGCTCTAAGAGCAGGAAGGGCTCTCCGAGTTCTAAAACTCTTCATTGGGTGATTGAGGGGGTATGAGACTAGACTAAGACCTTGGGGGGGGAAGGGACTTCCCAGAGATAGTAAGCATCAGAGGCAGGTTTTGAACCCGAGTCTCTGGACTCTGGAACTAGTGTTCTTTTCCACTGTGCCATGGGGTGAAAGGAAGAAAGGAGAATTGATTTCTGCTCCTGTAATGGGATAGCTCCCTGGGCTCTCTCTGGATCAGTCCACATTCTGGGGTGTTCTAGTTAACAACCCACGGTAAGAGAGTAGAGGATGGGTTGTCCTCTGAGCTTGCTTTGAAACCTCCAATGAATTTCTGTTACCTGGTGAATCAAGTTCCAAATTTACCCTCAAGACTCTGCATAATGAACCTATTTGGAGCAGCAGGATGGCACACTGCATAGAGCACTTGGCCTGGTGTTGGAGTTGGGAGGGGCTGGGTTCAAATGTGACCTCAGATACTTTTAAACTATGTGACCCTGGGCAAGTTACTTGACTCCAATTGCTTAGCCTTTATCATTCTTCTGCCTTGGATCTGATACTTAGTATTGATTCTAAGAGAGAAGGTAAGGATTAAAAAAAACAATAACAACCAATCAACCTAGTCCATTTATCTCCCTAAAATATGGGACAGCTGGGTGGTACAGTGGCTAGAGTGCTGGGCTTGGAGTTAAGAAGACATCTTCCTGAATTCAAATCTGGCCACAGACATTGACTAGCCATGTGATCATAGGCAAGGCATGTCACTCTGTTTGCCTCAGTTTCCCCATTTATAAAATGAACTGGAGAAGGAAATGACAAACCATCGCAGTGTCTTTGCCAAGAAAACATCAAATGGGCTCATGAAGAGTCAGACAAGTATGGAAATTACTTAATATCAAGCTCTCTAAAATAATCCCTTTTCAAAATAGAGGAATTCCATGTGAACTGGAACAGCCTCCAGGAATTGATGCAGAGAGCAAGGAGCAGAACCAGGAGAACATTGTACACAGAGACTGATACACTGTGGTACATTCGATTGTAATGGACTTCTGTACTAGCAGCAATGCAATGATCCAGGACAATTCAGAGGGACTTATGAGAAAGAAGCTGTCCACATCTAGAGGAAGAACTGTGGGAGTAGAAATGCATTAGAAAAATATATGCTCAATCACATAGTGCGATAGGTATATGATTGGGGTTTTGATGTTAAAGGATCGCTCTACTGCAAATATGAATAAAGTAGAAATAGGTTTTGAACAATGATTCATGTATAACTCAGTGGAACTGCTTGTCACTTCCGGGAGGGGAGAGGGAAGGGAGGAATCATGAATCATATAAGCATGGAAAAATATTCTAAAAAAAATTAAAAACAAAAACAAACAAAAAAGATCTTTAATAAAATAAAACAAAACAAAACAATCCCTTTTCTGATGCTAGTTTGACTTTCTCACTGCTCTCTACGGTCATGCTCACTTAAGCCCTCATCTCTCTTCCCTACATGGAATATCTTCACCCCAGCCATATCTAGATTTTCTGCAAGATCTAGTTTGATGCTAATCATAAATCATCTTGCTAAGGCACTTTTAAGAAATGATTTTTCAAAAGTAAATGACCCCATGATAGATGATTGTTATCCTCATTTTACATAGGGGACAATGAGACTCAATAAGTAGAGTTATCCTTTTTGAATCATGAATTTCCCCATCACAGTTTCAATATATCATAGGTCAGCACAAGAAATTATTTTTTTTGAGAATTTTATTTAATTAGTCAATTTAAAATATTTTTCCTTGGTTACAAGAATCATGTTCTTTCCCTCCCCTCCCCCCATCCCTTCCCGTAGCCAAGGTGCAATTCTACTGGATTTTACATGTGTCCTTGATCAAGACCTATTTCTATATTGTTGATATTTGCATTAGAATGATAGCTTAGAGTCTACATCCCCAATCATATCCCCATTGAACATGTAATCAAGTGGTTGCTTTTCTTCTGTGTTTCTTCTCCCATAGTTCTTCTTCTGGATGTGGATAGTGTTCTTTCTCATTAATCCCTCCCAACTTGTTCTGGATCATTGCATTGTCACTGATGGAGAAGTCCATTACATTTGATTGTACCACAGTGTATCAGTCTCTGTGTACAATGTTCTCCTGGTTCTGCTCCTCTCGCTCTGCATCGATTCCTGGAGGTTGTTCCAGTCTCCATGGAATTCCTCCAGTTCATCATTCCTTTGAGCTCAATAGTATTCCATCACCATCATATACCACAATTTGTTCAGCCATTCCTCAATTGAAGGGTAGCACCTCGTTTTCCAATTTTTGGCCACCACAAAGAGCGCAGCTATGAATATTCTTGTACAAGTCTTTTTCCTTATTATCTCTTTGGGGTACAAACCCAGCAGTGCTATGGCTGGATCAAAGGGCAGACAGTCTTTTATCGCCCTTTGGGCATAGTTCCAAATTGCCCTCCAGAATGGTTGGATCAATTCACACCTCACAACAAGCAATGGCACAAGAAATTAAATGGGAACTTGGGGGGAGTTTTATGGAAGCCTCAGATAATACATGAAGGCCAGCAGATGACACAGAAAAGTTTGGAAACTCAGAAATGCATAAAATATATGTATAGCATATAATACCATAAATGTACACAATTTTTTTAAAATTTAAGATAAATAAAAAATTACAGTTTGTAAATAGAATGCAAAAGTCAGCAGATAACACACAAAGGCTAGAAGTACAGAGATGTCTTAAAAAGTTTACTAACATATAAATGCATATAAGATGCTATAAATGCTCCATATGGCACTAAGGGAAGGTCAAACATTTTACATGGATTTTCCAGATTGTGAGGGATACATACTTCTAACCCCTGCAGTGTGGAAGGGATACCTGTAACTCATTCATTAAATGAGAGGGTTTAGGAATAGAAGGCCTCTGAGGACCCTTCTTGTTCTAGAGTTAAGAAACTTACTCAAGGTCATGCACCAACTAAATGACAGCCCTGGGAACTGAACCTATACTTTTCCTTTCTTTGTTTCTCTCTCTCTCTCTCTCTCTCTCTCTCTCTCTCTCTCTCTCTCTCTCTCTCTCTCTCTCTCTCTCTTTGTTTCTTTCTTTTCTTTCCTTCCTTCTTTCTTCCTTCTCTCTCCCTCTCCTCTCTCCTTCCCTCCTTTCCCTTCCCTCCCTCCCCTTCCATCTTGGGATCAATATTAAGGATTGTTTCCAGGACAGAACAGTAAGGGCCAGGCAATGGGGGTTAAGTCACTTGCCTGGGGTCACACAGGTAGAAAATACCTGAGGTCAGATTTGAACACATGACCTCTCATCTCTAGGCCTGGCTCTCTCAATCCACTGAGCCACCTAGCTGCCCCACAACCTATACTTTTCAGATTTCTATGACAATATTGTCTATACCAATCTATAGCTGCTTCAAGTATGTTGGTCTTGCCTCTCCAACTTTGTCCTTAAGGGTAGAATCATTGCTTTGTATTTCTTGGGTATAGTGGACCCTCAATAAATGAATATATCCTTATGGATGAATTGATGGAGGTTACATCGCTGTGTCCTTCAGCTCCCCCCAGTAAGATCCACTGGTCTATCCCAGGAAGGATCTTCTTCCAGACATTGTATAATTGATTCCATGGGAAAGATGGAAGGAAAGGGAAGAGGACTCTTCCCTGCACCACCATACTTGGAAAGCACATGCCAACGTTCTTTCCAATTGCACAAGACAGAAGAATGAGAACTGAACTGAGCTGACTCAGGTTGTGTCCTCTTGGTATCAACACAATAATTTGAAAAGTGAAAAATGCCAACAACCAATTCATTCAGGGAAGAGGCAGAAGGGGTAGAGCTCTAGGGGTAGTTTCTGGTTCTACTTGGTGCCAAGCTGTCAAATAACAGACTTGGATGGTTTGTTTTTTTATTTGTTTTGTTTTTCCATTGACTTAACCAGTGTATTTGACTAGACTGACCCGATGGACCAGCCAGTTGTTTTGGCCTCCTGCAGTCCTGCCCTGAATCCCTCCTGGGCGTTTGCCCCCTGTTGTTCTTAAACACTCCCCTGAGTGTTCTGCCCCTCATTCCCCATGTGGGTATCCTGTTTATATTCCTGCTGTCTGGTCTCTTCAGGCTTTAAGTTCCTGCGATGGAGATTCTGCCAGCCTCTTCGCTTTCCACATTACCGCAAACAACTACCCTTGACAAATATCCAGAATCTCAGAATTGGAAGGTACTCCCGAGGTCATCTAGTCTTTCTTCTAAGTACCTACTACGTGCCAGGCACCCTGCTAAACACGGAGGATTCAAAATGCAAAAGCAAAGAAACTTGCCATCCTAAAAGAGCTTATATTCTAGTGAAGAGACATGGAGGAATATGGTGGCCTGGGAGGAGCCCTTTGTTTCAGAAAGTTACAGATATTTAGTAGGGTTAGATTGATACACCCCCATTCAGGAACAATGCAGAGTTGATTTTATCATGATTCCAGAGTTTAGAGGTTGGGAGGGGGGAAATGGGGCTAGCTTAAGGCAACAGGGCAACTGGGGAGGAGATGATCTCCTTGGGACTTACCTGAAATAGATACAGCCACCAACCAGGACAGGGAGGCCCCAGGATGGACTTTCCTTCAGGATGGTAAAGGGATTGGTCAGGATTGGATGGCCAGTAAATTCAGGAACGCCAGAATCCCCTCTAAAATATCCTCAGCAAAAGATTCTCTTCTACCTGAAAATTTCTTTTGGTCAGGGGTAACTCACTACTTCCCAAGACCATCCATTTCATTTTTAGATAGCCCTAATTGTTAGGGAGCTTTTCCTTAGAGGGAACTGAAATTTGCATCTCTGGACCTTCAGTGGATTGTTCTTGATTCTATCCCTTGCTGAGCTAGAACTAGCAATTCTGGTGCCTGCAAATCAACTTTTTTAAGTCAACTTAATTTGGAGAGAGACCTTGGACCTTTAGATACAAGATTCTATGAGATAAGAGACTCACTGAGCGATTGGGGAAGAATCTGGTGTGTCTGAAGACCCCAGGTCATTGTTAGGCTACTCTTTGGGGGTATGCTATAATGGGAGATAGTCAGGTAGGGCCAAACAAATGAGAAAGAAGGATCTTCTTGTGGCTTCCTATCATAATTAATTTTTTCTAACTGGGTACCAACCTCAGTTGTTTCTAAGTTTCTGAAGGCTGTCACATTCTGTTAGCACCTTCTATATTTCAATACTCTTGGGGCAAAGCCATAGTTACCTATCCTAGTTATAGCTTTGAGAACAAGTTTAAATATTCTAATCCAAGCTAACTGTTTAAATCCTGGAAGAGAGTTAATAGTCCCCTTCCCTTGAATTCAATGAAAAAAATGTTTATTTAAGACTTCTCTCCTTCAAATTAAGACTTTCCGGTTCTTTAGAGCAATTTTCATGGAGCGGCTTCCAGGACTCTCATCATCCTGGCAGCCTTCCTCTGCATACACTCTAGTGTGTCAATGTCCTTCCCAAAAAATAGGTCCCAGAAGGAATCTCCCTGTCCATAATAACTCTACACACAGGCCAATGCCACATTCCAATGTCAGAGTGATTACAACGATCCTTTCCCACCTTGAACCAGCAAGCACATCCATCAAAGCCCCAAACCATATACCCAAATAAATAAGTGATCAATCATATGCTTCCATCTGCATTCCTCCTCCCACAGTTCTTTCTCTGGAGGTGGATAGAATTCTTTGTCACAAGTCCTTGGAATTGTCCTGGATCATTGTATTGCTGTTAGTAAAGTCTATCACATTTGATTGTTCCACAATATTTCAGTTACTGCATACAATGTTCTCCTGGTTCTGCTTACTTCACTCTGAATCAGTCCATGTAGGTCTTTCTGGCTCTTTCTGAAATCCTCCTGTTCATCATTTCTTTACAGCACAATAGTATTCTGTCCCCATCATATACCACAGTTTGTTCAGCCATTCCCTAATTGAGGGACATCCCTTTAGTTTCCAATTCTTTGCCACCACAAAAAGCCCCAAAAACTTCTAAAAGAAAGCACTTTAGAGATCACTTACACTCTCATTTTATAGAGGGGAAAAAATGAGGTTCCAAATAGGAAATGACTTGCTCAAGGTCACACAGGTAATTCATAAGAAAAGTGATTAGCATAGTTGTGTTATATTCTAATAGTCATTCATTCATTCATTCAAAGAAAAAAATATTAGATGCCTATTATGTACCAGGCAAGGGCGGCTAAGTGGCATAGTGGATAGAGTACCAGAGTTAGAGTCAAGAATACTCCTCTTCCTGAGTTCAAATCTAGCCTCAGACACTTACTAGCTATGTGGCTCTGGGCAAGTCACTTACCCCTATGGCTTCAGTTTCCTTACCTTGAAAGAAAGCTGGAGAAGGACATGACAAACCACTCTAATATCTTTGCCAGGAAAATCCCCAATGGGGTCACAGAGAGTCAGACATGACTGAAAACCACTGAACAACAGCAAATAAAAGTGAACTCAATATTAAGACCTATGAAGGTCTAGTCCCCGGAGAATGCACAGGGGGCTTAGACTGGTGCCAGCCTGCTTAAATGCTTAGAGAACCAGCTCTTGGTAGTTCATGATGACATGGAATGCCATCAATGGGGCCACATTAGGATTCTAATTCCTGAGACCCCTGCAGGGTCACATAGAAGGAGAGCTACTCTCGGAATTAGAAAATATCCAGCTCTTCACTTCAGAGAATGCACAGGCATTGTGACTGCTTTCTATCTCATTGTTTAGTGAAAAAAAGACTTTTGATTGGCCGATGAGCCAGAAAAGTGTATTATACAAAAGACCCTTTTCATTGTTCAGTTGTTTTTCAATTGTGTCCAGCTCTTTGTGACCCTATTTGGAGTTTTCTTGGCAAAGATCCTGGAGTATTTGTCATGTCCTTCTCTAACTTATTTTACAGATGAAGAAACTGAGGCTAACAGAGCTAAGTGACTTACCCAAGATCACACCACTAGAGTCTGAGGTCAGATTTGAACTCATCTTCCTAACTTTAGGCCCCAAACTCTATATACTGTGCCATCTAGACTAAATTAAGATCTCTCTTCCCTGATGACAAATGAAGCAAAAACTTCTGTGGACCTGGTGGGGGAAGAGACTTGGGTCTCCCCACTCAGATTGTGACCCCATGGCCACATGATCTTTTCTTCTTTGTGTTGGAAAGTATTGGAGAAAGGATGGCTTTATGGTCTTTGCAAAATCTGAAGAACCAGCAGAGTTTGTTAATAGCCAGAGCCTTGACAGACACTGCAGTATACCAGGAATAACCTAATGAGCTAGCAGGGCTGTAGATTGACTCATCAGCTGAGCCACCATGTCCTATGATTAAACCATTGTCTTTGCCAAACCCAGACATGAACTCAGTGGTGGGAAGAATGTTTGTAGCTACCATTTTTAAGTTGGAGCCCACTCTTCCCAGGAATCAAGATGTTGAGGGGAGAGTATGCAAGAGAACACTTTTTTTCAGCCTTTGTGTTTACTAAATATCCCTTTGTAAACGTTATCTGATATTAACTTAGTAGATCATATTGGGTCAATAATTGCTAGTGATGATATTAGAGAGAACACACCACAATGGGGGCTTGAGCCAATAAACATTTATTAAGTGTCTTCTCTGTGTTGGGCACTGTGCTAAACCAATAACATTAGAAAGATAGAGACATAATCCAGCTATGCAGCTGGATTAGAGAGCCAGGACTAGAGACAGGAGGTCCTGGGTTCAAATCTGAACTCAGACACTTACTGTTTGATACTGAACAAGTCACTTAACCCTCATTGCCTGGACACTTATCACTCTTCTGCCTTGGAACAATATTTAGTATTGATACTAAGATGGAAGGTAAGAGGTTTAAAAAAGGAAAGAAAGATACCCCAACCTATCCATAGAATCCTAAAGAGGAGATAGAGACAACTAAGGTTTGGGGGAATCAGACTTTTTAGTATAAGTTTGGTTTTGAAGAGTAAATCTAGAATCTATTTGGGGCAAAATAGAATTCACATCCCTGTGGTATTGCATTTGGGGTTTGGGGGAGAGACAGAGAGACAGAGACAGAGACAGAGAAGAGAGAGGGAGGGAGGGAGGAAGAGAGAGAGACAGAGAAAGAGAGAGGGGGGGAGAGAGACAAAGAAAGAGGGATGGGGAGAGACAGAGGGGGGGAGAGAGAGACAGAGAGAGAGAGACACAAAGAGACAGAGACAGAGAGAGACAGAGACAGAGACAGAAAGAGAGATCTGGCCTTGGAGTCAAGTAGATGTGTTCAAATTCAGCTTCTGACATACTGTCTGTAGCACAAGGTCAAGAGAAGCAACTTTTCAGTGCCTCCAAGCAACTTTCTAAAGCTAGGAGTTGCAGAATAATCAGCCTGCAGTAGTTGAGAGAGTTTCCTCACCAAGAATCTCCTAAGCCAGTGAAATCAGACCTCCCCCCAACCTCCCACAAAAGACCACAGATTCTTCTTGGTGCTCATTCCTTAGTCTTCATTTCCTCTGACTTTTCTTACTTCTTCAAAACTCCTCTTTCAGATATTCTCTGACCTTGCACTGTGAGGGCCCCCACTCATTTTATTTGTCTTCTATGACCTCATTTTGTTGTCTTCCTCCTCCATCTGTTCATTATCTATGCTATATGCCATGTATATCTTTTTTGTGCATCATTGTTTGCATATTATCTCCCCATTAGATTGTCAGCTCCTTGAGGGAAGAGTCTCTCTTTTGCCTCTTTGTATCCCTGAGGACTTAGCACAGTGCCTGGCACATAATAGGCACTAAAAGACTTGCTGTTATTCTCTGAATTTCTTTCATTTTATTTTTGGTTAACTCTGCCCTCCTTGTTAAAGATGAGAATCTTATTCTTCCTTCTCTTTCTATATCTTTTGGAATCTCAACTGTTCTCCTGGTATTCATATATATGATTCCTGCATATACTCTATTGTGGGGTAAAAGTCAACATGAGATGGAAATTTACAGTGAGGAGAGAGACTCATGGCATAAGCAGAAACTCCAGCCCAGGACAGTTTCTCCAGTCTGCTGCTTAAACTAGTGGGGATATTCATGAGATTGGACGTCACCCATGCCCCAGTTTCCATCCCTAACCTACCCCCAATGCTACTTAATGCCTCCAAAGTTATTTCCTAACTCTTAAAACTCTTATAGACTTAGGCATGTTAATATAGTCGGTTTCTCTTCATCTTAGGTCACTCTGTCCTGCATTTTCTGCTTTCTTCAGGACATTTTCTCTTGAATGTAGTTTTTAAAAAATTCTTTCTTTTCAGTTCAGTGATTCTGAGAAGGGCAACAGTTAAACAATCAGGGTTTAGTGACTTGCCCAGAGTCACAAAGCTAGAAAGTATCTGAGGCCAAATTTGAACCCAGTTCTCTCAACTCTAAGCCTCACTCTCTATACACTGAACCACCTAGCTGTCCCTTAAATGTACCTTTAGTATTTAAAGCTTAACCTGAAGTTAATGAGCAATTATTAAGCTTGTACTTTGTGCCAGGCACTGTGCTAAAAAGAAAGACAAATGACATTTTCTGCCCTCAAGGACTTCACAGTCTAATAAGAGAGAGAACATGCAAACAACCTTGTACAAATAAGCTATATACATGATAAAATAGAGATAATGATTTATTGATGTGGAAAACACTGAACTAGGCTAGAAGTCAGGAGACCAGGAGTAGAGTCTCATGTGTGCCACTAGCTTTTGATCCTGGCTAATTCACATGACCTCTTCCAGCCTCAGTTTCCTTAATAATAATAATAGCTAATATTTATATATAACGTCCTCTCTTTCAACCACTGTATTAAGCACTTTACAAATACTTCATTTTTAAAAGGGGGAGGCAGCTAGTAGAATAGTAGATAGAGTGCCTATCCTGGAATTGGAGGAACCTGAGTTCAAATATAGCCTCAAATACTTCCAAGCTTTGTGACCTTGGACAAGTCACTTAAACCTGATTACCTAGCCCTTGCTACTACTCTTCAATCTTAGAATTGGTACTAAGTCCAAAGGGAAGGGTTCTAAAAAACCCAACAAAACAAGTATTATTTTATTTAATCCTCACAACAATCCTGTGAGGAAGGCACTATGATTATTTCCACTGAGGCAAACAAAGATTACATGACTTGCCCAGGGTCACATAGTATCTGAGGACAGATTTTAATCTAAGTCTTCCTGCCTCCAGGGCTAATACTCTCTTTGCTATATCACCTACGTGTTCAACTGGAATCTGAGGGGACTGGACTTTCCCCCTAAGAACCCTTGAAGTCTAGGAGGCTACATGACAACTTGTTGGGTGTGTTGCAGTGGGAATTCCTTCCGAATATGGGCTGCTGCAGTCCCTTCCAACTCTCAAATTCTAACACTTTGGGAAGCCCTCCTCTCCCTGACAAAGCTGTCCTGTGTGCCTCCCATTGCCTAGGTTCTCCACCTCCTCTTCCCCCCCCCCATCTCCCCCCAACTCTCATGCAGGGACCCTTAGAACTATTTTAGCCTCCACAGTGGCAGACCCTGTCCAGGGAAAATCTGAGGTCCTGGCTCCGAGGTCAGGGATGTGACCATTGGGAAACAACCACCTTCCTTAGAAGGTATGAAGGTCACTGACTTGGTCTTGAGTACATCTCAATCTGGTTTACCCAATACCACTTTTCTGGACCCCACCATGACAGTGAGTGGCCAGGAGATCCATCACCAGGGATGGGTTTCCTGTTGACAAATGCCAGCTTGTGGCATTAGGTTGTGGTCATGGTCCAAAAGAGCACCTATCTAAAAATGGACCCCTTTTGCTTAGAAGATCTGGAGTGTGTGTGTGTCTTTGAGTCATCACTGTTTCTTCACGTTGGAAAAAAAAAACAACAACAACCCACTCCCCCGCCCCCACTGTTTTCCCCTACATAGCCCCACAAGTCCTACAAGCCCCACAGCTATGAAAAATCTGGAGTCTATTCAGTCTTAGGCCTCCTCCCCCAAATTGACAGCTCAACTTTCCTGGCAGAATCCATAGGGTGACCGAGACGTCAACATGGGAGCCAGTATGTTTATTGGTTAGAGCAGAAGAACGAGTTAGTACTTTTATGTTTTGTTCCTAGCTCACTGTGTGGCCTTAGGCAAGTTATTTGACCTCTCCATGCCTATGTTTTCCCAGCTGGAAGAAAAAAAAAAGGACCATAGTACCATTCTTTTCAACATTTATTTTGGTAATGAATTTGATACAATAGAAAGAGTATTCATTGGCTTATGGGTCAGAGAACCTGGGTTCAAGTCCTGTCTCTAAAGTTCACTACATGTGCAAGCTTGGGTAAGTCATTTAACCTTCATGGGCCTCAGTTTCCTCATATTTAAAGGAGGTTGGATTTGATGGTGTCCTTCCAACTCTAAATCTATGATCGGCGATCGCTTACCAAGTGCTCACTAGCCAGTGGAGTGGATGACCAAGAAAGGGCAGAGAACACAGAAGGGTCTTAGAGATCATCTTGTTCTTAAGCCCTCGCTTTACAGATGAGGAAATGAAGGCCAGAAGCACTAAAGGGCACACAGGTAGCAGAGTAGAGTAAGAATGAAAAACTAAAGTCCTCTACTCCTGGCTTTGTATTCTTCCATTGTGGCATGTAACCAGAGAACAGATTTAGGATGTGGTTATGGTGTAAGAAAGTCTGGAATGGGGTTGGGGTGAAGGGCAGCTGTTAGCAGGACCATCACATCTCACGTGTCTAGCCTATTCCAGCCAGTATGTCAAGTTGGGGGCTTAAAATGACTCTATTATATATGTACCTTATATTCTGCAAGTTTTATCACCGTCTGCCCATTTCCCCCAGTCCTTCTCTGAGCATCTCTGTTCTATCTCAACCAAATAATGAATTTGAGGAAGTGGCTTCCAGTTTCAACAAGAGATATTTAGAATTGACCTAAGGAAGAACTTCTGGAGGTAGCAGGTGAGGTTGTGAAATCTGTAGGAGCAGTTAGATACCTCCAAGAAAAGAAGACACCCATTTGTCTGAGATGGTTCAAGAGATGTCCTTCTTGGAGACAGGGTACTTAGAAGGCTGTCCAAGGCAAAGCAGACTACCTAGGCAAGGGCATTTCTTGGGTGACTTCCCATGTCCAGCTCCCATCTTGTTGACCGTGGACTGGAATCTCTCTAGTCAAGGTTCTATCCCTATTAAAATGTAAATCCATTTCAGAGAGTTAACATTTTAAGATGTTATCAGTCATCTCCTCCTGTGGATGAATGAATTTCAGGTCCTTTCCTAAAAGCAAATTCCTTGAAAGGAGATTGGTAAGTAAGGGTGGACTGGATACTTTATAAGAGAGAAATGAGCCCTGAGCCACATCAGGGGGCAGGGGGGAGGGTACAAAACAGAAGAATGGGGGCACTTCAAAATTGTGCTTAGTGCAATGGGCCAGGTACCATCCTGAACTCCTTTGCACCTCAGTAATAGGAGTGAGGCAATGAGAAAGGTGAAAGGACAAGAGATTGTAATCAAAGAGGAAAATTCCAGAGTTAAAGACCATGAGAGGGTACACAAACAAGAGTTTTTGTGAGATTGAGCTCTAAAGTATGACCACTTCACTTCTATGGTGGATGAGATCCAGGGGACGTGGAAGTGATAAGCATGCAGGAGGGAGTAGAACAGAGAAGTTTAGATATTTAGGGGTCATCGGTATATGAACATTAAATCACCACATGGGTTGGGATGAAGAGAAAGACCATAACTTGTTTGAGAAAGGAGGGGTAGGGAAATTAACAGTTGAAACAGCAAGGATGGATGAGATGAGAAAAACAGATAGAACTGACTTCAAAGGAAGAGAGAATGGTGGGGTGGGTTCTGGAAATTAACCAATTAATAAGCATTTATTAAGCACCTACCAAGAAACTAGGTAGTGCAGTGGTCCTGATGTCAGATAGACTTATCTTCTTGAATTCTAATCTGGCCTCAACCACTTACTTACTTGCTGTGTAAGTCACTTTCCCCTGTTTGCCTCAGTTTCCTCATCTGTAAAATGAGCTGAAGAAGGAAATGGCAAACCACTCGAGAGTATCTTTGTCAAGAAAACCCCAGAAGCCCAAAGAATTGGACACAAGTGAAAACAACTGACCAACAGAATGTCCCAGGTACTATAATAAACGCAGGAAGTGGAATTAAAGAGTACATATTATATTGATTCTTCCTTCTAGCCCAAGATTTATGTGTGGTAGTGGTAGGGAGACCAGAAGGTGGTGAAGGGAGCAGACCGTTTCTGGAGAGGGTGACAAGGATGACATGACTTCAAGTGAAAGCCAGGTTTCTGAGAGCAACAGAAGATGGAAAGAAGAGAAGGCAAGAGCTCCAGGATGAAGGAGAATTTGCCAGCCCCAGGTGTGCAGGGAGCATAATGGAAGTGGAAGGAAGAGAAGAACAGGGAGCAGAAACAAGTAGAGCCAAGGCAGATGGAGATGAGAATGCAAAGAGTTCAATGGAGAAGGGCAAGGGAGGATAAGGGATAAGGGGACAGAAAGTAACAATGTAGTAGCCATAGGGCTAGAGAAGTACCAAGTATGGGGATAATTAATGTACAGCAAGGGAATAAACATTTATTTTGAATGGATTTCTTCTTCGTCCCCATCAGTCCATTCTTTGTATTATGCTTATCCATGTATATTTCAACTCCAGCTCTCCAACAGAATATAAACTCCTTAAGAGCAAGAAGATAAGACATGCTGTCTATTGCAATCAGTGAACCAATCTATAAACTTAAAAAAAAAAAGCGAACCCTCACCTTCTTTCTTAGAATCAATACTGTGTATTGGTTCCAAGGCAAAAGAGTGGTAAGGGCTAGGCAATGGGGATCAAGTGACTTGTCCAGGGTCACACAGTTGGGAAGTGTCTGAGGCCAGATTTGAACCTAGAACCTCCCATCTCTAGATCTGACTCTCAATCCACTGAGCCACCCAGCTGCCCCCAAGATGATGTTTGTAAAGTGCTTTGTAAACCTTGAAGTGCTACATAAATGCAAATTTTTAAAAAAACCCAAAAAGAATATCTCATGTGGTCCTTATAACAATCCTGAGAGGTAGGTACTATTATTAACCCCATTTTACAGATTTACAGATTATTCCCATTTTACAAATAAGGAAATAGAGGCTGAAGGAAGTTAGGAACTTTCTCAAGCACATACATGGATTTGACATGAAGTTTTTCTGACTCCATGTTCTATCCATTGTGGATAGGCAATACTTGTTTTTAAGCAGTTACCTTCAGTCTTAGAATAAATAAGAATCCCACATACTTCTAAACTTAATCTGCATTATTAACATTTCCTCTATCTTTTTCTCGAGTCTAAACAATCAACAAAACAATAAGTTAAGGGTTGTATTGCCTGCCAATCACATTGAAAATTTAACAACCAATCTCTGAAGACTTGGCTACTCTCAGCAATGCAATGGTGTGGGACAATCATGATTTATGTTCATTCCCTCCCCTCCTCCCACACCCCTCCCACAGCCAACAAATACATGTGTCATTGATCAACTATTTCCATATTATTAATATTAAATATTAATATTAGTGCTAGGGTGATCACTTAGAATTTATATCCCCAATGATATCCCCATTGAACCATGTGATCAATTATATGTTTTTCTTCTGCGTTTCTGCTCCCACAGTTCTTTCTCTGAATGTGGATAGTGTTCTTTCCCATAAGTCCTTCCAAATTGTCCTTGATCTTTGCATTGCTGCTAGTAGAGAAGTCCATTACGTTCGATTATACCACAGTGTATCAGTCTCTGTGTATAATGTTTTCCTGGTTCTGCTCCTTTCACTCTGCATCAAATCCTGGGGGTCCTTCCAGTTCCCATGGAATTCCTCCACTTTATTATTCCTTTTAGCACAATAGTATTCCATCACCAACATATACCACAATTTGTTCAGCCATTCCCCAATTGAAGGGTATCCCCTCATTTTCCAATTTTTGGCCACCACAAAGAGTGCAGCTATGAATATTCTTGTACAAGTCTTTTTCCTTATTATCTCTTTGGGGTACAAACCCAGCAGTGCTATGGCTGGATCAAAGGGCAGACAGTCTTTTATCGCCCTTTGGGCATAGTTCCAAATTGCCCTCCAGAATGGTTAGCTTATGATCACTTTTTGCTAGGTTCTCCCTTACCTTCCATTTTAGAATCAATACTGTGTATTGGTTCCAAGGCAGAAGAGCAGTAAGGGCTAGGCAATGGGGGTTAAGTGACTTGCCCAGGGTCACACAACTAGGAAGTGACTGAGGACAGACTTGAACCCAGAACCTTCTGTCTCTAGGTCTGACTCTCAATCCACTGAGTCACCCAGCTGCACCCTCCAGGAGTTGATTTTTTTTTTAATTTATTACCAAATAGGGCAAAGGAAAGAGAGATGGAAAGGGAAGGAGGAAACAGAAGGAAAGAGATATGGATAAACAGAAATTGAGATAGAGGGACAAAGAAAAGAAGGGTTGTAGCAAAGTGGGTGAGAGGCACAAAGAGAGAATATAACATTGATTTAAATCTTTGCAAAGTATTTTTATAGTTCATGTAGTCACCACAATGATCCTTGAAATAGGTACTGTTATTAACCCCATTTTACAGAGGAGGAAACTGAAACTGACAGAGATTAAGGCTAAGGGTCACATAATTAGGAAGTATCTAAAACAGGATTTGAACTCAGGTCTTCCAGACTCCAAATATCAGTGAGGGAGAAGTCAGAAGAGAGGTAGACAGAAAGAGAAACAGAAACAAAGAGAGGGAGAGACAGAGAGGCAGAAAGTAAAAAACGGTTAGATTTTTAAAAGTACTGTCCATTCTTCAGATTACAAACTCTCCAGCTTGCCAAAGGGAAAGTGGGGTACTAGCCCCTGAACCTTCTCTTCTTTGTATTTTGGTGGGGGAGGGGGGGTGGAGAGTCGTGTTTCTGTCTCCCTTTCTGCCTCTCTACCTCTGCCTATTGCTTTGTTTCTTCCCTTGTCTGTCTTTATTTGGGTCTCTGTCTCTTTATCTCTTTTTCTCTGTCCCTGTCTCTGTCTCTGTTTCTCTTTGTCTCTGTCTCTTTTTGTGTCTACCTTTGTCACGTCACTCTTTTGTCTCTTTGTCTTTGCCCTATCTCTGCCTTTGTCTCCGTATCTCTGTGTCTCTCTGTCTCTGTCCCTGTCTCTCTGAAGCCCTCTCTTGACTCTGTCTCGCCTCTTTCTGTGTCTGTCTTCGGGAGGGAAGCTGGGAATGAAATGCGGTCGCCCGGGAGAGGTTCAGAGCGGCGGGGCTGGCCCTCGAGGGCTGCCTTTGAATCGGCCCTTCATCGCCTCTTTCCTGGAGGGAGGACCGGCTTCGGAGGCGAGCTCAGCCTCTGGGGCCCTTGGGGATCCGCCCGCCTTTTCACAAGCAGCCTCGGAATTTGTCTTGGCCGCCCCTGTGCTCGCAGCCGGCGGATCGTGCCCTTCAAGCGGCTACTCCCGGGTGACTTGAATCAGGCTAGAGCAGGAAGTTGGTTTTTCAGTGCTCGAGTCAACATGTGGGTGTGTAAACACGGACCAATTTCGGTGTCGAGTCAACTGTTTTTAAATGGGGACTTTCACGTGCGTCAGACCTTTCAAACTAACATAATATTTAAACAGAAATCTGTTTCCCCTTCTAGGAGCAGAAGCCAAGACTGATGATATTCCTGTTCCAGCCAGAGGCTTCCCCGCTCCTCCTGGGTCACAGCTGGGCTGAGTGAGGTCATAATGTGGAGGGCATGATGTCATCCTCTATCTCCCCAGGGCCTCAGTGTACCTACCCAGCCATTTGTGAAGTTTGGGGCAATTTTTTAAAGTTCTCACCTTCTTAGAATCAATGCCAATTAGCCTTTCCAAGGCAGAAGAGTGGTAAGGGCTAGGCAATGGGGATAAGTGACTTGCCCAGGGTCACAGAGGTAGGAAGTATCTGAGGCCAGAATTGAACCCAGGACTTCCTATCTGTAGGCCTGGCTCTCAATCCACTATGCCATTCATGTGCCCTCCATTTAGCATTTTCTTGGCAAAGATACTAGAATGGTTTGCTATTTCCTCCTCCAGCTCATTTTACAGATGAGGAAACCGAGGCACAGGGTGAAGTGACTTGTCCAGGGTCCCACAGCTAGAAAGTGTCTCATGCCAGATTTGAACTCAGGAAGAAGAGTCTTCCTGACTCCAGATCGGCTGCCTCTCTGTGTCCCTGGGCATTCACAGGCCCAAATCAGATCATCCCTAACCTCAAGGAGCTTCCATTTGACCATGATGGAGAGGGGAGAGTTGGGAATGTGCTCACAGATAACTGGGACCCGAAGATGGAGGCAAAGCAGAGAGTTAGACAAACTTCTCAAAGAAAACTGGATGGGGGGGATGCTTTGGGCTGTGGGGGAGGCCGGGCCGAGGTCATGCCTAGGTAACGAGGAGCAGGTCTTCCTGCAGATTCCACAGGCCCATTCTTTCCATCGCACGCTCCTCTCCTCCCTCTTATGAAAGCAAGGCCTTTTGGAAGTTCAGAAGAATTCGATTTCTTTAATAGCAACCTGCAGGAAATACATTAAAAACACATTCTATCAGTTACAAATCTTCATGTCACCAGCCAAGGATGAGGGAATTAAAGCCGGGGCCCAAAATACATATAGTCAGCAACTCTGGGGCAAGGGCAGAAAGGATTTATAGAGTGCGAGGTCTGGACGTCTGGAACGAGGCGTGCCGAGCTCTGATCTGAAATGGAAACAGGGCTGGTTTCAGGCTGGGCCGGGGGGAGGTCATCCGCATCCATTCAATCATTGTTTCCCATTTATTCTCCATGTAAATAATTTCTGAAATGTTCCTAAGGCCGGGCTCTGGCTTGTAGCAGGGAGGCGGGTTCATTAAGGTGGGCCGCTGCCGCCGAGGGGCATTTTGAAAAATTCCACCTCAAGAAAAGCAAACTCTTAAAAACCCCATACAGTCTTCCCTGGGGGGACCCCCTCCTCCTGCCCCCAGCCCAGTCCCTTCAACTCTGAACAGGTCTCTGGCAGAGCTCTGGCTAAGGCGCTCAGGGCAACGAGGTCTGTGCCCAGGGTGCCAACATCAGCCTGAGGGGGCCTCTGCCGGGGAGCCCGGCCCCCCAAACGCTGCCCTTCTGCCCACTGACTTGAGGCTTCTTTCTCTGGCCACGCTCCTTTCCTCTCTGCCCCAATGCCCGACCTCCCTGTGCTTTGGGATACCACCTCTTTCCCCCGGCCCTCATCCATCCATCCAACTGGTGCCCCAGGGGCAAGAATTCTTAGTTCTGGCTTTGATCTCCAATCTACACAGGGAAAGTAAAGGTGAGACCTGATTGATGGTTCTGCAGAGTGTGGACAATCTGAATCATTAAAATGGTTCTCCCCACTCCCCGTTTTATTGAATCTGGATTGGACTCCATCTACCAAAAGTCAACCTTTGAATAGGGTGGGGGGTGTATGGGGTGAATAATGCCCCCCAGTAGGTAGACCGGTTAAGGGAAGTGTTGGGAACACACAAACGCTCCCTTGGCTCACAGGTGCTCACAGATGGGGCCCGGGGCTGATTAAGGCAAGTGATGTTTTGAATTAGGACGGGGAAGTAGGTATTGCCTTCAAGAAACAAAACATCCCTCAATGAACTCAATGAACGAGCAGAGGTCAGGCTTAGGTCTTTAGTTATTAGTCTCCCCTTTACGCATCACGGTAATGCAGGAAAGCATTTCCACTGCCCTGACCTGCCTGGAATGTCTGGAGAGGGACAAAGGAGGCAGGAAAATGGCTCCCCTTAGAATGACGGAGTTGGAAGAGATCCACTAATTCCACATCTTTGCATTGTTCAGTTGTGTCCAACTCTTTATGACCTCATTTGGGGTATTCTTAGCAGAGATACTGGGGTGGTTTGCCATTTCCTTCTCTGGCTCATTGGCAGATGAGGATACTGAGAGAAACAGGACAAAGTGACTTGCCCAGGGTCACACAAACTATAAAGTGTCTAAGGTTGGATTTGAACTCAGGAAGATGAGTCTTCCTGATTCCAAGCCCAGTGCTCTGTCCTCTGTACTCTCTAGCTGCCCCTGTCCTCATATTACAAGTAAGATAACAAAGGTCTAGGGAAGCATTTTGCTCATAGCCACATAGAAGGTTTTAAGCAGAGCCAGGATGAGAACCCAGGTTTCTAGATTGCCCAGATGCTACTTTTTCTTTTTCTTTTCTTTGTTTTTTTTACACCCTTACCTTCCATCTTAGAATTAATACTGTGTATTGGTTCCAAGGCAGAAGAGTGGTAAGGGCTAGGCAATAGGGGTCAAGTGACTTGCCCAGGGTTACACAGCTAGGAAGTGTGAGGTCAGGTTTGATTCCAGGACCTCCTGTCTCTAAGTCTGGCTCTCAATCCACTGAGCCACCTAGCTGCCCCCAAGAGGCTATTTTTTCTACTACATTACCCTTTATATGAAACATTCTCCAGTCTCACCCAAACAACTGATTCTGAGAATCCCAGAAAGTGAAAGCTTTGGCTTCATTCCCTAAAGAGTGATCAAAAACTGGCCACCACTGGCAAAGACCTCATATGACTGCAGGAGGGTCTGTTACAGCATTGTGGATTCACTTCAGAAATAGGATGAAGGGAAAGGTGCTTGTTTAGGAGTCAGAGGAGATTGTTTTGAACCTCAGCTTTGCTCTCTAGTTCCCTAGGTGACTTTTAGGCAATCTCTATGAATTAAAGCTTTGGCAGAAACAAGGCTAACCACAGCAAAACCAACAGGGGCTGGAAAAATAGCCTTGGGGCAAAACATGTTTTAAAGCCCCCTACACAAAGAACATCACATTACCTGCCCTCATTCAGACTTCTGACTGTGAAGGGAAGATACTACCAAAGCAAAGCCCTGCAAGACAGAAGCTAAAAAAGCAATGTCTACCAACATACAGGAACCCCAATCCACTAGTGGCAAAAGGAATAAGCAACAGTAAAAAATACCCTTGACCCTGGATAATTTCTATGGAGAAATAGAACAAAATGCAGAAACAATAGCAGAGAGTGACAAACAAGAAAACATATCCAAGCTTTCAAAAAAAATAGAAATTGGTCACAAGCTCTCAAGGAACTCAAAAAGGAGTTCAAGAACCAAATAAGAAAGATAAAATAAAAATGGGAAGAATATGGGGGAAAGAAACAAAATTAATACTAAAAGAAAATAACAGCTTACACAAAATTGCCCATATGGAAAAAGAGGCACAGAAATCAAATTAAATAATAAGCAAATTTGAGACGAAAATTGACCTGCTGGAAGCCATCAACTGAGAAAAAGAAGGCAGGAGTCATAATTATGATATCTGACAAAGCCAAAGTAAAAATATATCTGATTAAAAGAGATAAGGAAGGTAATTATATCCTGCTAAGAAACAGTATAGACAATGAAGAAATATCAGGACTCAACATGTGTGCACCAAATGGAGCTTAAGGAGGAAATAGATAGTAAAACTATACTAATGGGAAACCTCAACCTTCCTCTATCAGATATAGATAAATCAAACCAAAAAATGAATAAGAAAAAAGTAAGGGATATGAATAAATCTTGGAAAAATTAGAGTTAATAGCTATATGGAGAAAATTAAATAGGAATAAAAGGAATATACCTTCTTTTCAGCAGCACATGGTACATTCACAAAGATTGACCATATACGAGGGCATAAAAACATTGCAAACAAATGCAGAAAAGCAGAAATAATAAATGCAACTTTTTAAGATCATAATGCAATAAAAATTATAATTAGCAAGGGTACATGGAGAGGCAAATAAAAAATTAATTGGAAATTAAATAATCTGATTCTCGAAAACTGGTTGGTTAAAGAACAAATCAAAAACAATTAATTATTTCATTGAAGAAAATGACAATGAGGAAACAATATATCAAAATTTTTGGGATACAACAAAAGCAGTACTCAGGAAATTTTATATTCCTGAGTGCCTATATTAACAAAGAGAGAGAAGAGAGAGAGAGAGAGAAAGAGAGAGAGAGAGAGAAAGAGAGAGAGAGAGAGAGAGAGAGAGAGAGAGAGAAAGGAGATCAACAAATTGGGCATGCAACTAAAACAAAACTAAAAAAAGAACAAATTAAAAATCCTCAGATAAAGACCAAATTGGAAATCCTAAAAATTAAGGGAGAAATTAATAAAATTGAAATTAAAAGAATTATTGAATCAATAAATAAGACTGGGAGCTGGTATTTTGAAAAAACAAATAAAATAGATAAAATATTGGTTAATCTAATTAAGAAAAAGAAAGAAGAGAACCAAATTTACTATATCATGAATGAAAAGGGTGATCTCATCTCTAATGGACAGGAAATTAAGGTAATTATTAAGAACTATTTTGCCTAATCATATGGCAATAAATATGGCAATCTAGGTGAAATGAATTAATATTTACAAAATATGAATTGCCTAGATTAGCAGAAGAGGAAATTGAATACTTAAATATTCCCATATCAGAAAAAGAAATTGAACAAGCCATCAAAGAACTCTCTAAGAAAAAAATCACCATGGCCAGATGGATTCACAAGTGAATTCTACCAAACATTTAAAGATCAATTAATCCCAATGCTCTACAAACTATTTGACAAACTAGGCAAAGAAGGAGTCTTACCAAATTCTTTTTATGATACAAATATGGTACTGATTCCCAACCCAGAAAAACAGAGAAGGAAAACATAGGCCAATATCCTTAATGAACAAAGATGCAAAAATATTATATAAAATACTAGCTAAAAGGCTACAACAAGTTATCACAAGGATTATTCACTATGACCAGGTGGGATTTATACCAGAATACAAGGATGGTTAATATTAGGAAAACCATCTGCATAATTGACCATATCAACAACCAAACTAATAGAAATCATATGATATATCTCAATAGATGCAGAAAAAGCTTTTGACAAAATATAGCACCCATTC
This sequence comes from Monodelphis domestica, assembly GCF_027887165.1. Classification (NCBI taxonomy): domain Eukaryota; kingdom Metazoa; phylum Chordata; class Mammalia; order Didelphimorphia; family Didelphidae; genus Monodelphis; species Monodelphis domestica. Next base: position 272,755,784 of record NC_077228.1, on the reverse strand, counting down.
TTATTGAAAACAGTAGAAAATATAGGAATAAAAGGGCCTTTCCTCAAACTAATAAACAGTATTTATTTAAAACCATCAGCAAGTATCATCTGCAATGGGGATAAATTAGATGCCTTCCCAATAAGATCAAGAGTGAAGCAGGGATGCCCATTATCAATATTATTATTTAATATTATATTAGAAATGAATGCTAACAATAGCAATTAGAGAAGAAAAAGAACTTGAAGGGATTAGAGTAGGCAATGAGTAAACTAAAATATCACTCTGCAGATGGCATGATGGTATACTTAGAGAATCCAAGAAAATCAACTAAAAAACTAGTAGAAATAATCGACAACTTTAGCAAAGTTGCAGGGTACAAAATAAACCCACATAAATCATCAGGATTCCTATTTGTTTCCAACAAAACCTAGCAGCAAGAGTTAGAAAGAGAAACTCCATTTAAAATCACTCTAAACAAGATAAAATACCTGAGAATCTACTTGCCAAGACAAATTCAGGAATTATATGAACACAACTACAAAACACTCTCCACACAGTTAAAACTATATCTAAACAATTGGAAAAATAGCAATTTTTATTAAAGAAAGAAATTTTCTTTATTAAAGAAATTATTAAAGAAAGAAATTGATAATTTCTTCAAATAGATTCTAAGTTCCTTAAGGGCTGTACGGTGTCTTGGACTTCCTTCTGTTCCATATAGTTCCATATAGCACAAGGCTGGACAGACACATTGTAGGTTACTATATCTGCTGAGTAGAAAGGCCTGGGGGAGGTGGAGAATAACCGTAGCCATGTCCAACTCTTTCTGACCCCATTTGGGTTTGTTTGTTTGTTTTGCAGAGATACTGGAATGGTTTTGCCATTTCCTTCTCCAGATCATTTGACAGATAAGGAAAGTAAGACAAATGGAGTAAAGTGACTTGCCCAGGGTCACCCAGTCAGTAAGTGTCCAAGACCAGATTTGGACTCAGGAAGATGAGTCTTCCTGACTCCAGGTCCACAACTCTATCCACAAAACTATCTAACCAGAGTGATACATGCTTTCAAAGAACCGAGACAGTTCTCCCACTCCCTCCATCTTCTCTCATACATGCAATCAGCAGACCATGGCCAAAACTTTTGAAAACATCTTGAAGCCAATGGAATTGGACAGAAACCAAAGAAACATTTGGTAGGGTTGTGATCAAGCAATAAAATGCGAATGATACAGTTAAGGTTATAAGACCTAGAGCTAGACTTTAGGGATTAGTTAATTCAACTGGTTTATATATAAGGAAAGAAAGAGAAGGGGAGCAACTTCCTTGAGGTCACACAGGTTGTCAGTATCAGAGTTTGGATCTGCATTCAGATCAAATATCATTCTCTTCCCAATATACAAGGGAATTCAATTAATTAATGTGGGCTGGTTTTTGTTTTTTGTTTTTAAGAGAGAGGTCTGGTTTGAAATGGATGATGAGGCCAATAGTAATGATGAGGGCAAGAGCCATCAGGAACAGCCTGCTAGCTCTAGAGAAAAGAGTTCAATTCAAAGACAGAAAGGGTTCAAGTGTCACCTCTAATATCTGTGACACTTGGCAAGTCACAGTCTCTACAATTCTCTAAACCTATAATAATAATCCTCAAACTGCATTGGTGAAGAGAGCTTCCTCATCTGGGAACTCCCTATATAAGTAAAACTGCAGGTTCTCACCCAACCCCCCAAAATGGTAGTAAGACAGGGAATAGGGGTTACAGTAAAATCAATCTCTGCCACTCCTTTTTAAAAACCTTTCTTAGAATCAATACCAAATATTGGTTCCAAGGCAGAAGAATATTAAGAGCTTGGAAATTGGGGTTAAGTGAGTTGCTCAGGGTCACACAGCTAGTAAGTGTCTGCAGTCAAATTTGAACTCAGGACCTCTCATCTCTAGACTTGGTGCTCAGTCCACTGAGCCACCCAGCTGTCCCCATGAGTCACAGCCTTTTAGTGTCCTTGGTAACTCTAAGAATATTAGTTGCAGAATAGTTCCCAAACTGTATTGGTGAAGAGAGCTTCCTCCCTTGGGAACTAACTCTCTATATCAATGAAACTGCAGGTACACCCCCACCCCAAACGCAAAGAGTAGTAAGGCTGAGAACAGGGATCGGGATAAAATTAATCTCTGTCCTTTTTATATTGGTTCAGTCATTTCTCTAGTGTCTGACTCTTCGTTACCCCATTTGGAGTTTTCTTGGCAAAGATACTTGAATGGTTTGCCATTTCGTTCTCCAGCTCATTTTACAGATGAGGAAACTGAGGCAAACAGGGTGAAGCAATTTGCCCAGGATCACCCAGCTGGTAAGTGTTTGATGCTGAGTTTGAACCCAGATCTTCCTGACTCCAGGCCCAATAGTCTATCCACTGCACCACCTAGCTACTCTGGTTCTTATCTAGGATCCAGGGAAAACAAATATAATTAATATTTCCAAATAGGTAGTTGCTAATGCAGACAGTTTTGTTTCTCAAGGTTCTTGTTTGCCCTTGAGAACAAATATACTCCCGAGGAGGTGAGGATGAACATGATTTAGCTCTTGAGGAGGAGAAAGGCAAAAGAGTCAATAATAATATAATATCTGAACTGTGTGGAACATATAGGGATTATATATATATATATATATATATATATATATATATGTATATATATATATATATATACACACATATATATATTCCACACAAGGATCCCCTAAAGACTGATGCGACTGAATGAATAATCTGTTGTCACTACCACACTGGATGTCCACAGTCTTGGGTTCAAATTTGGCCTCAGACACTTCCCAGCTGTGTGACCCTGGGCAAGTCACTTAACCTCCATTGCCTAGCCTTTACCACTCTTCTGCCTTGGAACCAATACATACTGATTCTAAGATGGAAGGTAAGGATTTAAAAAAAAACAAACATGCTTCCCAAATTCTTGCAATGGCATATGCTCATAGAATTGGCAATCTCTTTCTTTCTTTCTTTCTTTCTTTCTTTCTTTCTCTTTCTTTCTTTCTTTCTTTCTTTCTTTCTTTCTTTCTTTCTTTCTTTCTTTCTCTCTTTCTTTCTTTCTTTCTTTCTTTCTTTCTCTCTTTCTCTCTCTCTTTCTTTCTTTCTTTCCTCCTCCCTTCCTCCCTCCCTCCCTCCCTCCCTTCCTTCCTTCCTTCCTTCCTTCCTTCCTTCCTTCCTTCCTTCCTTCCTGCCTTCCTTCCTGCCTTCCTTCCTTCCTTCCTCCCTCCCTCCCTCCCTCTCTTTCTTCCTCCCTCTCTTCCTCCCTCCCTCCCTCCCTCCCTCCCTCCCTCCCTCCCTCCCTCCCTTCCTTTCTTCCTTCCTTCCTTCCTTCCTTCCTTCCTTCCTTCCTTCCTTCCTTCCTTCCTTCCTTCCTTCCTTCCTTCCTTCCTTCCTTTCATTGAATGTTTCTTTCTTGCTCCACTGGAATTATATGAACAAGATAATGGATGAGGGGCATCTGTCCTCATCTTCCCATTTGCCATCTAGTGCCAATTTCCTTCCTCTACCCCCCACCTCACTGTCCCCCCCATAACTCCTATAGAGCCAAGAGGGCCCAGAAACAGAACTTAAGATATCTCCTTCCCACCCCCAAATGCAGGTTTGCTTCCTTGACTTGGAAGGAGAAGGAATCATGTCCTTTATGTTGAATTTGGCTGCTCTAGGGGATCCTTCATGAATTAGCATTCACTAGCAATGAGGGGTTGGTAGTATGTGTATACAATGAATACATCTGGAATTATGAAAACCTAAGTTCAAATATAACCTCAGATATTTGCTGGCTATGTAACCCTAGGCAAGTGAACTAACATTTGTCTGCCTCAGTTTCCTTATCTGTGAAATGGAGACAATAATAGCACCCCCCAGCATTATTATGAGAATGAAATGAGATATTTATAAAATGCTTTGTACACCTTAAAGTTCTAGATGAATGCTAGTTACTAGAGCAGCTTTTCATAGTTGTGCAATTATCCAAATAATTACATGTATGTATATATATATATATGTTTTAATTTAGAAAAAAAAAGTGGAGGATTAATCCCATATTTTTCCAACTACCATTTCTTTGGTCTTTATACCAAGATATGATTTCTAGATTCTTTGTTTCTCACAAACCCTCAGGAACTTCATTTTTACAGATGTGGAAACTGAGGCACAGGCAAAATGGCTTGTTCAGGGTCACATGGTGGACTGATGGCCAACCTGGTCTTCCAACACCTATCCCAGTCTTCTTTTCACTATTCCTTGCTGAATATGATCTCCCCACCTCAATATCTTTGGACTATATACCCAGGACCTGTACATGACCCCATGATCTTTTATCCATGGGGTTTTCTTTCTTTTTTTTTTTAAACAATATTTTATTTGGTCATTTCAAAACATTATTCATTGGAGACAGAGATCATTTTCTTTTCCTCCCCCCCACCCCCAAAAGCTGACGCACGATTCTACTGGGTTTCACATGTGTTCTTGATTCGAACCCATTTCCATGTTGGTATTTGTATTAGAGTGTTCATTTAGAGTCTACATCCCCAATCATATCCCCTTCGACCCATGTCATTAAGCAGTTGTTTTTCTTTGGTGTTTTTACTCCCACAGTTTATCCTCTGCTTGTGGATAGTGTTTTTTAGACCCCTGCAGTTTGTTCAGGATCACTGCATTGACACTAATGGAGAAGTCCATCACCTTCGATTGTACCACAATGTATCAGTCTCTGTGTATAATGTTCTTCTGGTTCTGCTCCTCTCGCTCTGCATCACTTCCTGGAGGTTGTTCCAGTCTCATGGGGTTTTCTTAACAAAATGCTAGAGTGGTTTTCCATTTCCTTTCCTAGTGTACTCCCATTTTACAGATGAGGAGCTGAAGCAAATTGGGGGTTAAGTGACTTGCCCAGGGTCACATAGCTATTAAATGTCTGAGGGGGGATCTGAACTCAGATCTTCCTCATTCTAAGCCTGGTACTCACTCAATCCATTCCACCACCCAGTTGCCTCTACCTGGAATATAGCAGATCCTTAATAAACAAATACTTGCTGAATGAATAACTGTTCAGTCCCTGGATGTTGATTGAACCTGGACTTTCCTTTATGCTGCCTAGATGGAAAAGATTGGGCTGGGGGCTGCGTTGTTGTTTTTAACTCAATTTCAAGGAACTTGGATTAACACCAAAATAATTCCCTGACTAGAGTCAAGCTCTCAGGAAAGAACTTTGGTGAGGCCAAAGAATAACACTCATTCACTAGGATGACAACTAACTTAGCTTTGCCCAGTACAATCTGATACCCTGATTCCTAACAGCCTCTGGGACCCTGGGGGCTCCTGGTAGCTACCATTACTATACTGCCCAGCTCTGGGATTTCTCTCTCTTCTCTCTGTCTGTCTGTCTGGCTGGCTCTCCTCTCTCTCTCTTTCTCTCTCTTCTCTCTGTCTGTCTGTCTGGCTGGCTCTCCTCTCTCTCTCTGTCTCTCTCTGTCTCTGTCTCTGTCTGTCTCTGTCTCTCTGTCTCTGTCTGTCTCTGTCTCTGTCTCTGTCTCTCTCTCTCTCTGTCTGTCTGTCTCTCTCTCTGTCTCTCTCTCTCTGTCTCTCTCTCTCTGTCTCTCTCTGTGTCTCTGTCTCTCTCTGTCTCTCTCTCTCTGTCTCTCTCTGTCTCTCTCTCTCTGTCTCTCTTTCTCTCTCTGTCTCTCTCTCTCTGTCTCTCTCTGTCTCTGTCTCTGTCTGTCTCTGTCTCTCTGTCTCTGTCTGTCTCTGTCTCTGTCTCTGTCTCTCTCTCTCTCTGTCTGTCTGTCTCTCTCTCTGTCTCTCTCTCTCTGTCTCTCTCTCTCTGTCTCTCTCTGTGTCTCTGTCTCTCTCTGTCTCTCTCTCTCTGTCTCTCTCTCTCTGTCTCTCTCTGTCTCTCTCTCTCTGTCTCTCTTTCTCTCTCTGTCTCTCTCTCTCTGTCTCTCTGTCTGTCTCTGTCTCCCTGTCTCTCTCTCTCCCCCTCCATCTTCCCCTCTCATTCCTCCTTCCCTCTCTCTCCCCTCCCTCCCTCCCTCCACCCACGCTGAAGGAACAGAGAATATCTGCCTCTGAAATTAGAGCTGGAAGTGAAATGTTTAGCTGAGCTTTTCGTTTTTAAGGCCTTTCTTCTCTCCTGGGTTTTAACTGCTTTCTCTGGCCTCAGGGAATCTCTTGCAAGTTAATAAAACTGACTACATCAAAGCCTTGCACAGCCATTACCCAATTAAAACCTCACCACACTCCAGCAGCAGGTATGAATTATTAACCCAATTTTACAGATGGGGAAACTGAGGTTAAGTGGCATGCCCCAGGCTACTGAGGAAATGAGTGTCACAGCTAGCATTCAAACGAAGGGTGTATTGAGCTGTAGCCAACAGGCTGGGCAGGTTCCAGGGGCAGTTCCCCCTCCCCTCTCCACCTTAGAATAGAGCTTTAAAAACACCTTCCTTTTTGCAAGCTTTTCTTTACACACAAGATCCATTTTTTTACCTAGTTCACCTGTGGCCTGGACTATTTCAAGAGCCTTCTCATTTGTCTCTCTTACTCCCCACTCTTACCTTCTGTCTTAGAATCAGTACTATGTATTGGCTCCAAGGCAGAAGAGTGGTAAGGGCTAGGCAATGGGGGTTAAGTGACTTGCCCAGAGTCACACAGCTGGGAAGTGTCTGAGGTCAGATTTGAACCCAGGACCTCCCATTTCTAGGCCTGACTCTCAATCCCCTGAGCCACCCAGCTGCTCCCTGCCAATGATTTTTCTTTAGTCCATTTCTGGCTGTGCCAGCCAGCTCTCTGGAACTGCCAGGATCAGCAAGTCATTTATTAAGAACCGACAGTGTCAAGCACTACTAAGCAAGGAAGATCCAAAGAAAAGGCCAGTATAGCGGGCTCCCATTCTAATCATAAACTCCTTTGGCACAGAAAGCTCTTCATAACCTGTCCCCTTTCTCCTTTTCTGGTCTCCATTCCCTTAACTCTAGGATCTGGTTATACTGACCAGATGATTTGCTGTGAAGCAGCTAGGTTGCACAGTGGATAGAGCACCAGGTCTGGAATTAGGAAGACCTGAGTTCAAATCCAGCCTCAGATGTTTATTTATACTTTGTTTGCCTCCATTTCCTCATCCATTAAAAAAGGAACTGGAGAAGGAGATGGCAAACCACTCCAGTACCTTTACCAAGAAAACCCCAGATAGAGGGAAGCAAAAACAGAGGAGGCTGATGGGTAGCTCAGTGGATTGAGAGCCAGGCCCAGAGATGGAAGGTCCTAGGTTCAAATCTGATCTCAGACACTTCCTAGCTGGGTGGCTCAGTGGATTGAGTCAGGCCTAGAGACAGGGAAAGGTCCTGGGTTCAAATATGGCCTCAGATACTTCCTAGCTGTATGACCCTGGGCAAGTCACCTATCCCACACTGCCTAGCCGTGACTGCTCTTCTGCCTTAGAACCAATACATAGTATTGATGCTAGAACAGAAGGTAAGAGTTTAAGAAAGAAAAAAAGAAAACCCCAGATGGGGTCACAAAGAGTCAGACTGAACAACATTGCCTCTCTCCTTGCTTTTTCATTGGCCATCTGCTGCCTGAAATGTTCCCCTTCCTGTGTCCAGTGGCTTCGAACCTTGGCTCTAAGTCCACCTTAAGCAGAAAGCTTTTACTTATCCCTCTAACTCCCGAGCCTAATTATTCATTCACCCTCTTTTAACTGACCATTCTTGAGGTCAGAGACCTGGATTTGCCTTTCTTTACATCCAACGCCTGGAACATAGTAGGTGCTTAATAATTGCGTCTTGGCTGTAGATTGTGAAGGGCTCTGACGATGGCTCCACCGGGAGGGCCTCCATACAATTAGATAACAGTTGAAAGAGTTCAAACATTAATGTTATTTAAAGATTCGGCTTCATCCCCCCAGCTGCCTCCTGGGAGTGCTTAAGACAGCAGCTGGCTCAATCCATCTATTTTCTTTCTTCTCTAATCCTCATAACTGTTGTGCGAGCGTGTGTGGAAGTAGTGTTCCTGGGGCGCTCTCAGCAGGCAGAAGCAGCTACGAGCTTTCCCTTTCCCGGCATCACTTGCCCTGGGCTTGGCAGCCTTCAATTCCTCCTCCCGAGGCTTCTTCATGGGGCTCGGAAATACACGTTTTCACAGGAAGTGCTTGGAGAGTCCTCCCATCCTTCTCTTGTGCCCAGAGGGGTGAAGATGGTGCCTTGATTAGGGGGGAGGCAGGTGAGAAGTCAGCGGACGGGCTAGGACCCTTGGGGGGCTGTGGGGAAGCAGCTTGCCCAAACGTGCCTGGGGGAACCCCGTTCTGCTTTCAAAGACGCAGGTGAGAGTTCTCCAAGGAGAGATTTCAGCGCGGGTCCCAGCTGCTTTGGTCCCCCCACTCCCATTTCCTGTTCTAGCAAAGCGCCTCCAATTATAACCCACAGAGCAGTGCATTGTGTTTACACAAATAATTACCAGATTTGCTCTAAGCAGACGAGTTGTGGCACATAAGAGGCAAAGCCCATAAATTGCATTTTAGGAATTAGGGGTCAGATTGATCTTATCTTTGTAAATCAGTCCAAATTCCAGCGAGCTACAGGAACATCCGGTGGAGCTGAATGTGCCTTTGGAGCGGAGAGCGAGCGGGGGAGCCCGTGCTTCAGAACCCTCCGCTTCCCTTCCTGCCTTCCCTACTTTGCGAGTCACTAGCTGTCTTGCGACGGGGAGACCATAAGGGGAGATGGGCCCCAAGGGGCTGCGTGGCTATGGAAGCTTAGCTCCTGAGAAGGCGGTGTAAGAGAGCTGTAGGACAACCAAGCGGTTAATTGTAGGAACCTCGGGAACTGCGCTGACTCCCATCTTGGTGCTCCGTTCTGGAGCTAGCTCAGGTTCCCTTTCTATGCTGTGAGGGGCCTAGTCCAAAGTTGATTCACTTGTGGGAACTGGAGAAAATCTTATTGCATTGTTTGAAGCCAGCCCTGCATGGCAGGGAAATGGATCCCTGGACCTGCTGTTTAGAGCCAGGGACGAGGTTATGTTGCCCAGAAACTCAAATTCATGCAAGGAGTTTCCCCATAACTGTCTTACCTGAAAACTCCCCCCCCCCCCATCAGTCAGCCACTGTTCCTCGTTTCTTTGATTATGCACAGACATTTGGGAGGAATGGGCACCCCTTCCCTCCATCCAGGAAATTGCACTCTTCCCCCTCTCAAATTGGAAAGCCCTCCTCTTTCCTCCAATTAGAAATCAGTGTACCTAACATGGCATTGTTTCTTCTTAATTAAGTGGTCTTATTTGGTCTCCTCCTGGATTCAGAGTCCAGCTCTAAGCTGAGGAAGGGGCCTGGAACCCATTTATTGGGCAATTAGCATGTATAGCTTAAATCGATATGCTCAGAAGATCAAACCTTCGTTTCCTCCCTTGCTTCTTCTTTTGATTGTTTACAGCGGGAAGGAAAGAAACGTGAAGCATCCCGTGTTCTACCCCAGTAGGGGCACCCAGAGATCTTTCTGCTGGTCCCAACACGGCCCAGGTATAACCACATCTCTAGATAGAAAACAGCAGGACCTCTCCTGATAACATCTTACTTTAAGGCCAGGCCTCCACGGAAGGGAGCCGGAAGGGACCTCAGGGAGGTCAGTTAAGCTCAACTCCCCACCCCTTTATAAACATGAAGCCTGAAGAAGTCAGATAACCCGTCTAAGGTCATACAAATGGGTCAAACTCATCTCCTCTGACTCTGGACGTCATTCGCTGCCTCCTGGTCCACATGGCTAGGTCATGATTCATTCAACTAAAACTTAGTGACCACTATTTGCTGAGAAATTGCCAATAGATGCCCTGGTCCACACAAAGAAGAATCCTATCCTTGCTTGCAAGCTGCTTCAAACCTGGTTGAACTCCAGAATGCGCCCCCAAGAGCTAATACACAAGGGAAAAACCAGATCGAGTCCAGTCTTGCCATTTACTACCTGTATTTATGACCTTGGATAAGTTGCTTCCTTTTCTCTATATCTGTTTCCTCATCTCTAAAGAGAGTTAAAATGTTTGCACTAGTGATTTATAAGATTGTTCTAAGGATCAAATGAGACAATGTTTGTAAAGGGCTCAAAGGACTGTGTAAGATCCAGCCATTATCACCATTTATAAATGAGTAGCACCCATCATCCATCTATGGGTGTTCAGAAGTGAGGTCCACATGGGCTGGAGTAGAGCAGGAATGGCTGGATGATATCTAAGGTCCTCTTTGTTTTTTTCAGCCATTTTTCAGTCATGAAATCTTCATGACCCAATTTGGGGTTTTCTGGGCAGAGATACTGGAGTAGTTTGCCATTTCCTTCTCCAGCTCATTTGACAGATGAGAAAAACTGAGTCAAACAGGGTGAAGCAACTTGCCCAGGGGCACACAGGTAGTAGTTTGGCATTTCCTTCTCCAGCTCATTTGACAGATTAGGAAACTGAGGCCAACAGGGTGAAGCAACTTGCCCAGGGGCACACAGTTAGTAGTTTGGCATTTCCTTCTCCAGCTCATTTGACAGATGGGGAAACTGAGGTCAGCAGGATAAAGTGACTTGCTCAGGGTCATATAGCTACCAAGTGTCTAAGGTCAGATTTGAATTCAGGGAAATGAGTGTTCCTGACCCCAGACACAATCCACCCTCTCCAGGACTATCCACTGAATCACCTAGCTGTCCCAAAGGTAAAAATTTTTTTAAAAAGGAATTTTTAAAAAAATTCATCTATGATTAAGGCTGGGTATATATGATAAATGTATTGGTCCACAACATTGTTTGGCCCCCAAGAGATTTTTCCTCTTTCATATTGGCTGTTCACCCAATTTCTCAGATGACTCTGACCTTTACCTGTTTGTGACTCGTCCTGCTGTCACGCCAAGGTGAACTGGGCCCCCAAAGATGGTCTCAGAACTGAGGCTCTGAGCAAAAGCTTTACCAGGCTGGAGAGACTTTCAGAACGGTCCTGCTCATGGACAATCCCCCCGTCCCTGAGAAGCAGCTTGGCTGAACTCATTGCCAGGAGAAGAACTAAAACTCCCAAAGATGAAGTGACCCTGCAGTGTGCATGATGGAGAAAGTGCCCACACGGGCAACATCATGGATGCCTGAAGTATCCCTTACATTGAAGCACTTTAATTAATTAAAAACAAGCAGGGTGAGCTAGGTAGCAAAGTGCCCTGGGAGGTCCTGGCTTCAGATCTGGCCTTCTTAGCTGTGTGACCCTGGGTAAGTCATTTCACCCCAGCTGCCTAGCCCTTACTGCTCTTCTGCCTTGGAACCACTTCTAAGACAGAAAGTAAGCGTTATAAACAACAACAAAAACCAAACAGACAAACAAGCAAAAAACCCTCATGGAGGCAGCCTAGGATCCTGAACCCACAAACCTTAGGATCAGTGGTATTCCCTCAGCTGGGTGGCACCATGGATAGTGTGCCAAGACTAGAGCCAGGAAGACTTCTCTTCCTGAGTTCAAATCTGGCCTTGGACACTTCCTAGCTGTGTGACCCCAAGCAAGTCACTTCACCCTGTTTGCCTCAGTTTCCTCATCTCAAATGAGTTGGAGAAGGAAATGGCCAACCACTCCAGTTTCTTAGATGAGAAAACCCTAAAAAGAGTCAAATACGACTGAAAACCAGTAACAATCACCAAATCACGAAGTCTGTTTCCTGCCCAACTGCCACAGACAGCACTGAGGGCAGGAATCCTTGTGGAGAAGGGGGCCCGCCTTTCTTGTCACCATCAGCAACCTCGGCTAGCTACCTGCCTCACACAAGGGGCCAGATAAGGCAGCCTAGACGAAGCTGCAAGGCACCTTGAGAGAGAGACAGGAGGCGGCATTTAGCTGGGAAGTCATACTAGTACCACTGCCTTGACCATCATCTCCCTGAAGACCTGGAAGGAGATAACCCAACACCTTGAACCCTCGAGAATAGCAGCGCTTCATCCTGGGAAGGATCCCTGTGAAGATACAGCCTGGTTTCTGCAGGTGCACAGTTATCGAAGACTCAGGGGGAAAAAAAGTTATTTCTACCGAATGTCTTGGCACTCTCAAATGGTTTAACATCAGAAACAGATCTGATTTTATTAGTGGAAATGATAGTAAAGAAGGGGCATTGACATTGGCTTTGCTAATGTACCCAAAGGATCATGGGACTCTTCTATATGACTTGTAATGGAAACCTCCATATATATCGTGTCCCCTTTAGAATATGAGCTCCTTGAGAGCAGGGACTGCCTTAACTGTTTCGTTGACAATAATAAATGTCTAATAATGCTTTATTCACTTATTCATTCAACTAAAAAAATTCTGATTTTTGTACCAGAAATCTGGAATTATTGTTTTCTTAAAAGTGATACCAATTATGGTAACAATTCCAGGGGGGCAGACTGGTGTAGTGGAAAGGGCCCTGTAGGAGAAGATGTGGAAAAATTGGGACACTAATACACTGTTGGTGGAGTTGTGAACTAATCTAACTACTCTAAAGAATAACATGAAAACTATACTCAAAGGACCATAAACCTGAGCATACCCTTTGGTCAAAGAAAAAGGAAAAAACTTACATGTTAAAAAAATATTGGTAGCAGCTCTTTTTGTGGTGGCAAAGAATTGGAAATCAAGAGAATGCTCATTGCTTGGAAAGTGGCTGAACAAGTTGTGGTACAGGATTGTGATGGAATACTATTGTGCTATCAGAAAAGGTGAACAGGATGGCTTTAGAAAAACCTAGGAAGACTTATATGAAGAGATGCAAAGTGAAGTGAGCAGAACTAGGAGAATACTGTACACAGTAACAGCAATATTAAGGATAAGCAACTGTAAAAGACAACTCCTCTGATCAAGAGGTTATAATAATTCACAATTCCAAGATATGTGATTAAAAAAATGCTCTCTACCTCCAGATGGAGAACTGAGTTCAGATTGAAGCCCATTTGCACCACTTTCTTTGTCTTTTTCTTACAATGTAGCTAATGTGGAAACATGTCTTGCAGGACTTGCAGAACCATATTTCTTGCTTCCAAAGAAGTAAGGGAGAAAATGAAATAGAGGGAGGTAGAAAATTTGGAGCTGAAAATAAAATTTTTTATGATAATAATATTCAAATGCAAATTAAAATGGCAATTTGTGTTACATAAATTCAGAAAGCTTTTACACACAAAAAAGAGCCTTATAGTAAAAAGCAGAAGACCTGAGTTTGAGTATTAGCTGTGATTTCTACATGGGAGACATTGGGCAAGTCACTTCCCATGTCTTGTCTTCAGTTTCCTCATCCATAAAATGAAGTTCCACTATTCGACCTCCAAATTCCCTTCTCACTCTAAATCTATGATTCAGTGTGAAGCACTGACTAAACACTGATGAAGAATTGTGAACAGAAAGGACGGGGAGGATTTTTAAAAGTAGAAGCTTCATAATAAAACAGGGGAATAAGATGTGGAAGCTCTCCTATTTGTACAAAATGCTTTACAATTTTCTGATTGGGTTAGATGAGTTTTCATTCATTATCATATTTTGTCCTAACAATAACCTTGTGGGATTAGACAAGCATTATCATTCATTTTACAGATGAAGAAACTGAGGCTCAGAGGGTTCAGTGATTTTCCTACATAATACTGCTAATGAGAACCTGGGACAAAGACCCAGGTGTCCCGATTCCAAGTCCCAGGTACTAACCACTGTACTACATGCCCCTAATTAATATAGATGAGTGAAAAAAACTTAAACAAAATATTGTAATCACATAGTATAATTGATATTACAAGTGCCAGGGGGAAGACAGAAGGGAATCCTGAAATATATTGTCACCTTGTAATTTTAGTTTTTTGGTTTCCTGTGAAATTATAGTGATCAAACTTTGCTGCTGAAGAAAAGATATGGAAATGGATTCCTCTCTCTTCTTGGGGGCAATGGGATGGAGGGAGTAGCAGGGGTGAAGGATCATAGGTGTGGAGTCCTGCATATAATGTTGGACTTGATTGATATTTTGGCTATTTTTTCCGAGTTCTTTTTTCTCTTAAAAAAAAAATCCTTTGTTTTAAGGGATAACTCTCTGGGAGGAAGAAAAGATGGGGATCATTGGGAAAATGCCAGTGACCTAAAAACAGAAAAGTTATCGATCCGATTTTCAAAACGTCCATTTCAGCTTTCAAAAGTGGTTGGTTGACCCTTCGAGAGTCAAACTTATCATTTGTCAAGAAGAATGATAATGAGAGCTGACTCAATGTAGTGCTTTAGGGTTTGCAAAGTAGGCTACATACCAAGCAGTCTTTGATGTCTCAGTCACATGGTCTAAACATGCTTTGGCTTGGCCATGCTTTTCAGATGGGGCTTTCTGCTCAAGCCCCTACTGACTTAGAACTATGTATTTCCTCATGGTTTATCAAAATATATTGCTCTTTATTAAAACAGCTGTATTTAACATGAATCAACTAATAGCTTCAAAGATGATATTTTAGAGCAACGTTTAAAGAACCAAATTCCAGGAGAGCGATCAGTACCGTTGTCACTAAATCCTTAACTTCCTTTGTTAACTTCCTTTGAATTCTTAGCTTGGAGTCAATGGTTTTCATCCTCAACCTTCAGCTTGGCTTGACTTCAAAGTATCTCTGGGCTGCTTATCTTGATGGAGCCTTGATTGAGAGAGAGAGAGACAGACAGACAGACAGACAGACAGACAGACACAGAGACAGACACAGAGACATAGAGACACAGAGAGAGATGGTGGTATGATGCAAGAAATCCTAACAATTCTCCTCCAGTTGTTATTCGCCCCCATCAAAAATCAGTAAGTACATTCTTATTCTATTCCGTTATTGTTTAGTTGTGTCTAATTCCTTGTGATCCCAAATGGGGTTTTCTTGGCAAAGATAGTATAGTGGTTTGCCACTTCCTTCTCCAACTCGTTTGACAGATTAGGAAACTGAGACAAATATGGTAAAGCGACTTGCCCAGCTAATTAGTGTCTGAGGTCAGAATTTGAACTCATGTCTCCCTGAGTCTAGGCCTGGTACTTTATCCACCGAGTCACCTTGCTGTCCTTCAATGTACTCTAGATGTAGGTTAAATCTGGATAAAATTGTCAGTTGTACATGAGTTTTTAGTAGTTGATCCTGCTTAGGAGTTAACTCTTCAGCTTTAAATATTGGCTTTGGTTGCAAATGGCCTAATTAAAAGGACATATTCCTCAACAAAGTTTGTTTTTTTTCCTACCAGCACTTCTTTAAAAATGATTATTTTCACTTTCAGTTGCAAATTTTCTCCCTCTTTCATCCCTCTCCCACCCACTGAGAAGGCAAAAAAATATAATGCCCAATTTACAAGAGAAGTTATACAAAACATTTCCACATCAGCTATGTTGTGGGGTGGAAGGTAAGAAAAAAAACAGGAAAAATGTACTTCAGTCTGCACTCAGAGTTCATTAGTTCTGTTTCTGGAGGTGGGCAGCATTTTTCATCATGAATCCTTGGGAATTGTTGTGGATCACTGTGTTGATCAGAGTAGCTAAGGCTTTCACATTTCATTGCACTTTTGCTTCGTCAAAGCATTTTGGATAAAAGTGAAATAAAGTATCTGATCAGAGACTTAAATGTCAATGGCAGTCTATACTCCTATAATGAAAATCTCTTTAAGATTAAACTAGAGTCCAATCTTTGGGCCCTCAACCTGGATTTCTAGCTTTGCTGGTAAGCAAATGACTTAACTCTGGCAATGTACCTGCAATTTCTGAGATGTAAATGCTTACTGAAAACTTAACTAACAGCTCTCAAGAGCTGATCTGAGCTGCTTCCAGCACACCCCTGATTTCCTCTCATTATTCTTTCTTCACACACACTAAATTGCAGTCAGCCTGAATTATTTTGCTCATACATCTCTGGGATTCTCTCAATGACATGACTTTGCTCCAACTAATCCTGAGCATTGGCTTGTCAGTGAGTTAGGAGAGTGCCAAGCATGTGAAGACTTCTCCTGGTAGAATGGGTGGATAACAACAATTGGTCAGACATGGGAGATGCCAGGGTCATCCACTGAATCCCAGACCATTGCCAGTTGTTCTGACTTTTGTCGCATGAGACAGCCGATGTTGTGAAACTTTGCCTCACTTAAATCCAATCCACCCTCAAGCCAAGACATCACTACATGATGTCACTGGTCCTCTTTGAAAACAAAGGATGAACAAACAAACCCTTTCCTAATGCATTAAGATTTGCAAAGCATATTACTTATTTTAATCTCATTTGCTCTTTAATTTGTAAGGTGCATAGTCAGTGCTATTATTCTTCCCACTTTACAGACAAGGGTTAGATGATTTACCTAGAGTTGCATAGTTAGTGTCTGAAGCAGAATTCAAACTCTGATCTTCTTCACTCCAAGGCCAGATGCTCTATTTTCAAAGTCACCTAGCAATTTTGGTGCTTGCTCTCTTTTTAAAAATTTTTTCTTCTCCACCTTACAGACCTTGAGGTAATTCTCTAGGTTTATTTTCAAGGGAAGGAATATAAACAAATTCAGCAAAGAATCACACTGTATGGGGCATCTGGTAACTCAGTGGATTGCGAGCCAGACCTAGAGACAGGAGGTCCTAGGTTCAAATCTGGCCTCAGACACTTCCCAGCTGTGTGACCCTGGACAAGTAACTTAACCCCCATTGCTTAGCCCTTACCACTCTTCTGCCTTAGAACCAATACATAATATTGATTCTAAGATGGAAGGTAAGGGTTTTAAAAAAAAGAATCACACTGTGAAATGCAAACACTATAAAAGAAATCCCCCTTGTTCAGTGGGGTTCAACTCTTTGTGATCTCAGGGGTCATAGCATATCCACCATGGGGTTTTCTTGGCAAAGATGCTAGAGAGATTTGCCGTTTCTTTCTCCAGCTCATTTTATAGATAAAGAAACTGAGGCAAACAGGATGAAGTGACTTTCCCAGGGTCACACAGCTAGGAAGTGCCTGAGGTCATATTTGAACTCTGGTTATCCTGACTCCAGATCTGATGCTCTATCCCCTGTGCCACCTAACTGTCCAAGAGTTCCTCACATCAAAGAAATTAGAGGTTCCACCCAATGTACCTCACTCTATTGCAGCTCACCTCCCCACTCATATCCCTACCCCCCAAAAAATTCAATAGTTATAGCCTTTAGACCTATGACCCCCTAGGTTGGGGGTCCCTCAGCCACTCTTCACATGGTCCTAGACAAAAAAAAGGACTTCCTTTCAGAACACTCAGATTCCAGCTTCAGGACTCACCTGTCCTGGCTTTCTGGATGGAGTTCATTGGTCCATTCTTTTTTTTTTAAACATTATTTTATTTGGTCATTTCCAAACATTATTCATTGGAAAAAAAGATCATTTTCTTTTCCTCCCCTCACCTCTCCCACAGCTGACGCGCGATTCCACTGGGTATCACATCTGTCCTTGATTTGAACCCATTTCCATGTTGTTGGTATTTGCATTAGAGTGTTCATTTAGTCTCTCCTCAGTCATATCCCCTCCACCCCTGTAGTCAAGCAGTTGCTTTTTCTCAGTGTTTTTACTCCCACAGTTTATCCTCTGCTTGTGGATAGTGTTTTTTAGATACCTGCAGATTGTTCAGGGACATTGCTTTGTCCCTAATGGAGAAGTCCATTACCTTCAATTGTACCACAGTGTATCAGTCTCTGTGTACAATGTTTTCCTGGTTCTGCTCCTTTCGCTCTGCATCACTTCCTGGAGGTCATTCCAGTCCCTATGGAATTCCTCCACTTTATTATTCCTTTTAACACAATAGTATTCCATCACCAACATATACCACAATGTGTTCAGCCATTCCCCAATTGATGGTCATCCCCTCATTTTCCAATTTTTGGCCACCACAAAGAGTGCAGCTATGAATATTCTTGTACAAGTCTTTCATTGGTCCATTCTTCCTATCCCAGGCATTCTCTAGAGAGAGAGGCTAGTTTGTAGTGTTCCACTCACAGTATTACCTAATCCCATAATTAACTAGGTATTCAACTTCACCTGACCCCACCCCCACACCCTTAAGGAACAAGCAAGGCAATAAGAACAGAGAAGAACAGCTCCCCATGCCCAGAAGTCAGAATAATTTAGTAGAATAAAGTGAATTTAGCACAGTGCCTAGCATATAGTAGGTGCTTAATAAAGGTTACCTATTCTTATAGCTAGTCTTCACGTTCAAGAAACCTGACTCCAGACTTCCAGGTAAACATGGCTGCAACCTAGACACATCGAACAAAATCGACTACCTCAAAAGAACATAAAAATCATCTTTGGAAGAATGGAGGGACTCTCCAGTACCCTACAGAAATGGAGGTACAGGGGGTTTGAACATTGCCACACTATAAGAAGGAAGAAAAGCTTGCACAAAAACGTGAACTGAGCCCCCTTCCCCCACCACCTCCCCCATGGAACCAGAATAGGGGATCAGAGCGTTCACCGGGACAGTGAGTGAGTGAAGAACATCTCTATCTGGGGGGGCACACCAGGGTCCTTGGGATCTAAAGACTGCTAAGGAACGACCTCTCAGGGCAATTTAATGGGAGAACCCTGTGCACTGCAGAGCACACAGACCACAGGGCCCCTGCAAACTGCAAATAGTGTGGAGTCTCAAGAATCTGTAAAAAAAAAAAAACAAACTGCTAAGGCCAAAGCGTCGCCCCTCACTGTAGTGGTGGGGCACACCAGGCTCCCTGGAAACTGACAGGGAATACCAGAGATCCACCCCTCAGAGCGGTTTTACAGGAGATTCCTGCACATCGGTGAGAAGAGACCACAGAGCACGGGTGCGGGCGTGCTGAGCACAGGGGTGGGCATACTAACAAACTGCAGAGGCTGGGAAGAACTAGTCAGAGGCAACCTAAATCCACAGGAAAACCACCCATATCATCCAGACCTCGGACCAAAAAGGAAAGGGGGAAAAAACTACCGAAGGGATGGCTCACATGGCCCAAAATCAAGCCTCCAAGAAGAAAGGGAAAAAAGTGACTATTGAAAACATTTATGGCAGGAATACCCAAGGAAAAGAAGAGAAAGAGGATGAAATTCAAACAAAATCAAAACATGCCCCCCCAAATGGAAATTATCCACCAGCTCTGGAAGAACTCAAATTGGAGCTTATCCAAAAGATGGAAACCTTCTGGCAAGAAAAATGGGGGAAAACCCAGAAAGAGGTCAGCAGCCTGACAGACAAGACCTCACAATTGGAGAAAGTGCTGGAAGCATCTAACAGAAGGGCAGACCAAGCTGAAAAGCAAAACCAGTCCCTAAAGATCAGAATTAAGCAACTGGAAGACAGTGATCTTGCAAAACAGCAAGAATTAATAAAGCAAAGTCAAAAAATTACTGAATTAGAAGAAAACATAAAATATCTCACTGACAAGGTGACAAACCAGGAAAACAGAGGAAGGAGAGACAATTTGAGAATCATTGGTCTGCCCGAAAAACCAAAGATAAACAAAAACCTTGATGCCATACTACAGGAAATTATAGAAGAGAATTGCCATAATGTTCTCAAGCAAGGGGTAAAAATAGAAATAGAAAGGGTTCATAGAACACCCTCTATACTAAATCTCCAAAAGACAACCCCCAGGAATGTAATCACCAAATTCAAGAGCTTCCAAGCTAAGGAGAAAATCTTACAAGAAGCCAAGAAGAGGAGCTTCAGATATAGAGGGGCTCCCATAACGATCACACATGACTTAGCAGCAAACACACTAAGAGACCGCAAAGCATGGAACACGATATTTAGAAAGGCAAGAGAGCTGGGTCTCCAACCAAGAATCAACTACCCATCAAAACTGACTATATACTTCCAGGGGAAAGCATGGGCATTCAACAAAATAGAAGATTTCCAAGTATTTGCTAAGAAAAGACCAGAACTTAGTGGAAAATTCAACATCCAATCGCAGAGAGCAAGAGAAACATGAAAAGGTAAATTTGAAAGAAAGGGAAAAGGAGAAAAATCTTATCTTTTTCTTTAAGTCAAATTCTCTTCTATAAGGACTACATTTATATCAAATTATATATATATATATATATATATGTATATATATATTAATATGTGGGGGAAATGTAATGTGTAACTCTCAAAAATTGTATGCATCATAAGAGTAGTTAGAAGAATCACGCATAGGGAAAAATTGGGACATTAAGACGATTTGGTGAAGGGGGGGAAGAAAGAAAAAGGGAGGGGGGAATTGTTGAGGATACTAAGATTTACTTCAAGAAATAAAGGGGGAAAAACTAAATAGAATAATCTTTCCCACACAAAGATACACATGGGAAGGGGAGGGGAAGAATTCTCAAATGAGAAGGAGAGGAAGAGAGTGAGAAGTGGTATTACTTAAACCTTACTCTCAGTGAAATCAACTCTGAGAGGGAAGAACATCTAGATCCATTGGGATCCTGAATTCTATCTTATCCAACAGGGCAAGAGAGAAGGGGAAATTAAGGAGGGGAGGGAATATAAAAAGGGAAGGAAGGAGAGGGGGGAGGGGAAGGGAACAAAAAAGGGAGGGGCCAGAAAGGGAAGCATATCAAGGGAGGGGACTAGGGGGATTAATCTAAAGTAAATCACTGGTTTAAAAGGTTATAGCTAAAGAAGAAAGGTCAGAATTAGGGGAGGATATCAAAATGCCAGGGAATCCACAAGTGACAATCATAACTTTGAACGTGAATGGGATGAACTCACCCATAAAACGTAGACAAATAGCAGATTGGATTAGAACCCAAAACCCTACCATATGTTGTCTTCAAGAAACACATATGAGGCGAGTTGATACTCACAAGGTTAGAATTAAAGGATGGAGTTAGACCTTCTGGGTCTCAACTGATAGAAAGAAGGCAGGAGTTGCAATCATGGTATCTGACAAAGCAAAAGCAAAAATAGACCAGATCAAAAGGGATAGGGAAGGTAAATATATTCTGTTAAAAGGGAGTATAGACAATGAGGAATTATCACTAATCAACATGTATGCACCAAATGGTATACCACCCAAATTTCTAATGGAGAAACTAGGAGAATTGAAGGAGGAAATAGACAGTAAAATCATATTAGTGGGAGACTTGAACCAACCACTATCAAATTTAGATAAATCAAACCAAAAAATAAATAATAAAGAGGTAAAAGATGTGAATGAAATCTTATAAAAATTAGAATCAATAGACATATGGAGAAAAATAAATAGGGACAAAAAGGAATACACCTTCTTCTCAGCACCACATGGCACATTCACAAAGATAGATCATACACCAGGTCACAGAAACATGGCATATACAAATGCAGAAAAGCAGAAATAATAAATGCAACCTTTTCAGATCATAAGGCAATAAAAATAATGATCAGTAAGGGTACACGGAGACCCAAATCAAAAATTAATTGGAAATTAAATAATATGATACTCCAAAATCGGTTAGTTAGAGAAGAAATCATAGAAACAATTAATAATTTCTTTGAGGAAAATGACAATAGCGAGACATCCTTTCAAACCTTATGGGATGCAACCAAAGCAATACTCAGAGGAAAATTCATATCCTTGAGTGCATATATTAACAAATTAGGGAGGGCAGAGATCAATGAATTGGACATGCAAATAAAAAACTTGAAAGCAAACAAATTAAAAACCCCCAGAAGAAAACCAAACTAGAGATCCTAAAAATTAAGGGAGAAATGAATAAAATCAAAAGTGATAGAACTATTAAACTAATAAACAAGACTAGTAGCTGGTACTTGGAAAAAAAACAGACAAAATAGACAAATGGTCAATCTAATTTTAAAAAGGAAAGAAGAAAGGCAAATTAACAGCATCAAAGATGAAAAGGAAGACCTCACCTCCAATGAAGAGGAAATTAAGGCAATCATTAAAAACTACTTTGCCCAATTATATGGCAATAAATATACCAACCTAGGTGATATGGATGAATATTTACAAAAATATAAATTGCCTAGACTAACAGAAGTAGAAATAGAATTCTTAAATAATCGCATATCAGACAAAAAAATCCAACAGGCCATCAAAGAACTCCCTAAGAAAAAATCCCCAGGCCCTGATGGATTCACAAGTGAATTCTATCAAACATTCAAAGAACATCTAATCCCAATACTATACAAACTATCTGACAGAATAAGCAAAGAGGGAGTTCTATCAAATTCCTTTTATGACACAAACATGGTACTGATTCCAAAGCCAGGCAGGCCAAAAACAGAGAAAGAAAATTATAGACTAATCTCCCTAATGAATATAGATGCAAAAATCTTAAATAGAATACTAGCAAAAAGACTCCAGTAAGTGATCAGAAGGGTCATTCACCATGATCAAGTAGGATTTATACGAGGGATGCAGGGCTGGTTCAATATTAGGAAAACCATACACATAATTGACCATATCAACAAGCAAACCAACAAAAATCACATGATTATTTCAACAGACACAGAAAAAGCCTTTGATTAAAGTACAACACCCATTCCTACTAAAAACACCAGAAAGCATAGGAATAGAAGGGTCATTCCTAAAAATAATAAACAGTTTATATCTAAAACCATCAGCTAATATCATCTGCAATGGGGATAAACTAGATGCATTTCCAATAAGATCAGGAGTGAAACAAGGATGCCCATTATCACCTCTACTGTTTGACATTGTACTAGAAACACTAGCAGTAGCAATTAAAAAAGAAAAAGAAATTGAAGGCATTAAAATAGGCAAGGAGGAGACCAAGTTATCACTCTTTGCAGATGACATGATGGTCTACTTAAAGAATCCTAGAGATTCAACCAAAAAGCTAATCAAAATAATCAACAACTTTAGCAAAGTTGCAGGATATAAAATAAACCCGCATAAAATGCATCAGCATTTCTATATATTTCCAACACAGCTCAGCAGCAAGAACTAGAAAGAGAAATCCAATTCAAAATCACCTTAGGCAAAATAAAATACTTAGGAATCTATCTCCGGAGACAAACACAGGAACTATATGAACACAACTACAAAACACTCTCCACACAACTAAAACTAGACTTGAACAATTGGAAAAACATTAATTGCTCATGGGTAGGACGAGCCAATATATTAAAAATGACCATCCTATCCAAACTTATTTATCTATTTACTGGCCTACCCATTGAACTTCCAAAAAATTTTTTTACTGAAGCAAAAACCATAACAAAGTTCATTTGGAAGAACAAAGGATCAAGGATATCCAGGGAAATAATGAAAAAAAAATACAAAGGAAGGTGGCCTTGCAGTCCCAGATCTCAAACTATATTATAAAGCAGTGGTCATCAAAACAATTTGGTACTGGCTAAGAGACAGAAAGGAGGATCAGTGGAATAGACTTGGGGTAAGTGACCTCAGCAAGACAGTATATGATAAACCCAAAGATCCCAGCTTTGGGGACAAAAATCAACTATTTGATAAAAACTGCTGGGAAAATTGGAAGATAGTGTGGAAGAGATTAGGTTTAGACCAACACCTCACACCTTACACCAAGATAAATTCAAAATGGGTGAATGACTTGAACATAAAGAAGGAAACCATAAGTAAATTAGGCAAACACAGAATAGTATACATGTCAGACCTATGGGAGGGAAAGATTTTAAAACCAAGCAAGACTTAGAAAGAGTCACAAAATGTAAAATAAATAATTTTGATTACATCAAATTCAAATGTTTTTGTACAAACAAAACCAATGTAACTAAAATCAGAAGGGAAGCAACAAATTGGGAAACAATCTTCATAAAAATCTCTGACAAAGATTTAATTACTCAAATTTACAAAGAGCTAAATCAATTGTACCAAAAAATCAAGCCATTCTCCAATTGATAAATGGGCAAGGGACATGAATAGGCAGTTTTCAGATAAAGAAATCAAAACTATTAATAGGCACATGAGAAAGTGTTCTAAATCTCTTATAATCAGAGAGATGCAAATCAAAACAACTCTGAGGTATCGCCTCACATCTAGCAGATTGGCCAACATGACAGCAAAGGAAAGTAGTGAATGCTGGAAGGGATGTGTCAAAGTAGGGACATTAATTCACTGCTGGTGGGGTTGTGAACTGATCCAACCATTCTGGAGGGCAATTTGGAACTATGCCCAAAGGGAGATAAAAGACTGTCTGCCCTTTGATCCAGCCATAGCACTGCTGGGTTTGTACCCCAAAGAGATAATAAGGAAAAAGACTTGCACAAGAATATTCATAGCTGCACTCTTTGTGGTGGCCAAAATTTGCCCTTCGATTGGGGAATGGCTGAACAAATTGTGGTATATGTTGGTGATGGAATGCTATTGTGCTCAAAGGAATAATAAAGTGGAGGAATTCCACGGAGACTGGAACGACCTCCAAGAAGTGATGCAGAGTGAAAGGAGTAGAACCAAGAAAACATTGTACACAGAGACTGATACACTGTGGTACAATCGAAGGTAATGGACTTCTCCATTAGTGTCAATGCAATGTCCCTGAACAATCTGCAGGGATGGAGGAGAAAAGCACTATCCACAAGCAGAGGATAAACTGTGGGAGTAAAAACACCGAGGAAAAGCAACTGCTTGACTACAGGGGTGGAGGGGATATGACTGAGGAGAGACTCTAAATGAATACTCCAATGCAAATACCAACAACACAGAAATGGACTCGAATCAAGAACACATGTGATACTCAGTGGACTCGCACATCCGCTATGGGATAGGTGGGGGGAGGGCAGAAAAGAAAATGATCTTTGTCTCCAATGAATAATGCTCAGAAATGACCAAATAAAATAATGTTTAAAAAAAAATAAAGATAGCATAGATGATATTAAAAAAAAAAAAAAGAAACCTGACTCCATTTCTTGTTCCTCTCAGAATAGTGGTTAGAGTTCATCTTATATTTAAATTCTTCATTCTAATCTTTTTTTTTTCTTATATTAGAATTATATGTGTGTGATTATGGGTAGATGGTATGGTGGATAGAGCTCCAGGCTTGGAGTTAGAAAAATCTGGATTCAAATCAGGCTTAGATACTTCTTATCTGTGTGACCCTGGGCAAGTTACTTTACCCTGTTTGCCTCAGTTTCCTCAACCCTAAAGTGAACTGGAGAAGGAAATGTTAAACCACCACAGTATCTGTGCGAAGAAAACTCCAAATGGGATCGTGTAAGATTCCCACTATTGAAACAACTTAACAACATAAGTAATTATGTATGTCCATGTATCCATTAGATTTTAAACTCTGAGCTCAGGGACTGTCTTTTGCCTCTTTTTTTGTATTCCCAGCACTTATCACAGTGCCTAGCACATGGTAGGTGCTTAATAAATGTTTATTCATTGATTGTGTGGCTCTCATTTCCTACCTTGAGGACAAGGATTATTATTATTATTATGTATTATTAATCTTTATCCACGCCTTCCCCTCCTCACTTCCAAGCACTTTTCTCATACAAGAAACTCCCTGAAACTTTGTTGAATGAAGGAAGGAAGGAAAAATCCAGATTGGATGGAAGAATTTGTGGTTTACTGTCATAACTCTGTTCCGGCATATTCCGTTATAGCTGGTTTCCCAAGACATTCTTTATTTCATATAGAAATTTTCCAGTGATCTGTGTGTGGATTGTTCACTTGAATAAATCTGCAGCAAGGAAGGCCTTTATCCCAGCCTGGTTTCATGTGTTCCTGTACCATAAAGCAATAGGATTAATAAGAATGGTGACATCTAACATTCAGATGGTACTTGTGGGTTTACAAAGTGCTTTACAAGTTTTATCTTCTTTTATCCTCACAATAGCCCCAGGAGGGAAGGTAGTCATCATTCCCATTTTACTGATAAGGAAAGTGAAGCTCTGGGAGAGGTGAAAGTGACTTGTTTAGGGTCACAAGCATCTGAGGAAGAATTTGAACTTGGATCTTCCTGACTTCAAGGTCAGTGCTGCCACTGATTGAGTCACCTAGTTGCCTTCCCAGATATGCTATGAAAGAAGCATGGTAGATATGGGAGCCCCTATGAGACAACTGAGAGGCACTGGATAAAGCCAGGAGAACCTGGAAATGAATCCAGCGTCAAAGTAGCTGTAGGTCCATGGCAAGACACTTAACCTCTGCTTGCCTCAGTTTCCTCATCTGTGAAATGGGGATAATAATAGCACCTATTTTCCCAGGCTTATTGTGAGGATCATCATGCAATAATAATTATACACATGTCTATATTAAGTAGGTGCTTAATAAATGTTAGCTATTATTATCATTACTAGCTGTGGAACCCTGGACAAGTCATTTACTCTTTGCTTTCCTCAGTTTCCACAACTGTAAAATGAGAATCTCTATATGTCCCTGGAGTGTTGGGGGGGAAATAAAATGATATCAAAATCGTACAAAGCACTTCGTGCCATCTAAATGTTAGTGTTGTTATTACTGAACCTCTCTCTGCCTCTCAGATTAAGCTCCCAGGGTCACAGTGAGGATAAAATGAGATAATATTTATAAAACGCCTTGCAAACCTTAAAAGCGCTAATTAAATGCTAGCTATTATTATTATTATTTTCATTGGCCGAAAGGACTGAGCAGCCTCGGGGCCTGAGGCTAGCCTGACAGCGGACTGTTATCAAGTTAAATGTGCCAAACCACCAGAGCTCCGATTTGCCTCCGCTGCGCTCGCAGCCTCAGTTCCTCGGACGGCTGAGGGTATTCAGGGCTTCCATGCACCGTGACCAAGGTTAAAACAAAACTAGACGTCATGTGCAATTGTGAGTCCATGTGACCTGGCCACAAATTGGTCAAAGAAATGTAAATCTTGGAGGGCCTGTAAGCGATGCGGCCGGCCGGCCGACACTCTTGTTTCTGGCGTGGAATGTGAGAAACTCCCAGCCCATAGAATTCGGAGGTCCCCAAGTTTACACTTCATGTGTCTTCTGGCGTTATTGTTCTCGATTAGGCCTGACAGGATCTAAGGTTAATGCCCCCGCTGGAGCTGACAGGCCCTAAATTGGGGCCACGCATGGGCTTTAGACACAAAACCAATCATGCTGCCCCATAGCCTCGTTACTTCCTCTGACTATAGAACTAGAAAATTCCTGCCATTCCTGAGCGTGTAACGGAGACCCGGACCCGGGGACCTTCTTTTGTTCTTGATGGGAGGGGGCTGCATCCCTCCCCCCCTGCCCCCCTGCAAGTTGAAACCTTCCAGAAGTCCTGAAACTTCACCTCAGAGACACTGTTAATGGAACGGGGTGAAAGGGGGAAGGGCCAGGAGGGGGCATTGCAAATGGACCCTTGGAAGCAAAAAAAAAAATGCTGCCTGCAACTTCCACCAATGAACATCGGGCGAGATGGGAAGAAGGGAAGTCCCAGGGTAAATCTCCCAAGGGTTCTTTTGTGATTCATTTCAAATAAGTTAATTCTCCTCCTTCAGATCCTTGAACAAGGGTTCCGATTCTGATTCTGCCACTTACTAAGACTGCAACATTGAGCAGATCTGGTACCCCCCCCTTTGATTTTTTTTCACCTATAAAAGGAGAGGTTTGGATTAGGCAACCTCTAAGGTTCCATTTCAGCCTTCAAGTTCTAAATCCTTTGTTAAACCCAATCCAATTTTTATATACAATAATATATTAATACATAATATTACACATATTATTTTAAGGTCTAATTTATCTTAATATAGTATATTTATAACGAATGTAGCTTAATATGATGTATTATATTTATAAATATAATCCTTAATATTATATATTATATTTATTAGTCTAATTTATCTTAAGATAATCCATTTCTAACTAATCTAATCTATTTTAATGTTATATTTCTAAATCATCTATCTTAATATATTTATAAATAACCTAATCTATCTTTGTTGTTTAGACATTTTAGTTGTGTCTGACTTTTTGTGACCCCATTTGGAGTTTTCTTGGCAAAGATATTGGAATGGTTTGCCATTTCCTTTCTTCTCCAGCTCATTTGACAGAAGAAGAAACTGAGGTCCAATAGAGTTAAGTAACTTGCCCAGGTAGGAAGTATTTGAGATTGGATTTGAACTCCAGAAGATGAGTCTTCCTGACTTCAGGCCCAGCACTCTATCCACCATGCCCCCTGGTTGCCCTTCTAATCTATTGGATATAAATTTACCCCATTATTAACATTATTAATTATCATTAGAATCCAACCGACTGTTGGAAAGATTTAGAGGCTGATGTGGGTTAATGGAGTATATATTTGCTTGGGTCAAATGATGGCCTGTTATATTCTCTGAAGGCCCTTTCAGGAGCCTATGAATCAGCTAGGTGGCTAGGTAAGAAAGGGATTAAGGGGATTCCTAAAAGGTTTGGGTCATGCATGCATGAATGAATGAAAAAGGATTCTATTAAGTGCTGACTATATGCTAAGCACTGGACTTACAAATTTACAGAGACAACATAATTAGGAGTTTTCAGATAGCAGTGACACAGAAAGGTCCCATGGTCCTTAGGGTGCAGGGACAAAGCAGAAGATAATACATCTTCTTTAATGTTACTTCTACTTTATCTCATAATCATGGTGACATGGAGAAGTCCCATTAGAGTTTGAAGATATTCTAGAGCTGAGAGGCCTTTTTCTTTTTAAACCCTTACCTTCCATCTTAGAAGCAATACTATGTTTTGGTTCCAAGGCAGAAGAGCAGTAAGGGCTAGGTAATGAAGGTTAAGTGACTTGCCCAGGGTCACACAGGCAGGCCATGTTTGAGAGCAAATCTGTACCCAGGATCTCCTCCTAAAAGGAACTTTAATGGCAATCTATTTGTTTTACAGGTGAGCAAACTAGGAACTGAAGAGACTTGACCAAGGATCTGCAGAGCTGGGATTTGAATCCAGATGCTATTGAGTTCAGCCCCAGTGTTGTTTTCACTACCCTTCTTTAGAACTGCAAAATAAATAAATTCAGGAAATTATTTATTGGTAAATAATATTATTAGAAACATAAATATTTGTTTGGGGGAGATATTATAAATTTTATAAATATAAATATTTATTATTGGAAAATAATTATTTCAAAAGAGGAGGGGCTCAGGATGCAGAATGAAACCTATATTTTTGTACAGCAACCAATGAAGGAATTTGTTATGCTTGAATATATATATATATGTATATATATATATATATACATATATGAGTATACATATTTGTTCAAAGGATTTTTTTTTTGCTTTTCTTTTTTCAATTGAAGGGGAAGATGGGAGGAAGAGAAAATAAAGTTTTGTTCATTGGAAAAAATTAAATAAAATTTTAGAAAAGAAATTGTTGTTTCACAAAATCAGAGTTGGAAGGGCCTCAACATCCTTCCTATCTAGCTGGTACAGAAAAAGAATCAATCCATGCCACAGAATGCTGGAGGGCTCATTGTCCCCCTCACCAGTGCTCAGCACCATATTTGGCAGAGAGTATTTCATAAATGCTTTTTCATTTTAAAAAGTGTCATTACCCAGTTTTACAAAATAATTTGCCCCTCAAACTCTTCCTTTGACAAAAGGCCTGCCATGTGCTTTTAAATGGTTGGCGGTGCTACCTTTTACCCCATCCTACCTTTAATGGCGCAATTCAATTCGTTTTAAAATGATTTACACTCACCCTCTTGAGGGCACACACCATTAATTGTAATCCTACAGGACCCGTGATGGGCACTGTGACAAGTCCACCATTTTGGGCCAAAGTCATACAAAGAGGGGGGAAACGGAATTTTCTTCGTCCTTAACCTCCAGGCTGCTGGAGGCTGTCTATGGGAGATTGTCTGATTTTGCTTGGGCCTGGCTGAACCCCAGAGCCTTGCTGGGCCTGCCCATTTAGGCCTTCCTTGCCAGACCGCCACCGTAGCCTTCCATTACCTGCTGTCATCCCACAGACCTTCCAAATTGAGTTGAGCTTGTTCCTGGGCAGGGCAATAATAGTGCTGCCCAGAGAGGGGATTCTTTTGTGATGAAGGACGAGATTTATTTATGCCTGTATAGGTAGATTCTAGGATCCATAAAGGTTTAATTGTCCCTCTAACCGGTTTTTAAAATATATCCGCAGTGGGGCTGCCAACTTTCCCCCAAGCTGAAAAGCAACTGGATGTGGTTTTGTGGAAACTGCTCTAAGTGTGGAGCTTGCTCTATGTCCCTGGGCACAAGGCACGATTGTTTTGGTGACTGAGGATGTAGCTCTTAGGAGGACTTTTAAAAATCAGCTTCTGTGGGTTTGGGCTCATGCTGGGTTTGACCCTATATTGCTCCGAAGAGCACTCCCTCCCCCTCTCCCCCCTTCCTCTCCCCCCCCCCCCCCATCCCTCCTTCCACAGGCGACTTCAGAATAAGTAGAGGATGAACTGTTGCTGCCCTCTACTGCTGCAAAGCACTCATTTCCCCAGGAGTTCGTTCAAGGCTTCCAAATCCTAGCATCATGGGATGCTGACAGAGCCAGAGCTGGACCTGAGCTCATCTGCTCCAGCCCCTTTCGTTTTACAGTTGGCTGTGCCCAGGTCCTTGCTTTACCTTTGGGGTGGAGCGGGGCACTTTATTTTGCTTTCCTATATTTGCTGTAAAGAGCAAAAAGAGAGGCAAGATGGGTCACCAGGGACCAGTCAGCATGAGCACAGTTTGCATTGCTTTTTCTTATTTGGGATGAAGAAGGAAAAAAGGAAGATGGAGAACATTCTACTTTTTAGAACCACCTCATTTCTAGCACCTCACTTCACACCATAGTGGAAACCTGAATTGTCAAAATGGCAAAATCATTATTTTCATTGGATTTCTCCTCCTCTCCTCCTTATTGCTCTTCTTCCTCCTCCTCCTTCTCCTCCTCCCTTTCTCTCTTCCCCTTCTCTCTTTCTCTCTCTGTTTCTCCATCTATCTCTATCCCTTTCCCTTCTCTCTCTTTATCTCCTTCACTGTCTTTGTCTCTCTGTCTCTCCCCCAATCCATCCATCCATCAATGGGTAGTATTATAACTCTACAGGACCTGTGATAGAATATATAGGCAATATGACAAATTTATCATTTTTAGCCAAAGTCATACAAAGATGGAGGAAGTGGAATTTTCTTACCTCTTAACCTCCAAGGCTGCTCCGGGGCCCTGTCTATTAGAGACTGTCTGATTTTGCCTGAGCCTGGTTGAATCCCAGAATACATCCACCATGTGTTGGGCGCACCATGTTAGAAACAGAGGATATAATTCAGAGAAGGAAACAATCCCTGCTCACATGGAACTTGCCTTCTAATGGGGAAGAGAACCTAAAATACATATTCTATATGTCTATATAAATATATTCAGCATAAATAAAGTTATTTAACCCAAATATATGTGTCTTAAAGGAAGAGAAGAATTCTGTGAGGCAGAGATAAGGAAGCCCTGCATTCTAGGCTTATGACCCAGCCAGTACAAAGACACAGAGATAGAGGAGAGGCAGAAAGAAGGGGGTGGGAGAGGAGCCAGAGAGAGGGGAGAGAGGTAGGGAAAGAGAGAAGGAGAAAGGCGGGTGAGGGGGGAGAGGGAGAGAGAGAAAGAGAGAAGAAAGGGAGGGAGGGCGAGGAAAGAGAGAGAGAGAGAGAGAAGGAGAGAGACAGACAGAGAGACAGAGACAGACAGACAGAGAGACAGAGACAGACAGAGAGATAGAGACAGAGACAGAGACACACAAAAAGAGAAAAAGACAGAGAGAGAGTAGCAAAGAGACCAGTTTAGCTGAACTGCAGATTAGAGGAGGGGTCATAATGTCCAATAAGGCTACGGCCAAGCTGAGGCCAGGCTGTTTAGGTTTTAAAAACTAAACAAAGGAGTTTATATTTTATCCCAGAGGATAAAAGAGGAGGCCATTGAGTTGGGGGAGTAAGGAAGTCACATGGCTAAATCTGTGATTCAGGAAAATTACTTTAGCAGCAGTGTATTCGGATGAACTGGGGCGGTGGGAGACAGAGGGGCCATTAAGAGGTGGTCACAATGATTTGGTCAAGAGGTGAGGAAGGCCTGAGTTGGCCTAGTTCAACCCCATCATCCTGCAGATGAAGGGATTGCTGCCCAGGAAGAGAAGTGGCCCTCCCGAAGTCACAGAGCTAATCAGTGGCAGAGAGAGATTAAAATCGAAGTCTTGTGGCCCTCCACAGTCACCCCTGCTGTACGTTGTGACAGCTTCCTGGCAAACATATACCAGCATCTTATGCATTCAGGCTGTCCTGCATTGCACTAGCTCTCTTCTCCTCATACTCCATCTGCCTGCCTTCTCCCCTCTGCTCAGGGAGAGCCCAGCTCATAGTAACTTCTTTCTCCCTTTGCCCTGCCCTCTGCCACCGGCAATTTCTTCTGCTTGGGGAAATGCACCTAGAGAAACTCCTCCAAGCAATAAAGTTGCGGGGGGCACTGCTGTGACTTGCCCGCAGTCAGAGGCAGCTAGTATATGATAGACACAATACTAGAACTCAGGTCTTCCAGACCTTCCCTCTATCCACTATAGCTCATCGCCTCTCAATTTCTCCCTTAATTAAGAACAAACTGCTGTTGTTGGTCAGTCGTGTCCTATTTTTTATGACCTCATTTGGGGCTTTCTTGGCAAAGATACTGGAGTGGTTTGCCATTTCCTTCTCCAGTCCATTTTATAGTTGAGGAAATTGAGCCAAATAGAGTGAAGTGACTTACCCAAGGTCACATAATATTAAGTATCTGAGGTCAGATTTGAACTCGAGAAGATTAAGTTTTTCCTGTCTCTGGCCTAGCACTCTATCCACTGTACCATCTAGCTTCCCTATCACCCACCAACCAAAGATCAACTTTTTAGTCATCATCATAAGTTTTGTTGTTATTGTTCATTTGTTCAATCATGTCCAATTCTGTTTACCATTTCTTTCTCTAGTATGTTCTCTTTTTATAGATGAAGAACTGAGGCAAATAAAGATTAAGTGACCTGCCTAGGGTTGCATAGCTAGTGTGTCTGAAACTGGATTTGAACTCAGTTCTTCTTGACTCCAAACCCAGTGCTCTATCCACAGAACCTCCCAGCTCTTCCTCACCAACACATGAGTGAAATATGGAAAAGTAAAACCAACTGGGATTAAAGAGACTTGAATTCTATTCCATCTCTGCTATTGGCTGCTATTGGGTGACCTTGGGCAAGTCATTTAACTTCACTGAGACATTTTTTTCTCAAGTGATAGGATTTTGATACCTAAGTGGTACAGTGAGTATAACAGTATACTTGTCAGGAAGTCAGGAAGACCTCAGTTTAAATCATAACTCTGACATTAACTAGCTGTGTGATTCTGGGTGAGTGGCTTAATTTCTCTCAGCCTCAGTTTCCTCATCTATAAAATGGGATTTTCCCATCATAGCACCTACCTCACCAGTTTAAGGATTGAATGATATAACATATGTAAAGCACTTTGCAAACCTTAAGATGACCTATAAATGCTAGTTGTTATTTTTATTTAAATTCACTCAAGAAATATTTTATTTATTTATTTTGGGGGTTGGGTTTTGTTTTTTTTTTTGCATTCGAGAAATATTAACGAGCACATACCATGGACCAGGTACTCTGCTAGATGCTCTGTGGAGTACAAAGAAGAGAAAGACATTGTCCTTATCGTCATGAAGAGAGACATCTACAAAAATGACCATAACAGAAAAAATATCTAATGATCACTTAGTATGTAGTTGAAGAAATATAAACGACATTCAGGGGAGAGAGATATTACTTTTGACTGGCAATTTTAAAGATGTCTTCTTGAGGCAACTAGTGGATAGGGAGGGAGTCTAGAGGTCCTGGGTTCAAATATAGCTTCAGACACTTCCTAGCCATGTGACCCTGGGCAAGTCCCTTAACCCCATTTGTCTAACCCTTGCCAATCGGTCTTAGAGTTGTTACCAAGGCAGAAAGTAATAGTTTAAAAAGTATGAAAAAGAAGTCTTCTTGGAGGAAAAATTGGACACGTGGAGTTAGGAGGGGGCTAGGAGGGAAAACATTTAGGCAGAGGAGGATCTCCTTTGTTCTGGCTTCTGAAAGAGAGCTGACAGCCTTTCTTCCAGGGTGCAGTGGATGGAGGGAGGAAGGGGCCATTTCTCCCCAGGAGTCACTGCTAATGACTGCCTGTTGGTGAAAGTCAGAAGTAAATGGTGATCTACAAGCATCTGCCCGGGTGACCTGAAGTCTAGACCTCAGATTCCTTCCTCGCTAAGAGGCAGGTGCATTGCACTGAGTAAGGAATACCTATCTCCGACATTAGCTGTGTGACTCCAGGAAAGTCACTTAACTGCTCTATGCCTCCATTTCCCCCACATAGCATCTTCACAGAGCTAGTGTGAACTTCAAATCAGTTAATCTATAGAAAGCACTTTGCAAATCTTAGAGTACTTTGTAAATGCTAGGTAGCTCTAGAAATAAGGAGATTTCCTGAGCCACGCAGTTCTTGGTTAAAGAGGCTGCTTCATGCTCCACTTCTTCCTCTTCCCCACCTCCAGAGTTGGAGATGTAAGGACTAAAGTCATATTATCTAGGAGCAACTTTGCTCCCTGCAATTACTGGGAATGATGGGGATGCTAGGCGAAAGAGCTCTCCTTTATTCAACAACCCCAAATCGTGTTTGTTTTTCAGGGTCCAAACCATGGGGCAGTACTCCGTTTGGGAAAGATTGCACAGAAGCCACAAGGAAGGATTTCTTCAGAATGTTAAGGTATTGTTTCACTGACAACTCCAAGGTAAATTTCTTTCTGAGGGAGCCTATAGGCCACTACGAATACCTTGTGTTTTCTATATCTGATCACGGGCTCCATTGGGTTCTTTGCACCTTTTACATTTTCTGTATGGATGAAATAAAAAGTGATCCTCTACCTGATATACATTTGTTACCTTAAGTGCTTGGGTAGGAATTGGTACCATGTTACAACACACATTTGCGAAAACCCATGCATGAACTTAACATGAGCTACAGTTGGAGATTTCCCAGAATAAAAATTGGATGGGGGTGAGGGGGGCAGGGAGGAGAAGGAAACATGCATGAATTAAGTGTCTACTGTGTGCTTTATATCATTTCATTGGGGGGATAATGAGTCAAAGAGATTAAGATCTTTTGGGGTCAGCCCTTGAGATTGGAATTAATCCTTATGAGCCTGGAGCTTGGGAGGCTTTGGGCCATGGGATAGATCTAAATACTTAATATGTACATAATACTGGGAGATAGCTAGAGGAGAGGCAGTCTTTATTTTGGAAAATGATCCTCAGGCTAAAAAGTGTTGAATATAAAGATGTTTAAGAGGGAA
The DNA here is from genome assembly GCF_027887165.1 of Monodelphis domestica. Taxonomy (NCBI): domain Eukaryota; kingdom Metazoa; phylum Chordata; class Mammalia; order Didelphimorphia; family Didelphidae; genus Monodelphis; species Monodelphis domestica. Next base: position 272,720,572 of record NC_077228.1, on the reverse strand, counting down.
TGGAAACCCAAGATAAGTGAGAAAATAGTAAGCAAATAGCTACCTTTTCTAAATGAGGGCAAGTCCCCAGGCAAAGTCAAATTAAGTAACAAGGTACAAGGAAATAAATTGTCAATGTGTGTACAAAGCTGTTATTGGTGACCTCTGAAAACTTAAACTTTGAATTTGATGTTGACCCTTAGGAAAATTTCAAGCTCTATTGTTAATCAGATGGTTTGGTTTGTGAACACTTGGAAAGAGAGAGATCATTATTGTGAGCCAGAGTGCATTCATTAAGAATGAGCCATGCCAGACTACCCTAATTTCCTTCTTAAACAGCCTTTGATAGCTTGGGCTATTAGATCATGTGACTGCTATGGATGTGTGTAATGAGATTTCATCAGGGCATGTGATAGTCTCTTACAGTAAATGTCCTGTGAATACAATCAAGAGATGTAGACCAGCCAACAGTGGACTTACAACTGGTCAAACAGTCACATCCACTATCATGATTCATTCAACAGGCTGAATCGCATGGACATTTGTTAAAGAGAGTCAGCCTGGTACAAGGAGTCAGAGGTCCGGGGCTTGCAGCCCTTGTCTGACACTTAATGCCTATATTACTTTGTACAAGTCACTTAACCTCTTTGGGACTCAATTTTCTCGCTGGCCTCTAAGGTCCTTTCCAGCTCCAAATCTAAGACCCTTTAAGTGTCTTCTGGGAGCCGAGCACTGTCCCAGGTCCTGAGGGAGATACATCATGCCTACCCTTGAGTTTACAGCCTAGCAAAGGAACACACACATTGGTAACTATAATGCAAAATAATACATAAGTGTATCATGGGGGGGGGGGATACTATATAAAGTCTGGTGGAGGGGAGTTGTTAACAACTGGGAATATTGCGGAAGGATCCACAGACGAGATTATATATGAGTGAGACTTTAAGGATAGGCTGGATATATTGATGTCATACTGATAAGAGGTCTCAAAGAGCCTGAGGCAGGATCTATTCTCATCCCTATTGTGAAGCTATAAGAGGCATTTTCTTTCTTTCTCTCTCTCTCTCTCTCTCATCTCTCCCTTCCATCTTGGAATCAGTACTGTGTATCAGTTCCAAGGCAGAAGGGCTGGGCAATGGGGGTTAAGTGACTTGCCCAGGGTCACAAATCTGGGAAGTGTCTGATTCCAGAATAGAACCCAGGACCTCCCATCTCTAGACCTGGCTGTCAATCCACTGAGCCACTTAGCTGTGGCATTTTCAAGTTTGTAGATTACAGAAGGTTAAAATGGGTAGCTAGAATTATAGAACCTCAGCAATGAGATCCCAGAGGCAAAAATTCTTTTGGCCAGCTCCAAATCAGGACAGTTGCACTTATAATCAATAATCAGCATTTATTAAGCACCTGCTATGTTCTAGGCACTTGGGTATGGTCTCAGAATACAAATACAAACCCTGAAAGGCAGACCCTGTCCTCAGGAAGCTTATAATCTAATAGGGGAAGTCTAAAAGATATGGGGGAAGGGAAGGTGCCCAGCAGGGTTGGGGCAGAGTGAGAAGACAGTGGAGAAGACAAGGGAGTCTCAGAATAGTGCAGCCAGGTGGGAAGACAGACTCCTACCAGAGGCTCTCTGCCTCCTCCCAACAGAACTCTGCCTCTTAGTTCAGGGGGCTCTAACAGATAAGCATTCACCTTATCTTGCACAGATCCAGGTGACCCCAGCACATCCCAGCCAATTGCAATACATGTTTAACCCTGCTTACCCCCTGCTACTGGCTCTTCCCCCAACTCTGGGCTCCCATATAGATATTGCTTTCCCCAACGAAACTCTTCAAAGGCAGGGGTCATCATCGTTCCTGCTTATATTTGCCTCCCTATCACTTAGCACCCAGGAAGCCTTGCTTTGGCTCCAGATCCAAGTCTCTTTACTCCAGAGACTTTTCAAGGAGTCCTGTGTCAGTCCCAGATCCATATCTCCCAGCCTGTCTTCACCCCAGGATCTTCTCCAACACTCCTGGAATCAAATTCATCTCAAATTGTCAGTTCCTGTCTCCTCTGTAGGCTCCTCCAGGCTGCAATTTTGCCTGCTTCTGCCTGCCATGAGATGAGTCTCCTGAACTTCATAGGCTATACCACTGTTGTGGGAAAACACACTCAAGTTTCTGGCAGGGTCTCATCCCAAGAATGTGAGGCTCAGACCTCCATTCAATCCAGAAGTGTCAAAGAATTGTATTTAATGAAGAAGTTTTAAAGATAGTATTATAGGGGGAGGCAGCTGGGTAGCTCAGTAGATTGAGAGCCAGGTTGAGAGATGGGAAGTCCTGGGTTCAGATCTGGCCTCAGACACTTCCCAGCTCTGTGACCGAGAACAAAGGTAAAGAATAATATAAGCGATGAAGAATCCAGACCAGTACAACACTGGTGCACAGAACAGAACTATTATGAGTGACTAATAATACAGAATGGTTGACTGATTAATAATACAGATTGTGCAGTTTCTGCTTGACGAGTGCTACCTAGAGCATGATGGTCCCGCTTCTCTCACTGCCCATTGCCACCCTCCATCACCACCACTTATCACAAGATTGGCAAAGACTTAAGCAGTCTGATCATCTGCCTACCTCACTAGACTTCCCTCCAGTCTGAACTCACTTATACACCTAACTGCACACTTTCCCCAGATAAGTGACTCTTGAGTTCCCAGCTATCATTGTACAAACTCCATTCCTAATCTCCAGCTACCCAATCCCTTACTCCCACCCGCCTCAAACCTCTCATCCCTTCCATTGTGCTCTCTTGTAAAACCTGCTGGATGGATGGGAGGAGGAGGAGACTTGAAGATCACTGTAATAATACAGGAGAGAGGGGCAGCTGGTAGCACAGAGTGCCAGGCCTGCAGTTGGGAGAACCTGGGTTTAAATCTGACTTCAGGTGCTCACTTTGGCAGTACATATGTCAAATTCAGCCTCAGGCATTTCCTAGCTGTGTGACCTTGGGCAAGTCATTTAACCCCAATCATCTAGACCCTGCTATTCTTCTGTCTTAGAACTGATTCTTAGACAGAAGGTAAGGGTTAAAAAAATACAGGAGAAAGAGGATGAAGTCCTATACTAGGGCTATCGCTGTGTAAATAGAGACTGAATGGTTATATGGGGTAAATGAAATGAGTAGTTGAGACGATACTGTAGTTGTGGGACCAGGTGACTAGGGGGGTGGCCTCCATAATAATAAGCTGGGAAGGAGAGGACTTTGGGGTGGGAGAGAGATGACAAATTCAATTTGGAATATGCTTAAATTGAGAAACTTATATAATATCCAGTTCAAGATGACCAAAAGATAGAGGGCTGTAGCTCTGGAGAGAGCCATAGCCTGTATATAGAATTGGATATCATCTGAATAAAGATAATTAAATCAATGGGAGCCTAATAAGATCACCAAATGGGATACTTGGGAGGAGAAAGAGATAAAGGTTCACCTTACTGTCTTGAAGATAATCCTCACTAGTGTGAATGACATGGATGAAGATCAATAAAGAAGGAGCAGTCAGACAGGTAGAACCACAAAGAAGCAGTGTCTTGAAAGGCTAAAAAGAGAGACTATCCAGATTAAGAACATGATCAACATGGTCAAAACCTGCAGAGAAATCAAGAAGGCGGAGGACTGACAAAAGACCATTAGGCTTGGCATTTAAGATATCATTGATAACTTTGGTGAAGAAGGATTCAGTAGAATGATTCTAGAAGCTAGATTGCAGAGGGCTAACAAGAAAAGGAGAGGAAATGAAGGTGTCTAGTGGCTTCTTCAAAGTGTTTAATCAAGAAGGGAAGCAGAAATATAGGATAAAACTTAGCAAGATGGTGTGTTGTTGTTCAGTCGTTTCAATTGTATCTGACTCTGATTCTCTTGGCAAAGATATTGGAGTGGTTCACCATTTCCTTCTCCATTTCATTTGACAGATGAGAAAAACTGAGGCAAATAAGCTTAAGTGACTTGCTCAGAGTCACACAACTACTACATGTCTGAAGCTGGATTTTAACTCAGGAAGATGAGTCTTCTTGACTCCAAGTCCAGCATTTTATCCACTGTGCCACCTGGCTGCTCCAAAGCATGATGGTACCATCACTTTGATGCTACCATCATTAGCTTACCTGCTAAGTGAGGTGTTGCTTTTTTTAAAATTGGATTGGGGAATAATGAGAGGGAGTTCAGAGGGAGATTGAGAGATTGGTCAGACAAGCAGGAAGAGAATCAGGAAAGAGAAATGTCATGAAAACCTAGGGAGAAGGTATCCAGAAAAAAAGAATTGCAATTACATCACAAAGTGTGGGTACTGTAAGAGTTAAAATAGTTGACATCATAAACTGTAGTGATTAAAATAGTGGAAGACTTAAATTGTAGTAGATATGAGTGGATGAGTAAATTGTGACCACAGAAAATATGTTTTCACTACAGTGTCTTGTTTTTAAATCAATATATAAGGTGGTCACCAGGGGAAAATTCCCAATTATGAAATATACCCAAGTCAACTGGATTTTATAGAGATTTTAATTAATTAATACAATGAGGAATTAAAGAAAGAGAGAAAGAGAGAAAAGGGGAATAATGAGAAAAGGATAGGCTGGTCCAGGGTAGCCCTGGCCAACCCAGGCCTAAGCCCTTAAGAGAAAGATCAGTCAGTCCTTAATCACTCACCACAAGATCTGTCCAAACAAGGATTCTAGTGACACCAAGCCAGCTTCATCTCAGCTGACTCCACCAGCTCAATGCCTGAATCTGACTCTCTGAATATATCTGAGCTCTTATTTAAAGGGAATTTTCTCCTATGTCACCTCCCCTAAGTCCTTATATCTACCAATCACAGTAGACGTTTTTCAAAGGACAGACCATTCTTAGTTCACACCTGAGTAGACTAATCCTCTGAGTAATTCACACCTGAGTAGGCTAGAATCTCTGAGTAAGTTTCTCACCTCTTTGCCCCTTATAAGTTCACAAGTTGCCTGACCTTTATAGGTACTTAGCACCCTTTTGTATTATATCCAAAAATAGGCACAGCTTAAGAACTTTTGTCTTACTATAAGTATGGGTTTAAGTATCTTTCATTGTTCAGCAAGGAGTTTCTTCCCCTAAAGCAGGCTTAAGTAGGGGTGGAGTAGAGGTCTTCACATTCCTGATCTAAGTAGAAGTCTCACATTCCTGATCTAAGTTCCTTCATTGTTTAAAGTGGGGAATGGTCATAACCCAACCTTATGAAGTAGGGTCTGAGAAATTTTAAGGTTCACAGTACTGAGAAAAGACCATCAAATTGAGCAACTATATCATTGATAATCTTGGAGCAGTTTCAGTCTATTTTGGGGTACAGAAGTAAGATTGCAAAAGGCTAAGAAGTTATTGGGTTATTAGAACATAGAGGTAACAAGTACAGACAATTTTTCTATGAGTTTGATTGTGAATAGTTTAAAGAGATGACTCAAACAAAGGTTTCTTAAGGATGGAACAGATATGAAACATTTTGGCAGGATGTCTAGAAGAAAGAAATGGAAGAATTAAAAAGCATTTACTGAACATTTACTATGTGCCAAGCACTGTGTTAAGCAGCCAGGGATACAAATACAAAAGTGTCCTCAAAGAGCTCACATTCTAGTAAGAGGACATAAGATATTTTTTTTGAGGGGGAGAGGTGTCCAGGGAGAAAATTTTTATTTTGGAAAGTTACAGAGATGGTGAATGAAGCTACAAGGAATAAAATGGCATAGAATCTTTTCCAGGAGCAATGACAGAGTTAGTTTGGTTATGATTCAAGAACTGACAAGTAGGATATAAGGAGATTCGAGGATAGTCAAGATGGGAAGCATAATAAAGCCTGGCTGGGGCAATGAGAATAATGACTCAGGTGCTATGTGCCTGCATGAAGGATGGAGTTGTTGTAAGAGTTTTGTAGAGAACTTTTTCTTCTTCCTCTGTTGAGAGAGGGCACGTGTAATTCCAGATTCTCTTTGGGACTGATTCCAGGGAAAGAAAAGACTTTGGAAGGCAGACAGGTAGAGAAAAATTGGCTCCTCAATGTGTAATCTGTGTAACTTCTCTGATTTCTGTTTTTTATCTGCATTGATGAATAGGTTTACTCACTATTTACTTTCTATGACAGTATTTTAGGTAACTATAACTTGATGGTCAAGCCCATGGATATAAGCTTGGGGTACCCCAAACCCTTTAAGGGACAGCAGAATAGTAGTTTAAACCAAGTGGTTTGAACCAAAGAGGAAAGATGCATTCCTCTAAACTAGCAGTATTTGTCGTTGTTGAGCCGTTTCAGTCATGTCCACCTCTTCTCAATTCCATTTGGCATTTTATTGGTAAAAATCCTCGAGGAGTGGTTTACCATTTCCTTCTCCGGCTCATTTTAAAGATAAGGAAATTGAGGCTAACAGGGTTAAGTGACTTGTTTAGGGTCATGAACAATTGTTTGAGGCTGGATTTGAACTCAGGAAGATGAGTCTTCCTGACTTCAGGCTCTGTACTCTATCCATTGTATAACATAGTTGCAATATTTAGACATATAATTCTAATTCAATAACCCCCCCCCCTTTAAGAGGAAAGAGAGAAGAGGGAATTCATGAGCAGCCTCTTGGCTGCTCCCCTTCAAGAAGGAGTCAAAGTCTTCCTTGGAGCAGCACTCCAAAAAATATGTAATCACGACTCCCTTGAAGCCGCATTCAGTCTACCCATACAAATGTGTAACATAATTGAGCAACACAAACAGCCATTGACATGAGGTCTGCTGCTGAGAGGAAGGAGGGAATGTTATAGGTACTTGAGGAGAGAAGCTTTTGAACAGATATGTAGGCGATATGAAGTAGTGAGCATAGTCCCATGGCTGTGTGTTCAGAAGCATTCTAGTAGGAGTCTATGCAGGTGGCAGATCATTGGGGATATACAACGATTTGGAAAGAGGGGAATGAAAGGATGAAGGGAGACCGGTCTTGAGAGTAAAGGACAATGTAAACTTGAGCTAGGTTGGATATTATCAAGATTTCAAAGAGAGAGAAGTAAAGCCAGAGCTGGCATTGCAGCAGTGGAATGACTGTTGGGTGGTTGGGAGTTGGTTGATTGTCCTTTGTACTCAAAGAAGACCAGTAACATCACATTTGACTCATATCATGAAATGGATTTCAGTGAAAGGCACAAAGTCACCAGCCTCACTCTCTCTTCCAGAGTTCAGTGGCAAGACAAAAGTCAAGATGAGTGGTGGTGGCCCTGGATGCAGTGGATGACCTGGACTTCTTTGATGTCTAATCAAACTCCAAACCCTCCACAGCACCTGCTTCAGCTGTCTTCATGGCCTTTGGAAGGAAATGTTCTCAGAATCTGCCCATTCCATGAGGGGAAGTCTTCACATGCCTGAAATAGTTACTTTCCTAATTCACCCTCAACCTAGTTTAATCCACCTGCTGGGACGATTTGCAATGGTGTGAACACTGCATAAGCTACAGCTCCTTGGAGCCACAGGTAAGAGCTGGGTGGCAGGTGGACACCAAAGGAGGAAAGAAACCTTGAAAAGGGTTCAGCAAGTCCTCACACCAGAGGTACTAGTCTTCCCCGTATATTAAAAGTTGCAATAAGGAAGAATAATAATTTTAAGAGATGCGAGGCATAGTGAGAGATGTATGCAAAAGAGTTATGAATCAGTAAAGTATTACCAGAAATCTGGATCATAGAGGAGGAAAAATTGTGGGTGTCAATCAAGGACATGATTTTCATACAGCTGAGGCAGAATGAAAGTACAGAATCAAAGTGGAGGAGGTCACTTGCCTCTCTCAACTTGTCTCCCTCTTGAATTCCTTCTCTGAAGAGTCCCAATTAAGATGGAGTGAGTGCCTTGGGCAGGATTTGAATCCAAATCTTTCTGACTTCAGTTGCAGCTCCATTCATTCCCCCAAAGTTGCCTCTCAAGATCAAACATTTGTCAAAAGGCAAAAGAAAATTATTTTGACATGTGTGACTCTTTGCTTTAAGGGAGCTGGCCCTAAACTTTAATGAGTTTATATGACTCCTGATGGTTCCATTTAAATGTCCCGTCTTGTATTTACAAGTTCCTACCAGTTTAGTTAGCTGTTTGTCTTCTAGAACTCACCAGAATGTTTAACTTAGTTTTTTACTTTTTCCACTCCAAATTCTATCATTCCCTCTTCTTCAGAGAATGTAAATATTTATTTACAGTATTAACTTCTATTCTTGCCAGGGTTCTGGGTCCCATGATGACCTTTTTAGAACATCTGGGAATTTGCTAAGTATTGCCCTCACAATGACTGAGGAGGTAGTACTAGGACTCAATGTTCTCCTTCTGTTTTCTGTTATTAATATGGCATTAGGGGGTTCCTCAGAGGCAACACTAGAGTCAGAAAGCCTAGCTCTGCCCTTTATTAACCATGTAACCATGGACAAGTCATTTCAAATTTGGGGGGGCCTCAGATCTTCCACTGAGCAGTTAGGTGGCACAGCAGATCAAGCTCTGGGTTTGGAATCAGGGAAGATCTGAGTTTAAATCCATTCTAAGGCACTCACTAGCTGTATGACCCTGGGTAAGTCACTTAACTCTGTTGGATCTCAGTTTCCTCATCCATAAAATGAACTAGAGAAAGAAATGGCAAACCACTCCTTTACCTTTCCCAAGAAAATTCCCAAATAGAGTCACAAAGAGTTGGACACGATTGAAATGACAAAACATTAACAACTTCCTCCTTTATAAAATGATCTCCAAATTCCCCATCATTTCCATCATTCTACAATTTTGAGACTCTCTGAATAACTTGTCTTATAGTCACTTGACTATCTATCCACACATATCACCCTTTGAATTTAATTTTCCTCTACTGTAAAATGGAGATAATAGTACATGTAGTAGCTACCACATTGGATTTTAGGTCAAGGATTTCTCAGCAGCATTTATTAACCAGTCTCCTCTCCTCTCTGGGTTTTCTTGACATTGCTCCCCCTTGATTCTTTTTCTACCTGACTGATGAGGAAAGTGGCATGTTCCTTTTTAGTTTCCTCAGCTAGATCCTGCCCCCTCCAAACTGTCAATGTCCCCCAAGGCTGTGCCCTGGGCTTTCTTCTCTCTCCATCCTCTCTCAGTTGACCTCTTGAGCTTAAATTATCCCAGATGTGTATGTCCAGGAATGTGCTGGAGTCAGCATCTACTGACCCCCAAGAACTAACTGTTACATTTTCAGAAATTAGTAAATGCTACAAATCAGAACTTGATACATTTTCTTGTTGATTCTCTAGATTTAGGAGAGCAATAGAGAAAATGTCAATAATGTAAATTAAACCTAAGCAGTCAGTATGCTGTAAGTTTTAAGAGAAAAAGTTGCTAAAACTTTATCAGCCTACTGCTATGCATATTTAATTCTATTTTCACTCTTTAAAAAAAAACCTCTTACTTTTCTCTTAGAATCAGTAAAGCAGAAGAGTGATTTAAAATCCAGGCAACTGGGGCTAAGTGACTTGCCCAGGGTCACACATCTAGGAAGTGTCTGAAGCCAGATTTAAACCCAAGACTTTTAAACTCCAGGCCAGATTCTCTATCCATTGTACTACCTAGCTGCCCCCCTGCTTTCACTCTTTTTTAAAAATTATTTTTTAATCTTTGTGTTTTAATAACAAATGTACACGAGTTTTCCAAAGTTACATGCTTCATATTGTTTCCCCCTCTTTTTCCCTCCCCTTCCTGGAGTTGACAAGCAATTCAATCTGAGTTACACATGTATTATCGCGTAAAACATATTTCCATATTATTCATTTTTATAAGTAAATAATCTCATAAAACCAAACCCCTAAAACATATACCCAAATAAATAAGTGATAAATCATATGTTTTCATCTGTATTTTGACTCCAACAGTTCTTTCTCTAGAGATGGAGAGCATTCTTTGTTGTCTTTCAAAATTATCCTGGATTATGTATTGCTAAGAGTAGTTAAGTCTTTCATATTTGATCATCCTACACTATTGCTGTGTACTGTGTACTGTGTACAATGTTCTCTTGGTTCTGCTTATTTCACTTTTCATCAGTTCATGCAGGTCTTTCAGCTCTCTCTGAAATCCTCCAGTTCATCATTACTTACAGCACAATAGTATTCCATCCCCATCATATACCACATTTTGTTCAGCCATTCCTCAATTGAGGGACATTCCTTTAATTTCCAATTCTTTGCCACCACAAAAAGTGCACTGCTTTCCTTCTTCAAAGTTCCAGTCTGGCATCATTAATTGCTTATTAGGCATTTCTAACAGGATGTTCACGGGCATCTCAAATTCAAAGGGTCTATAGTGAGGGCTGTCTCCTGCATTTAACTTGAGGGTGTCAAAGACAAGCAGAATAAACACCCTTAGACTCTTTCCCGCCTCATCCTTCTCCAGATGTTCAGTCACGTCCAATTCCTCATGATCCCATTTGGTATTACCTTAGTAAAAATACAGGAGTGGTTTGTCATTTCCTTCTCCAGCTCATTTCATCGATGAGGAAACTGAGGCAAACAGGGTGAAGTTGACTTGCCCAAGGTCACACAACTAGTAAGTGTCTGAGGCCAGATTTGAACTTAGGAAGATGAATCTTTCTCACTCTAGAACCTGCACTATATCCATTGTGCAATCTAGGTGCCTGCCCTTCTCCAAGGGAGATTTTAATTCCTGCCAGGAAAGGAAGAAAGAGGTTATAGCCAAAATTTGGCCACAAGAAAAAGAGGGGATCAGGGTACTGCTCCCATAAATAGTATTAGTTTAGGGGTATGGTTTTCAGGTTCAAGCTAAGTTTCTAATCACTGTGTCTTTAATGGGAAAAAGGAGAACCTCAAGCTTTATATCCAAGGTTTGACTCCCTTCTGACCAGATATCAAGTCTACAGAGAACACATATAACAATTATCAAAGAAATCTATTTAAAAAGCAAAACAAAAATCAGAGAAAGTATGCATAGGAGAATATATACCAGACAATACAGAGTTAAGAAGCTCTCCTACTGGAAACGAGATAACTGTTCTACCAGAGATAGTCCAAAATCTCACCCAAGAGGAAATTCTCCAGTCTCTAGGGTAGCAAAGCTGGGGATAGGGGCATGATAGAGACTACCAGATCCTTTCTTACTGGCTTCCTCCCAGAATCTTTCCCTGAAGCAACCTGAGGTGGGGTCAGCATCATTCATCTTCTTTCAAAGCCAGAAGAGATTTGGGAACTCAAAGACAAACTCAAAGAGCCTCCCACTCCACTTTTGCTCTTACCAATTTGGTGCCCCACACCTGCCCTGCAGACATAGGGAATTGAGCTCTACCAATGAAGAGAGAATCTCATACTAATGGCCGTGGGAATTCAGATTACATATCCAAAACAGAACTCATTACTTTTACTCCCAAACCACTCCTCATCCAAATTTCTAAATTTTTCCCAAATTCCAAAATTTCCCCCCAAGCCTTATAATTCCAAAAAATGATTTCTGTTAAAGACACCAATACTAATAATAGTGACTAGCATTTATACAGAGATGGGAGGTCCTTGGTTCAAATTTGGCCTCAGACACTTTCTAGCAGTGTGACCCTGGGCAAGTCACTTAACCCCCACTGCCTAACTCTTATTGCTCTTCTTCCTTGGAATCAATACATAGTATCAATTCTAAGACAGAAGGTAAGGGTTAAAAAAAAGTAATAGCTGCAACAATAATACTGTCGATAGACTTAAATGTCAGATACAACTTAAACTGAAGCAGTAACATGTACTAAGTAGCACAATTAGCCTGGAGTCAGGAAGACTCATCTTCCTGTGTTTAAATCTGATTTCAGGTACTTACCAAGTCACTATACAGTATAAATGCAAAGTCAATGTTTTTAAAAAAACGCGAGTGATTTTTTTCTGGCAGCTAAGAGTGCCAGCCAAGGAGGGGGATATAATCGAAGCCCCAAAGTCTATTGTTACAGAACTCTCTCTTCATATTGGTGGAGATCAAGGCTGATACCTGCATGATGGGCAGGGTCAAGTTGGTAAGAGGAGGAGAGAAGAAAACTTCATTTGGTCTCTTCTGACTATTCAGTTCCTTTAGTCTCTTTGAGCTCTGAAGTCAGCTTCAAGAGAGAGGACGAAAGATGCCAACCCCCCTCAGTTGCTTTAGAAAAAGACTCTGGAAAGAAGCCAACATTAGAGGAGCTAGCAGTCTCCATCATGTCCTGATCTCCATCTCTGCTACACCAGAAACTGGAGAAAATCATCATGGATGAGATTTTGGACTCTCTTAGTGGAACAGTTATCTCATTCCCAGTAGGAGAGCTCCTTGACTCTGTATTGTCTGATATAGTTCTCCTGTGTATACTTTCTCTGATTTCTATTTTGCTATTACTTGGATAAATGAGCTGGTTGGGTTTTTTTTAAACAAAAACAATAAAACTCAAAACTCTTTAAACTTTTTACTTCTCCTAGTACAGTCTAACAGTAGGTCACTACTACTACCGATTTTTTAAAAAATCTCCACGAGTGGCTTCTCAATCGAATGTGGTCTCTACTATTAAAAAACAATGCGTCTAGGTATTAAATGCATTTGACCAAAGGTTCTTTGTTCTTCTGGGAGGAAACACAAAGAAGGGATTCCTGGCAGAGGTAGTTTTTAATGGCTTCTTCATCCCCATTTTGCCTTCTGTGTTTGTTTCTGAACCAGTTAGGCTCTATGTCTGTTTTTGTTGAGGAATTAGTCAGTTAGTAAACATTTGTTAAGCACCTACTATGTGCTAGGTACTAAGATAAGCACTGGAGTTACAAAAAGAGGTAAAAGACAGAAGTTGCCTAAGAAAAACATTCCCAGGACCAGATGACTTTACAGGTGAATTCTCTCAAATGTTCAAAGAGCAATCCATCCCAATCCTATATAAACTTAAAAAAAAAAGATAAAGAAGGATTCTTACCGAATTCCTTTTGTGACACAAATATGGTGCTGATACCTAAACTAGGGAAAGCAAAAGGAAAGAAAACTATAAACCAATTTCTTTAATGAATACTGATGTGAAAATTTTAAATAAATACTAGCAAGGAGATTATAGCAAGGCGATATAAATCTATCATAAAGATAACACACCACACATCCGGGTCAAATTTGTACCAGAAATGTGAGACTAGTTCAATATTGGGGATATTGCCAGTATAAAATATACATACATATGTATATATATATATTAAAAACAAAAACAAAAATAATATTATTATATTGATAGATACAGAAAAATAATTTGACAAAATATAACACCGATTCCTATTTTTAAAAAACCAGAAATTATAGGGACAATGGGACCTTTTTTAAAATGAAAAGTGTTTATATAAAACCAAGAACAAGTATTATCTGCAACAGGTATAAACCTGAAGTATTCCCAATAAGATAAAAAATGAGATTGGGCTCGGGGTGGGGGGAGCGGGAAGTGCGGCGGGATAGCGGAGCCAATGTCTACCCTGAGAAGATCGGGCTATGGCCCGAGTGACGGCCCGGGCTACAGCCGCTACTACGGGGCTGGACCCGGACCGGGACCCAGCATTGGAGACGTGCCACCGCCTGGGCCTCCCACCTCGTCACGACCCGAGCCGCCTCCCCCTCCGCCTCCTGGGCCCTGGAGGATGCGCGGAGGCGGCCCCGCGGAGGCTGTGTGACCCAGAGAAGGCAGCGGCGCTTGCGGAGCCTGCGGAGGCGGCGGGGGCTACTACCCCAGTGGAGCCGCCTGGCCGGACCCCTGTCGGGCCGGAGGCCACCAGGAGCGGTCACCTTATCCTAGCTATGGACCCAGCTACTGGAATTCAGCAGCCCCAACTAGGGCTCCATATCCAAGCGCATATCCTGGAAGACAGGATTTGCAAAGCCAGGGAATGGATTCCTACACAAATGGGGCCTATGGTCCACCATACCCCACAGGCCCCGGAGCAACAGCATCCTCATATTCTGGGACTTACTACTCATCTGGGCATCCCCCAGCCCCTTATACGACAGATGTGCCAAGCACTTATCATTCCCCCGGCAACAGCCCAAACCCTGTTTCTCTTGGACTTATCCACAGCAAGACTGTCAGACTGAAGGACCTCCTCTGAGGGGGCATGTTCCAGGATATCCTATGTCCCAGAGTCCTGGGATGGCCCACCCCCATTACTCATACGGGGATGGAAATCCTAATGTCCCACCACCAGCACCACCACCCCTCCGAACACAGGAGCAAGTATGGACCTCCTCTGGGGTTTATGGAATGACAACACGTTACTCTTGGCCTTCTTCAGCTGCACCCTCGGCACAATCTGGGAATTACTTTATGTCAGGATCCACTTCGTCATGGTCCAGCAGTGCATCCTCTCAGCCACCTCCTTCACCCCCACCCCCTCCACCTCCACCCCCACCTCCCACCCAGGATTCCAAGGATCCCTCATAGCCAAAGCAAGGTGTGAACCGGAACAACTTTCCCAGCGATGTCCATCAGTACGAATCCTCCTCAGAAACTATGAGCAGTAATCCAGACCTCTTCACTTCCAAAGTTCAGTACAGTACCCAGCCTCAGATGTACGGTAACTCAGGCAGGAGAATTCCCAGCAATCAAGATATGGGATATAAAATCCCTGATGATTCATCTTCAGACGAAGGTCAACCACCAGGTATTAAAAAAACCACACAAGTGCTAGAGAAAGTTCAATACCTTGAACAAGAAGTAGACAAGTTTGTAGGGAAAAAGACAGACAAGACTTACTGGCTTCTAGAAGAAATGCTAACCAAGGAGCTCTTGGAAATGGATTCAGTTGAAACTGGTGGCCAGGACACTATTCGACAGGCAAGAAAAGAGGCTGTTTATAAGATCCAGGCCATACTGGAAAAACTGGAAGAAGCAGCATTATGAGAAGGATAAGCAACTAGTAGAAGCCTGTTACTAACATGACCAAAGATCTCGTGATTTTGGTTAATTCTTATCCCTTTGAAACTGCTGTTGATGATAAGAAGCAATAAATTCTGACTTTCCCTTCCATTTAAAATGATTAAAAAAGAAAAAGTGGCAAAAGACTTGGAAGAACATTTTGGTTCCGAATTGTTTTCAGTTTGTGTTTCAGACCAATGAATGTAATAGGAAACTATGGAACCAGCAGCATTACCAAGTCAGCCACTAGTTTTGATGGCATCTAGGGATGTCTACCGGCTTCTTTTCAGCAGAAGGGAAATTCACTTTATGTAACAGGCTTATCAGAACCAGGCCAGATAAGGCTGGCTATAAGCTGAAGCAAACAGGCACTGTTTTTTAAAGAGCTGGAATACTTGTCAAATTTTGTATGTCGTGAAGGCTTTATAACATGCACTCCGTGTGTAAATTATAGTTTGGATTTGAGCCTCCTTGGGCCTGTCTTGTGTTACTATTTACAGCTCCATAAATCTGGTCATGTGGATTGAAATGTATCATTCCCTATTTGGTTCACTCATATAGTAGTCATATGTTAAAAGTGACCATACAAGAGACTGTATCGATAGCCTGTCAGTGTGGCAGCTCTGAATATTAGTTTATACCTTTCCAGCTCTTGGAAATACTGCAATGTTTAGTGATATTCTTGATTGTGAATTGTTGTTCCCCTCTCTCCTTTGTGCAAATCATCATTAGGTTGGAATTTTTGCCCATAAAATATAGTAGTGGAAGCAGAATTTGGATATGGCAATATTAACTTAAGAGTGAATGTGTTCACAGATTTTTTTTTAATTTTTTACATCTGAATGGGATTTGGGTGAAGATCTACTTTAAATTATCTTTTTCACACAGTGTAATTTTGTTTTCCACTGTATCATATACACTTGCTGCTTCTATACATAGAGCGCTGTGATAACCACAGGTAAGATATGAAACATCACAGTGACTAGAAAGTTACTTCGAGAAATAATAAACTTGATTGAAACCTGATTATTTGGTTAATAGCACTCTCCAACTCAGACAATTAATTTTTGCCCTCAGTATTCTTATGAACAGAGTAGAGTTCTGTTCGGTTTACAGCTATGCAAAATGAGTGTGAAAGCCAATTATGAACGTTTAGGAAGAGAATCAGCCATATAGCTTGAATAAGAATTCAGGGTTTTGTTTTCATCATATTCTAAAAGTGTACCTACCTGGTTATCCAGTCTTGCTAAAAGCAAATTAATTCCATGGCTAGAACTCCCTTTTTAACAAAGGTCTGCTTTAAGCCACTGTTAGCTCAGTTATCTGTCTATACCAAACTTTAGCAAGGATATTTTTTAAATGATACTATATCTGGTGGTTTGGGCAGTCGGTAGTGCCGTTTTAAGAAAGAGACTTGTGAAATACACTGAATTGAATTATCTGTGGTGGGCATCAGCATATTGAAAAACCTAGCTATTCCTAAATAGCAAATCCATGCAACAGTGGCATTTTGTAAGACTAACAGCCTCATTAGTGTTAAAAGGGAAATGTGATGAGAAGAATATTAGCACATACTATTACTTATAGTTTTGATGAATGATTTTACAGTTGGATGTATTGATAATTTATTTCAGGGCCATAGCCCGAGTTTAAGAACCTTAAGGGAAAAAAAGTAAGTATTACTGAACTTAGAAAACATTAAGTATATTGAACTACAGAAAAGGAAAGAGCCATTAAAGCTATGTTAAAGTTAACTTAAGACATCATTTCAGGAACATAGTGGGTTATAAGGGGTTATATATATCAAATGATTCATTTCTTTCTTGCTTTAACATGTGATATACTATTTCCCCAAAGACTGAAATTGGTCTAAGAGGATTAGGATAATTCAGGCAAACTCCCAACTTTCCTGAATTAAAATATGAACACCAAGTTGTGAGCAATGAATACAAATGCAGACAAAAAAACTTAAGGGAAAAATTAAGCAAGTAATTTCTGTTAGGAGCTATGAAGAAATTGAAAGGTGATAACAGTGTCCCTGATTTATTGGGCTGGTTCAGCTTTTGGGAAGGCCAGTATTGACATGTTTATTTTAGAAAATTAAGAGTTTCCTTGAATGTTTGCATTAAAACCTGAGCTTGTTTTATACAAACAAAATTTTTTTAAGTTAGTTTTTGATGTCTGTGCCATATTCTGTTGGGTATCACTTTCACCTGAATCTTAAATAAAGTTACTCAGACATGGCTTATTAAATACAACCGAGTTTTCTTTATAATAAGGCCACTCCCTGTTAAAAGTACGAAAAAAAAAAATAAAAACTTTACAAAAACACAAAAAAATGAAACAAGGATGTCCATTATCACCACTATTATTCAATATTGTATAGAAATAGTACATATAGCATTTAAGACAAGAAAAAGAATGTGAAGAAATAAAAATAGACAGTGAAGAAACAAAACTATCACTTTTTACAGATATGGTATACTTAGGGAAATCTAGAGAATTAACTAAAAAACTAATTGAAACAATCAACAACTTTGGCAAAACTGCAAGATATAAAAAAAATCCCACATAATTACCAATATTTCTATATAATACCAACAAAATCTAGTATTAAGAAATAGAAAGAGAAATTCCATTTACTATAACTACTGGCAATCTAAAATTCTTTGGTGTTTACTTGCCAAGACAAATCCAGTGATTATGTGAAAACAATTATGAAACAATTTTCACAGAAATAAAGACAGATATAAACAACTGGAGATATATTAGCTGCTCATGGGTAGGTTGAGTAAATAGAATAAAAATTACAATTCTACCTAAGTTAATTTACTTTCTTAGTGTCATACCAATCAAATCACCAAAAAATTATTGTATAGAGCTAGAAAAAATAGTAATAAAATTAATCTGGAAGAACAAAAGGTCAAGAATATCAAAAGAATCAATGAAAAAACCGTGAAAGAAGGCATCATAACAGTACAGATTTCAAAATACATTATAAAATGGTAATTGTCAAAACAATCTGATAGTAACTAAGAAATAAAGTGGTGGTTCAGTGGAATAAATTATGTATACAATATACAAGTAGTAAATGTCCATAGTAACCTAGTGTTTGATAAACCCAACCATCCAAGTTTTGGGGATAACAAATCACCATTTGACAAAAGTTGCTAAGAAAACTGGAAAGTAGTTTGGCAGAAAATAAAGACCAATATTTCATACTGTATATTAAAATAAAGTCAAAATGGATAAATAAGTGAGACATATAAAGGGTGACATTATAGGTAAAATAGGGGAGCCTGGAACAAAGTACCTGTCAGATCTATGGATGAGGGAAGAGTTTATGACCAAGAGACAGAGCATCACAGGATACAAAATGGATAATTTTGATGACATGAAATTAAAAGGCTTTTGCACAAATAAAACTAATACAGTCAAAATTAAATGGAAAACAGAAAACTAGGGGAAAGCAAGTTTCTCTGATAAAGGCCTTATTTCTCAAATACATAAGGAACTGAGCCAAATTTATTAAAATAAAAGCCATTCCCCAGTTGATAAATGGTCAAAGGCTATGAACAGGCTATTTTCAGAAGAATCAATAGTAACTCAAAAAATGCTCTATAGCGGGGCAGCTGGGTGGCTCAGTGGTTTGGGAGTCAGTCCCAGAGACAGGAGGTCCTGGATTCAAATGTGACCTCAGATACTTCCTAGCTGTGACTGGGCAAGCCACTTAACACCTATTGCCTAGCCCTTACCACTCTTCTGTCTTAGAACCAATACAGCATTGGTTCTAAGATGTAGGGTAAAGGTTTAAAAGGTTTAAAAAAAATGCTCTAAATCATTGCTGATTAGAGAAACAAAACAAGTCTGAGATGACAAATCCTACCTATCAGATTGGCTAATATGACATAAAAGGGAAATGACAAATACTGGAGAGGATGTGGAAAAATTGAGTTATTAATGTACTATTGGTAGAGTTGTAAACTGCTCCAGCTATTCTGGAGAACAATTTGGAACTATGGCT
Source organism: Monodelphis domestica (assembly GCF_027887165.1). NCBI lineage: Eukaryota > Metazoa > Chordata > Mammalia > Didelphimorphia > Didelphidae > Monodelphis > Monodelphis domestica. The sequence goes on along the minus strand of NC_077228.1, from coordinate 272,701,660 downwards.
GAAGAACTATACAATTGGGCATACCCTGTGACCCAGCAATATTTGCTTGCCTAGAACGGTTCATCAGTATTATATGAAGGCTCCATGATGGATCTTTGCATCATGACCTGATCTGTGCTTTAGGAAAATCACTTTGGAGGATGGATTGGAAGCAGGCCGACCTACCAGTATGTCATTGCAGTAGTGTAGGCAGGAGCCTGCACCAATGATGGCTGCGTCACGCAGGGTGTTACCAGGGGGAAATTGACAGCTCTTGTCAATGGCTTGGAAATGAGGGTGAGAGACAAAGAGGAATCTAGGGAAGGTGGGAGGGGGTGATTTAGGGGGAAAGATGATGAGCATGTTGAGTTTAGGATGTGTCTCTGGATCTTACCGCTGTATGTCTCTGTCTCAGTCAGTCTGTGTCCGTCTCTGCATCTGGCAGTTTCGGGGTCTGTCTGTCCAACTGCCTGGAACTGCTCTTGGCACGGGTTTCTATTCTCCCTCCCGTCTGATGCCCTTTGGATCCGTCCGTGCCTCCCCTCCAAATGGAACAGTCCAGCGGAGCCTCACCGGTTCTGTCCTCTCGGCCATGTGGTCGTCACCCTGGTTGCCCTGGGCGACGGGCGGCGGTTTGTTTTCAAATCCCGGACTCTCCCACTTTGAGCTGTGGACGCTGGGTGCGGGGGCGCGCGACAGGTGGCGCAGTTTCCCCACAGGTTCCTGGACCGTTTTTCGGCTGACGCTCCCCCCTTTGGTGACTGAGTCGGGGCGCCGTGGTGCGGTCCGATCTCCAGGCAGACGCGCAGGGTGGTTCGCGTAGCAGAAGCAGCTTCAGCAGCGGGGCGAGCGGTCGAGGGTTGAAGGAGGTGAGGGCAGGCGGTGGTAGGATCTGGGGGAGGTCAAAAGCCACTAGGGACCTTTAGGCCGTCTCTCTCAAGGAAGGAAACTGAAGCCCAGAGAGGGCGAGCCCAAAATCACACAGTGAACCAGGCAGGAGGTGGCGACGGATCTGAACTCCCGGCCCATCCATCCCTATAAGTCTGCGGCAGCAGCCTTGTAGGATAGAGGAGGGAAGGCAGTGCTCTCCAGAGCCCTCCTCTTGTAGGCAGGGCCGGATGGGCAGGCCGGGAAACAACCCACCCCGGACTCCAAACTCATCCGTATTAAGTTGTCTTAATCTCGCTCTGTAGTGTAAAGAATATCACTGAAGACCAGAGTTCGAATCTCAGACCTGTTCTCCAGAGAGACTTAAGTGGCAAGTCACTCAACCCCTATGGGCCTCATTTTCCCATCCTAGATGGGAAACTAGGTGGACTAGATGACCTCTAAGGCCCCATCCATCTCTGAGATGGATTCTCTCAGCGTCCCACCCGCCTTGGGGTTGGGGTGGAGGGTTCTGAGGAGTACAATGTGACCTGGGTTAGAACTTGGAGAGAATAACTCTTCTGTTGAGGGCTAAAAGCAAAACCCTTCCCTTTCAATCCATCCCCAGATAACATCATTAGGATGCAAGACGTCCAGAAGAATAATCCACAGAGTGAGGATCCCAGAGAAATCCACAGTGGGACCTGCAAGACAGTGATACCAAGCTGTGACCAGGGAAACTGCAGCACCTGCCCAGATCAGCCTTCTTGTATGTCTAGGATTTCTGTCCACCACAAGAGGTTTCTTGGTCAAGGCACTGACTCAGTGCTCCAGATGGCTGCTACTAATGAGATAATGAGGGAAGGTGGTTCCTCTTAAAGGGACATCTGTGTCCAATTACTGCTTATATAATTAATTTTTTTTCTTCCTTCCCTTGTTTGCCTTCATTTTTTCTCCCTTTCCCCCTCCTTATCCCCCTTTTTTTCTAGCATGCGTTTTTAATGCCTGTTGCTTAATAATTCAGATCCAAAAGGATTTTGATCTCCTTTTCTAGAGAAAAAGGTACCATAATTATTTAAACTTGATAGCCCAATATAGCAGGTTCAGGACACCGAAAATATTCCTTCCTCTCCAAAATTAAGTATAATAGCTAAATCTTTGATCTTTGATTATTATGGTAGGTTTGATAAAGCCTAAATTTTATGAAGATAAGAATTTCTGGTACTATTCTTCAGTTGGGGTATCTCTAATGGTATTTAGTTGACACAGGTGACACAAGAACTAATAATACAATTAGGTCTAACTGATTCTCAGGCTGCCCCACTTATCCACTACACTGCTTACCTTGTTGTTGTTGTTGTTGTTTAAACCCTTACCTTCCATCTTGGAATCAATACTATGTACTCATTCTAAGGCAGAAGAGTGGTAAGGGCTAGGCAATGGGGCTTAAGTGACTTTCCCAGGATCACACTGCTGGGAAGTGTCTGAGGACAGATCTGAACCTAGGACCTGGATCTCTAGGCCTGACTCTCAATCCACTGAGCCACCCAGCTGCCCCCTTACACTGCTTATCTTTGCGTATATATATATATATATATATATATATTTACATAAAATCCATATATATATATAAATATATATATAAAATCCATATATATATATATGGATTTTATGTAAATGTTATTGAGTCTATTGGCCCTTCCATTCCTTTCCACATACAGAGGAAGGACATTTGGTATTTTGTTTGGACAGGTTAAACCTCAGGCCTCACTTCTCTTCAAATGAAACAGAATATCTTCCTTTTGTGTGTGGGTTTACTAGATGACTGCTGAGGTCCCTTCCAACTTTCAAATTTGGTGATTCTATGATCAAACTGTCAGGTTTGCCAACTGTAGCAGATATCTGAAACTGAGCTAAAATTTTTAAAGACTTGAGAAAATCAAGCCTGAATCTATGCTACTGTAAAAGCTTTATTATCCCCCATGTCTCTTTTGTGACCACTTGGTGTCAGTACTAGCCTATAGAAAACAACTTAAAGAAGCATTTATTAAGTTATGGTGCTCTGGAATATCCATATCTGGTTTTACTCAATAGTGGTCTTCTGAAAATTGACTATTTTCTGAAATTGACTAGTTCTAAACTGACTCATTTGGGGAAATCACTGTTTAAAGGAATGCAATGGTGAATCTAAAGCAAATAATATTTTAATAAAATTCATCAGTTTTTTCATTAACTCCAGATATTTATTTTATATATGGGTTTATCTAAATCAATATATACTAAACCCTGATCATCTTAATGAGTGAACTTTTTTTATTGTAGGATAATAAAGAATAAAGAATGAAGGGCAACATTGTCATATTAGTGAGAGCCCGTTTTTAGTTTGTTTCTTTTCCCCATAAATATTATACTATTACATAAATGGAAATGAGCAATCTATAGGATTTCAGAATGTCCTGCAGATTTATCGGAGATATAGGAGAGACCTGAAGGATATGGTGCATGCTGGGAATACTATTGTCAGAAGGACTGACAAAAAGAAAAAAATTCTTCTAGTCCTTTGAATATTTTGACCCTAAAATGCTTTTTATTCCAACGATTCTAGTATGCTATTATTATAATGCTGTAATTGTACTTTGATCATCTAGTATGGTAGATGAGAGATAACATTGTAAAGTTAAAAATAATCTTTGTTCAATTTGGGGTTAATTTCTATGCCAGGTATTCTGGCAATTGATTCCATTCTACTCAGCAGGCATAGCCAGCTTCTTCTAGCCTATAGCTAAAGTCAAACTGTTAGGCTGTTGCTGTGACTGAGAGCAGCAGTGGGATATAAATTGACCTATATTATGGCAAATGTAGGTCAAAACCTAGATTTTTATCTAGGTTTTCTACTTCTAAATTATATTCTGTGCATTCCTGTGTCTCAATTGAGGCAAATTTTGTGTGTGCTTAGAAGAATCTGTCACTAAATCTCATCTTTAAGAATCTGTCTTTATCACGAAATCTTCTTTACCCCATAACATACATATGCAAATTTTTTAAAATATGTAATATTGGGAGGTCTGAACTGAGATTTCATTACTATCAGGAATATCCTGTATAGAAATTTTCTGCACTGTTGCAGATTGACAACTCATCTGTAATTTAGGGTTTTAGGGAGTTAATTGCCTGAAGCTCAGAGGTTAAGCATTGATTTATCCATGGTCTCACAGTAAGTCTGGTTAAAGACAGGTCCTGAACCCAGGCCTTCCTGACTAAGACCAACCTTCTAGTCACTATACAGTGCTGCCTTTATATAACCTGTATTAAATTCCTGGCAAGAGAACTAGGGACATGTATAAATATTTGCTCTTAAGTTATGACTCCTGGGATAGGGGAGTGCTCTTCACTGTGACCTAGCTTGACATAGTATTTATATATAGTTTTTGGTTATTTTCCTATCATGATACCAAGCATCATTTTATCTACTAAAATATTTTAAATCTTCTGTGTATTCAATCTTGTCACACTATGTTACTAAGTTGCATTTTAAGCACCACTTTATCCTGTATTTGGAGAGTTCTTTTCTAGGGTTACCGAGTTCTTATATACTTCACAGAATCTCTGAGTTAGAAGGGGGGACCATAGAAGTCATCTTATTCTTGATCAGAAATTGATTATATGCTATTGCCAACAACTGATTATCCAAGGCTGGATCCAGTGGAGGGAGCCCACTACCTCCAAGACCAGTTGTTTGTATTTTTGGACAGCTCTGATTCTTAGGAAGTATTTGTTTTTCCTTGCTTGAGTCTTTGGCTTTTTGTGATATTTCTTTTTCCTGATTTTCCTCTTTCATGTTTGATTGCTCCTTCTCAGCCTTCTTTGCTGGATCATCACCCTTGTCATGCCCTCTAACCATTTAACTCTTAAAGTTCTGTCCTGGGACCTTTTTTACTTTCTACACCCCCTTTCTTGGTGTTTTCAACTATCTCCAGTGTGTTAAATGATCATCTCTTTGGAGATAATTCCCTGATCAAAATATTCAGCCTCCAAGTCTCCTCTATCACCAATACAGAGCTGCTGAATTTTTTTAACTGGAGGTCCTATAGGTATCAAAACTTGACCTGTTACAAACAGAACTCATCTTTTCCCCCCAAATCCACCCCTCTTTCTAACTTCCCTATTTCAAGAGGGTCACTTTGCTGGTTATCCAGGTTTTAGACCTCAGGATCATCCTCATCTCATTCTCTTTCATCTGGTTGATTCTTCTTCCACAGCATCCCTTGTTTTTGTCCCCTTCCCTCCACTCACACAAACACCATCTAGTTCAGTTTCTTCATCTCTTCATACCTGGACCATTGCAATAGCCTTCTAATTGGACTCTTTTCTAGTTGTTTTACTTCTCTAATCCATCTATATAGTTTACAAAATAATCTTCTTAAAGCATAAATCTCTTACTAGTTGGCTCCCTTTCTCCAGAATCTTTAGTGACTCCCAGTCACCTCTAGGGAAAAAGAATACAAATTCCTCAGATTAGTATTTAAAGTCCTTATCGGTTTGAAAACTCTAGCCTTACCTTTTCAGACTTATTGTAAATGATTCTCCTTCATGCCTTGTTTTCCAGATGGACTGGCCCACTTGCTATTTCTTAAACTCAGTATTCCATTTTCCTTCGTCTGGGGATAGGCTGTCTCCTTGTGCCTGCAATGCACTGCCTCCTCATCTGTGCCTCTTAGAATCCCAAATTTCTTCAAAATTTTTGTTCTATTCTTGATCTTCATTGTTGTTAATGCTCTGTCCCTACTCTTCAAATGCTTATGTAGTTCTCTAATTACTTGCATCTCTTCATAATGGGACTGTTTTGTCTTTGTATCCTCAGTGCCTGGCATGGTGCTTGGCCAGTAGTAGGTGCTAAATACATTTTTTGCTAGATTGGATTAGATTTGCTCTGTGTCTAAATCTATCTGGGCAATTTCTGCCTATGATTCCTACTTCTCTTTGGGGCTCAGCAGAACAAGTCTAATTGGCTTTGATATGATAACCCTTCACACACTTAAAGATAACTCTCAAGTTCTCTCTTCTCCAGGCTAAACCTCAACTGATCCTCCCAGGCTTTCTAATCTAGTCAGATGTTTTTCCTAAGTATAATACCCAGAAAAGAACATACTACTGTGGATGTGGGTGAGGGCTAAGGACAGTAAGCTCTCCACCTCTCTCCCTTTGGATATTTCAGCTCTCAATGCAGCCTACGATTGCAGCTTTTCTTGGGGCACCGTATAACTGCTGATTTTGATTGAGTTCAGGAAATTAAAATGCCTTGGTCTTTTTCAGACTAGCTCTTATTCCCCCATGCCCATCCTTATCCTGTACTGAAATTAAATTTTTTCCCAAACATTCTATTTATCCCTATTAAATTAAAATTCAATTCTCCAGATATTTAGTGTCTACTTCATGCATGACCAAAATGAAATAATGCCTGCCCTCAAGAAGTATACATTCTAGTGGGGGTGGAAGCAGTACATAATATAGATATAGATATGCAAGTATTAAATTTACATATCTAAAGGAAGCACTAGAAACTGGAGAAGTGGTGAAGAAAGACTTGGAAGATGGCATTGCCATTGGAGCAGAACCTTGCAGGAAGTGAGAGATCTTAAATGGTTAACCTGAATAAAGTAGAGTACAGCAAACTATCACTTCCCTTTTTCTGGAAGGTACACTTCTCCAAAAACTACCCACCTCTTCTTTACCAGGAAACAGGATCAGCCACACCTCCCCAATCCTCTGTGAAGTTTCTTTTTTAAAGCCTTTCCCCCAAAACCTCAACCTGCTCCTGGTTTTATTATTTCTATGGCACTAACCTTTTGCCCAGAGTCCATGTTCTTCTTGGAGTTATGTTTAACTCTTTACCCTATTTCACCTCTTCCATCTAGTCAATTACAAGGCATCATGGATTCCCTTTCCACTACACTTCTTCCCATCTGTTTCAACTCTATTCTTACAACCATTTTGTTTTTATTTGTTTATTTAAAACCATTACCTTCTGTTTTACTATCCTTTTTTTTTTAAACCCTCACCTTCCATCTTGGAATCAATACTGTGTATTAGTTCCAAGGTAGAAGAGTAGTAAGGACTAGGTAATGGAGTTAAGTGACTTGTCCAGGGGCACACAGATGGGAAGTATCTCAGGTCAGATTTGAACCCAGGTCCTCCCATCTCCAGGCTTGTCACTTCATCCACCAGGGTACCTAACTGCCCCTTTTACAACCACTTTAATGCAGGTCCTCCTTAGCCCCATCTACATAATTAATAACCTTCATAGAATCTTCCCACTTATATCCTCTCCTCCAATCTGTTTTTTATGCCACTGACAAGGATACTCCTTATGAAGAAGAGTGGCTCTGTTACTCCTCCACTTTAAAACTTCAGTTTTAAGCCATTATCAGTGATATCAAAAAGACTGAAAAAAAGCAGGAGAGTTTTGTGCTGGATGATTGGAGAAGAGAGAATATTTTCAAGTTGAGATAATGAAGTCCGTAAACTATGGACCAGTGAGTTTATCTTTTAATTCTTGACACAATTCTTAAATATACGATTAAAGGCATGGTTAGTGAATATCTAGAAACGGAAGAGTAACCACAAAGACCCAGATTAATTTAATTTCTTCTATGGACAGGATTACTAAACTCGGGGGAATTCTGTAGATATAAATTACTTAACAAAGCATCAGTCCTGCTTCCAGCTTAGCCCCAGCAGCCATCATCTAGGGAAACAAAGAGTTCACCCTCTATGCCCCATCATCACTACCTTCCATAAACTAAGCAGGCAAAGCAGACTGGCCTTAGCTGGAGCAGCAAGGCATCCTGTGGGAAGTAGCATGTGCCAAGTGGGTGAAGCCACCATCACCACATCTTCTTGGATTGTGGTGGATATGGCCCAGGAATCAGAGTTCAAGAGCCCCAAGAATAACCTCCCCCTCCCTTGCCCCAGCCAACCACCACTTCTAGCCTGGTTCTCAGCCATTATAGAAGGGAGCAACCCTTGTGGATATATGATCAGCAAGCTGCCTCTGAAGGTACTATAGCTTCTGTCCACCTCTTAAAATCTATAGTTTCACTACCAAAGTCCTTAGCACTGTCAAATGGTTCAGCAACAGAAACATATGACTTTATTGATGGAAATAACATTAAAGAAGATGTTGGGGCAGCTATGTGGCTCAGTGGATAGAGAGCCTGGCCTAGAAATGGAAGGCCCTAGCTTCAAATCTGATACTTCCTAGCTTTATGACCCTGGGCAAGTCACTTAGCCCCAATTGCCAATGTCTTCCCACTCTTCTGCCTTGTAACCAATACAGTCTTGATTCTAAAATGGAAGATAAGGGTTTAAAAAATACATTACCATTTGCTTTGCTGCTACAACCTAAGATTCACTGGGCCTTCCTATCTCACTGGCAGCTGATGCTTCCTATGCCTTGTTTCCCCCTATTAGGATGTGAGCTCCCTTGAGGATAGGGACTTTAGGTTTTCTATTTGTATCTCTAGCACTTAGCATGGTGCTTTGTACTTAGTGCTTAATAATATTTTTGCCTTTACTCATTCATAAAGCTATAGGCATAGACAACAATACATTTAGATTTATACAAAACTAATAGAATGGCTGGTCTTTGATGGTCCAATAACGTGAAAAGGGATCTCCAGGGATTTGTCCTTGGTGCTCTGCTGTTAGGCATTTTTATCAGTGGCTTAACATTGATGACATACTTTCCAAATTTTCTAGTGGCAATATAATAATATGGAATTTAATAAGCATAAACAGAAAGTCTTATGTGTGGATTTTTAAAAAGTCACCCAGCTGTCCCCAGTGAAGTAGATTTCTGATTGAGAGGCAGGCCCAGAGACGGGAGGTCCTGGGTTCAAATGTGACCTTAGACACTTCTTAGCTGTGTGACTCTGGGCAAGTCACTTAACCCCCATTTTCTAGCCCTTACCACTCTTCTGCCTTGGAACTAATACCTAAGGCAGAAGGTAAAGGTTTAAAAATAAAATACAATATACAATTGTAGAGAATTTACATCTATTAGCAATACAGCAATTCTGCTGTAGCAGCCAAAAACTCAATATGAATCAATAGTGATGTATGGCAGCCAAAAATTTTTTTAAAGTGATCTTTTATTGTATCAGGAATGGAACAAGCAATTGATAATCCCACTATCCTTTCAGATAGTGTCTGGGAGTTTGTCTTCGATTCTAGGAACTGCATTTTGGAAAGATATTGCCAGAGAGTATTCAGAGTCAACAACAGTCAGGATGGTGAAGGGCCTCAAGTTCTTGTCAAATGAGAATCAGCTGAGGGAACTGCAGATGTTAAATTTGGAGACTTGGGAGCACATGACAGCTGTCTTCAAAGCTAATCATGTTTAAAGGGTGGTCACCAGAAGGTGGAACTAAGAATAAGAGAAAGTTGCAAAGAGACACATTTAGATTTGATGTAAGGAAACTCCCTAACAGTTGTTGTTCAGCCTTCTTTTTAGAAGAGGAACCATGATATTATGGGGTGGTGTCTTGATGTGAACTGAATTTAAGTGGAGCAGAACTGCACAAAGTCCTCAGCCTCACTCTCTCTTCCAGAGTCATCAAAGGCCAGTGGCAAGACAAAAGTCAGGACACATGGTGATGACCTGGGATGCAGTAGTGACCAAGCTCTAACCATCACCTTTATGACTGTTGGAACAAATTGTTCTCTTTCATCCCTCCCACTGGGGGGGGGGGCCTTCACATACTTGGGATAGACATCCTCCTAACTTACCAATGGGTTTGAAGTGTGTTGCTTACCCTCAATATGGTTTAGGCCATCTTCCAAGATGGTTTTACCAGAGCTTGGCTACTATACCTGCTATAGCTTCTTAGAGCTACAAATGAGAGCTGTGTGAAAGGGAGGGCAACAAAGGTGAATGAGCAGCCCTGAATAGGACTTGGTAAGCCCTCACACCAGAGGTGGTGCTAGCCCTATCTAAGCACCCCATGCCCCTAACTCCAAAAGCAGAATGGGTTACCCCAGAGCAATTAGACAATCAACATACAATCTGTTCAGTGCTTACTGTGTGCTAAAAACTGTGCTAAGCCTTGTAGATATAGAGGAGACTAAGCCACAACAATCCTACCGTTAAGGAGCTTCCATAGTCTAAAGAGAGACACAAGAATGAAGAGGTTCAGGAAAGATGAACAGAATAGGAGGGTGACAGAGGTGGAGGAGGGACAGGAAAGCTCCTTTAGAAAATGGCATCTGAGCCAAGTCTTTAAAGAAGCCAGTGATGTCAAGAGCCAGAAGGAAGGAGTGAAGACAGCATTCCAAGTCTGTGGAGCATGTTCCTCAACAGAGATGAGAGACGGGGAGCTCCATGTGAGGAATAGCAGGGAGACCATAGAGAATGTGCCAGTGATTAAAGTGTGGAGGTTGGAAAGGTAGGACAGGGCCATATTGGGAAGAACCTTATATTTGATCTGAAAAATAGGGAACCAATTGAATTCATTGAGTGGGGAGAAGAGGGGCTATGTGACATGGTGAGATCTAGCCTTAGGAAAATTACCCCAGCATTTGTGTAGAGGATGGATTAGTCGGGGAAGATAAGGCAAGGTCTGGGAGGGAGGGGATGAAGGCCTGAATTTAGGCTTAGTGGTAAGTGAGTGTAGAGAAGAGCCAATGTGAAGATGAGATTTTTAATTCATTGGATATTTGAGGGGTGTAGATGAGGAGTCAAGGTTACAAAGCTGAGACAGACTGGGAAGACAGTGGTTCCCTCAAGATTACTTAGAAAGTTCTGAAGAGGGGAAGGTTGGGGTGGGGGTGGGGACATGTTTTAGACAGGTTGAGTTTGATATGCCTATGGACATTGAATTCATGTCCAATAGGCAGTTGGAGACATGGGACTAAAATGCAGAAGAGAAACCAAGGCCAGAGAGGAAAGAGAAGAGGGCCCAGACAGAGCCCTGTGCCCCGCCCTCCCCCCCAAAGGAGGAGGATCCAGCAAAAGAGACTGAGAAAGGCATGATCAGAAAGATAGGAGGAGAACAAAGAGAAAGCTGTGCCATTAAAACCCTGGCAAGAGAGAGTATCCAGAAGTAGAAGGCAAGAATCAGTTATGAATCACTTCTCAGAAAAGGTCAAATAGAGAGGTTGGATAAGCAGGTTCAGTTTGTGGTAGAATGGTTATTGGTCAGATGTAGGTTGACCATCAAGGTCCCTTCCAGCTCCAAAATTTGCAAATTTTACATCCTCTGAAGTCCATCTCAATCAAGGCATAAAAAAAGGAATGCACTGGGAGAAAGGGCAAAATTTCTTCATGTAATATAGGCAAGAAAGAGGTTTTACAATGAAGGGAGAAATGAGGGGGCAGGAAATACTTGAACCTCATATTGGAATTGGTTCAAAGAGGGAAGAATGTATATACATATTCAATTGTGTACAGACATATAACTTACCCAGTAGGGAAATAGGAGGGGAAGGGGATAAGAAAGTTAGGTGCAGGGGAATGATAAAAGGGAGGACAGATTAAGGGAGGCAAGTAATTAGAAGCAAACTTTTGAGAAGGGGCTGGATAAAAAGAGAAAAGAAAAAATAGGAGAAAATGGGATAGAAGGAAAATCCATAGCAATTAAAACTGTGAATATGAATAGAATGAGCTTAGCCATTAAACAGAAGCAGATATAGGAATGGATTAAAAAATCAGAATCCAACCAAATGTTTAAAATAGACATACCTGAAACAGAAACACACATACAGAATTAAAATAGGGCCCAGAGAAGAATTCAATATGCTTCAGCTGAACTAAAAAAGGCAGGGGTAGCAATCATGATCTCAGACAAAACAAAGGCAAAAATAGAACTAATTAAAAATTTAAAAAATTAAAAACTAATTAAAAGAAGTAATGGGGGGGGGTGACCACATTTCACTAAAAGGTACCATAGACAATGAAGGTAAGAATCAAAAAAAAAATTCAGCAAGTTTCTCTTATAAAAGTCTCATTTCTCAAATACATACCGAGTATAGAACTGAATCAAATATATAAAAATGAGAGCCATTCTCCAATTGATGAATGGTCAAAATATATTAACAGGCAGAGGAAATAAAAACGGTAGTCACATGAAAAAGATGCTCTAAATTGCTGATTAGAGAAAGGCAAAACTCTCTGAGGTACCATGTTATACCTATCAGAATTACATATATGAGAAGGTATGAGAGAAAGCTAAGTAGACTATTGATTGTTGATGAAGTGAACTGGTTCAACCATTCTGAAGAATAAGTTGATACTCTGCCCAATGGGCTATAAATCTGTGCCTTTGGCCAAGAATATTCCTATTAGGCCTATAACTCAAAGAAATATAAGGAAAAGGATCTCTATATACAAAAATATTAAAAACAGCACTTTTTTGTGGTGGCAAAGAAATAGAAATCAGGATGCTTATCAGCTGGAGAATGGATGAGCAAGTTGTGGCATCATTGGGATGGAGAATTCTGGGCCTGAAGTCAAGTAGGCCTGAGTTCAAATCTGGTTTACTTACTAGCTGTGTCACCTAGGGCAAGTCACTTAATCCTGTTGGCCTCATATCCTCATCTGTAAAATGAACTGGAGAAGGAAATGGCAAACTGCTGAAGTATCTTTGTCTAGAAAATCTAAATGGATCATGAAGCATTGGATTTGATGGAAATGGCTGAACAAGTGCTATGAGAAATGAAAAGGAGAATGTTTTCAGAAAAATAGTATTTGAACTCGTGCAAAGTGAAGTGAGAAGAGCCAGATCATTGTGTATAGTAATAGCAATGTTGCAATGATAATCAACCATGAAAAATTTAGCTACTCTGATGAATACAATGATCCAAGACAATTCCAAATGACTCATGGTGAATTTTTCTTGCTTTTGAAGAGGAAATGCTAATATGAAAATATTTTACATGATTTCACATGTATATTTGATAACATTGCTTGCCTTCTCAGGAGTGGGGAGAGAGGGTGGAGGAAAAGATGTTGGAACTCAAAACTAAAAAAGAAAACTGCTAAAAATAAATAATTAAATTTTAAAAGAGAAAATAGTCTATCTCAAAATTACATTTATCTCCTCTAAGAAGCCACCCAAATCTTCCCAATTTATAACAATCTTCTTCCTCAGACTTTACATATTACTTATTTTTGTGCCTCTTATGAACATTTTTTACGTCCTTATCTTTCTGCCTTAGAATCAATACTGGGGATTGGTTCCAATGCAGAAGAATTGTAAGGTTGGGAATTGGGTTAATTGCCCAGGATCATCCAGTCAGGTGTCTGAGGTCAGATTTGAACACAGGATGACCCCCCCCTCCCCACACACACACCTCTCTGATGAACTCTTAATGTAATGTTTTTTAAAGAGAAATTGATCTTAAGTCTCTCTACTACACTGTAAATTCCTTAAGGGTAGGGACTATGTCTTACCTAACCTTTGTGTCTTTCTCAGCACTAAGCCTAGTGTTCTGTCCACAGCAGACACAATAAATATTTTTGATTGGTTAATTGTTGCTTTAATCAAGCACCCTGTCCTTGCTGTTGATTGCATCGTGCCCTGATGCTTCTCAGAACTCCATTGGCCAATGCCTTCCCAGGTCACTTTGTCCCTTGCTCTCTTCCAGGAATGTAACTTTGCCCTCTCCATAAGGAGGGTTGTAGCAGAGGGCTTCCAGCAACCTAAAGACCACTTTTCTTCCTACAATGCAGAGATCACAGATGGCCTTCTGTGTTCCCAGGGGTTCCACAGGGCCAAGTTGTGGGGAATGTAGCCCTCATCTGAGCCCAGATCCCAGACTACTTGAAACGGTTCTTGCTACCCTCTCAGATATCCCTAGAAAGGATCCATCACTGAGAAGGCTAAGGCATGGCCTGTGTTCTTACCCTGGACTTGCTATATGCTGCACTAGAAGGTGTTTTTCCCCAAGGTTTCATAAATAAAGGCATCACTTGATGTCTCATTGCCATATAAATAGGGTATATAAGGTTTGCCTCAAACAGGTTTATTTTTGGAATGGCAGTTACCTTTTATAGAGAAGATTTAGTAAATGAATTATGCTTGGACAACACTTTAGGATTACAAAGCTTTTGTTTTCTCAAAGCCATCTCTTGAGGTTGGGACCGTAAATATCCCTGGGCAAGATGCTTCATCTCCTCTGATCCTTGGTTTTCTTATCTGTAAAAATAAAGGGATCCAACAGGAAGATTTCATAGAGTCTTTTCCTGCTTTAGCACTGTATTATTTTATCCCCATTTTATAGAGAAGGAAACAGGTTTTTGATTAAGAAATGTACCAAGAGTCAAGAAGCAGGACCAGATCATATAGAACTATAGCTCTGTGACTAATCCTCTGACCACACTATGCTATTATGCTATCTCCAGATAGTTTCCAACCATTTCCTTAATTTTCTAGTTTTCCAGGATTAAAATTCAAGTTCATTGCCCTTTGGTTTGAAGATTCTGTTCTCTCACCTTGTCATCCTATATCTCTCTTAATTTTCATTTTCTTCTTGGGGGTGGAAGAAACTGTCTCTCATTTGCTTATCTGGCTTTTCCCAACAAGGTTGGGAAGGCTGCTGTTGCCACCACAATTTAAAAAATTTTGTTAAATAATTCAAATTACATGTTAAATTTTTTAACACTCGTTTAAAAAATTTTTGAGTTTCATATTCTTCTCCTTAGAAGGCAAGCAATTTGATATCAATTATACATGTTGTGAAGTCATGAAAAAGCATATTCTATATTAGCCATGTTGCAAAAGAAAACATTTTTAAAGCCCCAAGAAAAATAAAGTTTAAAAAAGTATGCCTCAATCTATACTCAGAGTTCATCTCTAGTGATATATAACATTTTTTATCTTGAGTCCTTTGGAATTGTGTTAGATTACTGTTGATTAGCATAGCTAAGTAAAGACAGTTCATCATTGTTACACTATTGTTACTATGTACAATGTTCTTTTGGTTCTCACTTCACTTTGCATCAGTTCATATAAGTCTTTTCCAGATTTTTCTGAAACTACCCTGCTCATCATTTCTTAGAGCACAATAGTATTCCATAAAAATCACATATCACAATTTGTTCAGCCATCCCCCAATTGATGGTCATCTCCTCAATTTCTAATTTTTTGCTACCACAAAAAGAATAACATCTCCCCCCCCCCATCACCTTTCTTCCTAATTTCCCTGTTTCTGTCAAAGATGCCACTCTTTTTTTAGATATTTACATCTGCAACCTTAGAGTTATCCTCACCTCATTTTCCTCATTGCTCCTTAGAGAATAGGTCTGGCCAGCTCACATCTCTTATACTTAAGAAGCTTCAATGGTTGCCTGCTGCCTCAAGGATAAAATAGAAAATCTGGTATTTAAATTCTTCACCAGCTGGCTTCAGTTGATTATACATGACTTCTCTTCACTATGTTCTGGCCAAATTGATTCACTTTTTATCCCTCTGAGTTTTCCTCTTCTTTCTCTTAATTTCCTCTTTTCCCTACTATGGCTTTTAAAAAAAGTTAACTTATCTAAACCTCAGTATCTTTATTTATAAAATGGGGATAATTCTATTTGGACAAATCTTAGAGTGGCTATAGGATCAAATGGCTCTAAAATTGTATATGATGCTTTTTCAGTGAAACAATAATATTAGGTATTATTAAAGAACAGGAAAGGAAGAAAACATTAAACACCTGCTATGTGTCTGATTCTATGTGCTTTAGAATATTCGATTTGCTGCTATTATCCCATTTTGAGAGAAAACTGAGGCAGACAGTGGTTAAATAACTTGCCCAGGACCACATGGCTAGTAAGTGTCTGAAGTGGGATTTGAATTCAGGTTTGTCTGTCTGACTCCAGGCTCAGGGCTCCATCCAGTGCTGTCTATGGAAGGAAAGAACATGTGGATTGATTACATTAACCTTCACTGCAAAGGCTTAGGAGAATTAATTGCATATAGATGGTGAATAACAAACATAGAATACTCCTTGTAATAAATATAAATTCTCAAATATGCTTCTCATTAAATGCATCTTGGAAGCCAATTCTTTCCAAACAAATTTATGAAATTTTAATAGAGTGAGAAAATATTATTCAACATATAATGTATGTTTTGTATACAATGTTTGCTTTACACTCAACTTTTCCAAGATCTCATTGTATGAATATAACTGAATTAAGCTTTGATGGTAACAAATACCAGTAGTCCTTACTGTGAAAAAACCTTAATCTTCATTATATAGCATCAGATTTAGGAAGAGGTAAGTGGGTGATAATGATGATAAGAGCTAAGATTTATATTATATGCATGTATATATACATACACACATAATATATATGTATATAAAAACCCATTTGATCCTGGGAGATAGCTGCTATTATCATCGTTTTACAGATGAAGAAACTGAGGCTAAAACAGGTCACTATCTCAGGCAAGATTCAAATTCAGGTCTTCCTGGCTCCATGTTTGGCACTATACCACCTAATTCCCTGATTGTGAATAGTAATTATAAGTTATATCCAAACAGTTAAAAATTATAGTTAAGTCATGCCTTATCCTCATTGTGGTGTGGGACATCAGAAAGAAGCAGAAAATTAGTCCAGATATGGTCAGAACACAATTTGGGTGCTATAATCAGGTTTGGGTAGCACATTTTAGCAAGGATATTAATAAGCTACAGATTCCCTGCTGCTGTTGATTTGTACGTGATTCTTGGAGTTTTCTCAGCAAAGATATTTGAGTGGTTTGCCATTTCCTTCTCTAGCTCATTTGAAGATGAGAAAACCGAGGCAAAGAGGGTAAAGTGGCTTGTCCAGGGTCACACAGCTAGTAAGCATCTGAAGCTAGATTTGAATTCAGAGAAATGAGTCTTCCTGACACCAGGCCCAATGCTCTATCCACTGCTCCACTTAGCTACCCTAATGACCATCATCCTTAGACCCAAGATAAATATAGCCTCAGGTCAAGATGACAGAGTAGAGCAGAGAACAGTCACCATGAGATTCCTCTCCAATCAATCTTAAAATAATGACACAAAAGGAATACAGGCATGAAAGAACCAATAAGGAGAAAATCAAGGGATGTAAAAGAGGATTACACTGAGAGAAAAGGGCAGAGAGGGATAGAATGGGGTAAATTATATAACACAGAGAGGTGTAAAAAATTATTACAGGGAGGGGAGGATGAGGGTGGTGATGGACAATGCTTAAACTATTCTTGTTGTAACGGGCTAAGAGAGAGGAAAACAAATATACTCATTGGGGTATAGAATTCTATCTTACCCTACTGAGAAGTAATAAGATAAGGGAAGGAGAGAGGTAACTGGAGAAAGGGGAAAGGGGCGTGATAAAAAGCAAAACATGGTGAGTAGGAATAGAGTAGAATCAAAAAGAGAAAATAAGATGGAGGGCAATAAACAGTTAGTAATTGTAACTGAATGTAAATGGGATGAACTTGCCCATAAAATGGAAGTGGATAGCAGAGTGGATTAAAAATGAGAATCCTACTATATACTGTTTACAAGAAACACATTTGAGGCAGAGTGATACACACAGATTAAAGGTAACAGACTGGAGTGGAATTTATTATGCATCTTCTAAAGTGAAAAAAATGGAGTAGCAATCATGATATCAGACAAAACTAAAGAAAAATTGATCTGATTCAAAGAGATAAGGAAGGAAATTATATCTTGCTAAAAGATACTATAAACAATGAAGTAATATTAATACTAAACATTATGTACCAAATGGTACAGCATCCAGATTTTTAAAGAAGAAACTAAATGAGCTTAAGGAGGAAATATATAGTAAAATCATACTAGTGGGGGACCTCAACCTTCCCCTACCAAATCCAAAGATCTATTTTTCAGTCACCAGTGTATAATTTTTGTCATTGTTCATTTAATCATGTCTTACTCTATGTAGTGGTTTTCCATTGCCTTTTCCATTGTGCCCCCATTTTACATGTCTGGGGCAAATAAGGGTTAAGTGACTTGCCAGGGGTTACGCAGCTAGTAAGTGCCTGAGAACAGATTTGAACTTGGGGAAGAATTTTCCTGACTCCGGGCCTGATGCTTTATCTACTGGGCTACAGATTGGTACAAAAGGTCATGTCACATGAGAACTAGTTGGAGGAATTAGGAATGTTTAGCTTGGAGAAGAGAATGCTCGGGGGTTGGGGGAAACCACACACACAAAAGCTGTCTTCATGTATTTGAAAGGCTGTCATGTGGAATGTGTCATGTCATTGTGGGGCAATTGAGGCTTGGGGTAAGGAAAAACTTCTTAGGAATTTGAGCTATCCCAAAGTGGAATGCCTTTGGAGGTAGTGTACAAAGTGTGCTTTTTCTCTTAGAGATCATCAATTCTGGATGACTACTTATCAGGTATGATGTTGTGGGGATTCTGTTTCCGGAATGGGCTGTACGACAGGCCCTTTCAACTCCAAAATGCTCTGATTCTGTATTCAAAGACTGAACATAAATTAGCATTATTCTCCACATTATACTCCCACACTAAGTTGTCAACACTGACAAAAGGCATTAGAGTTGAGAAAGGTCTCTATCCTGTCAGAATTTTCAATATGATATTTTGTTTAGCTAGCCTGTGGAAGATTGCTTTACCAATCTAAATTTGGGACCTACAGGACTGAGTAGTTTTCTTGAATACTATTTTAATGTTGTGTAAATTCAATGTGGATTGCTACGGCTCTTTTTTCCAGGTAGTTCTCCACAAATTCTTTCTGTAGCAGAGCTGATGGATGCATTTAATGGAGTTTCCAAGATGAGCATTGCACATGAAATTGTGGTGAACCAGGATTTCCACATGGAACAGATTGACTTCTCTCCAGATAGGTAGATGCTCTCAAAGTTCATCTATTTCTCTCTCCCTGATACATATATGGGACAGACTCCTTTGGACCAAATTCAAAGTTTTTCTTTATTTCATAGCATGAATTTAAATTTTATTCAAACAGAAAAAGATATCATTAGAGCTTGTATGTAATTATTGGTATTAAAGTCCTGAAGAAATATTAACCAAGATTAAACTAATATTATTACTGAGGGAGTTTACATTTTGGAATTCCAGTTATTAGTTAATAAGGCATGTCAATTTCAGATTTCTCAGACAGACCCTGAGGAAGTAACTCCCTAGCAGTTTCACATTTACTTTTTTAATTGACTATAGATCTAACAGCATGCACCTATTAAAAATAGATTATTTTTCTGACAGTGGTGTTGCCAGCTCTACTTATAATCTGAGATTCCAGTGAAATCCTTTGTTTCATAAATCACCCTAAAATGATGTTACAAATTAGAATTTTGATAATAGATAATAGCTAAATGCCTTTAACCCCCAGAAGATTCATTTTAAAAAATCCTTACCTCCTATCTTAGAATCAATCTGTGTATTGGTTCCAAAGCAGAAGAATGGTAAGGGCTAGGCAATGGGGTGAAGTGACTTGCCCAGGGTCACACAGTGAGGAAGAGTCTGAGGTCAGGTTTGAACCTCCAGAATACTTTTATTTTGGCAGTTTATTTCATTGTATGCTAGGTGTATTGAAAGCCAATCCTGGAGACAGAGGTCCTGGGTTCAAATGTGACTTCAGATAGAAGGTGTGTGACCCTGGGCAAGTCACTTGACCCCCATTGCCCAGCTCTTACTAATCTTCTGCCTTGGAACCAACACACAATATTGAGTCTAAGAGGGAAGGTAAGGGTTAAAAAAAGTCAATGGGTATTAATTTCACTATCATATTACCAATATTTTCCATATTTTTTTCATTTCATATAAAAGTATTAGCAAATTTTGGAATTTCTTCATTTTGCCTGCCCTTTGACCTTTTTTTAGGTCTTCACAAGAAAATGAAAGACTGACTTGTCCAGACTAGAGTAGTTAATGTAGGTCAAACTGGACATGTGTAAGAGGACTGTGCCAAACACAATCCCCCTGGGGTACTAAATAAGGCTTTATTGAAATTTCCAGGCTGATACCTGCACATTCTTTGTTCCCTCCCTGCCTTCACTGACCCTGGAGTTCCAAATCAATCCTCCGTATGGGCTGCTGCTTCTCGAAGTCAGCAAAAGGGCCCAACTGAAGAGGGAAGCAGCTAGAGGTGAAATTCCAGGGAAAATGGTGTTTGATGGGTGTGGGGGGAGAGGGAAGGAAGAACAAAATGGTGACACCAGATTTTCATTTGTTTTGGTAACACACCTCCACTATTGAGTGTTAATAATGGAAAGGTAGAGAAAAAAATTTTAAAAGGGATAAGTCATTGCATCCTCAGAGAGAGGATCATTCTGATTGCAGGTGCGAGTTTATTGAAACAGAGCAAATAGACAAATCCTTACCTCAAAAAAGAACCCTTTAGGTTGTCTTCACCTGAAACCTGACTGACCTTTGGAAGATGCTCATAGGAATCACAATGGTGTCCTTCTATCGGAGGGACTTGATAAGTTCTTGCTGATTGATAAAAATTTTTTTTAATTATTCATTTATCCTCTTGTAGCCTGGAAAGCAAGATTAAGGAAACAATGCAAAATGCTTTCTGGGATCATCTACGAGAACAGCTGTCAGCTACTCCTCCAGATTATTCTTATGTTTTGCAGCTTCTGAAAGAAATCAAGGAGGTGAGGATGGTGGTGGGTTGTCTCCCTGCATTGGTTCAAGTATTTGGTGATAGAGTCCTCAAACCAGTAGAATATCAATATATATATACACATGTGATATAATGTTTTCAGTTCAAAATTGAACAATTATTTATTGATCCATAAAGTTCAATGGATTCTACCAGGTTCTTTAGATGGAAACAAGGATGAGATCTGACACATACAAACAGTGTTGGCTAAATGCTTGTTGTCTATTGAGAGACAGGGTTTTGGGTTTTTTTTTTTGTTGTTGTTTTTAACCTTTATCTTCTGCTTTAGAATCAATACTGTATATTGGTTCCAAGACAGAAGAGTGTAAGGACTAGGCAATGTGGTTAAGTGACTCACCCAAGGCCACACAGCTAGGAAGTGTCTGAGGTCATATTTGAACCCAAGACCTCCTGTCTCTAGACCTGGCTCTCTGTCCATGGAGGCACTTAGCTGCCCTCTCTGTCAGGAGTTCTTAACCTGAGGTGTGTGAACTTGTTTAAAAAAATATTTAAGTAACTATATTTCAGTAGATTTGAATTTCTTTTATAATCCTGTTTTTCATTGTTATTGTTATTGTTAAATTGTTAGAATAATGATTTCCTTTATAATCCTGTAATTATGTTCTATGCACTTAAAAATGCAGAAAGCCCTTTTGGAAAGGGCTTCCCTTGGCTACCAAAGGGGTTCACAAAAGAGTTAAGAATACCTGCTCTAAATAGAATCAGTTAAGGGGTGGAGGATAGGGAATACTCTCCAGGAAGTCCCGAGATTTCTGGGTATTCCCTAGGTATAGGAAGGATTGGCATTAATTAAAGATCTATAGCTCTGTGAAGAAGTTCTGATTTGCTAAGCAGTCACGAAACCAATTGGATTCTCTTTCCTGGGCAGATTTTATTATCACTGCTCCTACCTCGCCAGAACCGTCTAAAAAACCAGATTGAAGAAGTGATGGATATGGAGCTCCTCAAGCAGGAAGCTGACCATGGAGCATTGGATGTCTCTCATCTCTCCACCTACCTTCTGAGCATGATGACAATGCTTTGTGCGCCAGTCCGAGATGAAGAGATTCAGAAACTCGAGAACATATCAGACCCTGTGCAGCTCCTGAGGTAGATGCACTGGCCTCAGAAAGCAGCCCAGTGCCCTGGGCCAGGGAAATGTTCACAGGTCACACTAATTACATTCTCCAGGCCTGATTAAAATTCATTTTTCTTTGTCAGAGTAGAGAGAATCCTCAACTAAAGTCCCTGATGCAAAACAGCAATGGTCATACCAACCTGTGTACCTCAGAAAAACTCATTTAAAAGCCCAGTGAGTTTAAAGTTCTGGCTTTTATTTTCAAGGAAAGGATGCTCTTTTTTTTGCCCTTGTTTGATAGATCTTTCACTCAAGTCTTCTACCAATGCAGGTGGTGGCTTGGGAGGGGCGACAGCTCAGGCAGGCCCTTACAGCCTAAACTGACCCAGAGCTCAATAAATTTATCTCAGGACCAGCCCAGCTAAATGGAGAGAGACTTATCTGTGGCCTGGGGAGAGTGATTTCTTTTTGAGTCATAGCAATTCCTACAGACTTCCTTTATGGCAGTGGTGGAAGCCTTTTAGAGATCACATGCCCAAACTGGACCTTTGCACTGCCTGTGACCTCCCTCCCATCACCCTAGACAGGAGGGAGGAAGCACTCCCCATTGGGCTGCTGGGTGGAGGGGCCCTGCTGCCCAGGCACACGTCCCATGCCTTTGCCAACATGGCCTGAAAAGGGCTGTGATCTGTGTTGATAGAGAATACTTACACAGACAAAAACAATGACTCCTGAAATAGTCAATTAAATTCTCTGTGCCCCTTGTGAATGTGATAGAATATATATAAATGCCTTCCAGAGAACTAGAGGCACTTTTCATTCATACCTTCTCCTTTATGGAAATACAAATCCTATGAATAGGAAGAAACAGCAGTTGTCCCCATTTGGGGGATGGAAAAACAAAGGTCTCACACTTGATGTATTTCAAGTTCATATTTCCTTTTTTAAAAATTTTTTTCCCATTTGAATTAGTTTATTTAGTCAATCTAGAACATTATTCCTTGGTTATAATAATCACATTATTTCCTTCCCTCCCACCTCCACCCACCCTTCCTGCAGCCAACTCCCAATTTCATTGGGTGTTACTTGTGTCCTTGATCAGAACCCATTTCCATGTTGTTATTTACACTAGGATATTCATTCAGAGTCTACATCCCTAACCATATCCCCTCGACCCATGTAATCAAGCAGTTGTTTTCCTTCGATGTTTTAACTCCCACAGTGTTTCCTCTGGATGTGGATAGTGGTTTTTCTCATAGATTCTCCAAGTTGTTCAGGATCCATTGCATTGTCACTAATGGAGAAGTCTATTACATTGGATTGTTCCACAGTGTATCAGTTTCTGTGTACAATGTTTTCCTGATTCTGCTCCTCTCACTCTGCATCAATTCCTGGAGGTTGTTCTAGTTCCCATGGAATTCCTCCACTTTATTATTCCCTTGAGCACAATAGAATTCCATCACCAACATATACCACACTTTGTTCAGCCATTCCCCAATTGAAGGGCATCCCCTCATTTTCCAATTTTTGGCCACCACAAAGAGCGCAGCTATGAATATTCTTGTACATGTTGTTTTCCTTATTATCTCTTTGGGGTACAAACCCAGCAGTGCTATGGCTGGATCAAAGGGCAGACAGTATTTTATTGCCCTTTGCACATAGTTCCAAATTGCCCTACAGAATGGTTGGATCAATTCATAACTCCACCAGCAATGCATTAGTGTCCCGACTTTGCCAGCATTCATTACTTTCCATAGCTGTCATGTTAGCCAATCTGCTATGTGTGAGGTAATACCTCAGAGTTGTTTTGATTTGCATCTCTCTGATTATAAGAGATTTAGAAAACTTTTTCATGTGCTTATTAATACTTTTGATTTCTTTAACTGAAAATTGCCTATTCATGTCCCTTGCCCATTTATCAATTGGAGAATGTCTTGATTTTTTGTACAACTGGTTTAGCTCTTTATAAATTTGAGTGATTAGACCTTTGTCAGAGGTTTTTGTAATGAAGATTGTTTCCCAATTTGTTGCTTCCCTTCTAATTTTGGATGCATTCGTTTTGTTTGTACAAAATCTTTTTAATTTGATGTAATCAAAATTATTGATTTTATATTTTGTGATTTTTTTCTAGCTCTTGCTGGCTTTTAAAGTCTTTCCTTTCCCAAAGATCTGACAAGTATACTATTCTGTGTTCACCTAATTTGCTTATAGTTTCCTTCTTTATATTCAGGTCATTCACCCATTCTGAGTTTATCTTGGTGTAGAGTGTGAGATGTTGATCCAAACCTAATCTCTCCCATCCTGTTTTCAAATTTTCCCAGCAGTTTTTATCAAATAGTGGGTTTTGGTCCCCAAAACTGGTATCTTTGGGCTTATCATAGACTGTCTTGCTGAGGTCATTTATATGGAATATAAATCTATATGGAATAGACCCCAAGTCTATTCCATTGATCCTCCTTTCTGTCTCTTAACCAGTACCAAATTGTTTTGATGACCACTGCTTTATAGTATAGTTTGGGATCTGGGACTGCAAGGTCACCTTGCTTCATTTTTTGTTTCATTTTTTTCCCCATGATTTCCCTGGATATCCTTGATCTTTTGTTCTTCCAAATGAACTTTATGTTTTTTTTTCTAATTCAGTAAAAAAGGTTTTTGGTAGTTCAATGGATATGGTACTAAATAAGTAAATTAACTTCGGTAGGATTGTCATTTTTATTATGTTAGCTCGTCTCATCCATGAGCAATCAATGTTTTTCCAATTGTTTAGATCTAGTTTTAATTGTGTGGACAGTATTTTGTAGTTGTGTTCATATAGTTCCTGTGTTTGTCTTGGCAGATAGATTCCCAAGAATTTTATATTGTCTAGGGTGATTTTAAATGGAATTTCTCTTTCTAATTCTTGCTGCTGAAATGGGTTAGAGATATATAGAAATGCTGATGACTTATGTAGGTTTATTTTGTATCCTGCAACTTTGCTAAAGTTGTTGATTATTTCAACTAGTTTTTGGTTGATTCTCTAGGATTCTTTAAGTAGACCATCATGTCATCTGCAAAGAGTGATAGCTTGGTCTCCTCATTGCCAATTTTAATACCTTCAATTTCTTTTTCTTCTCTAATTGCTACTGCTAGTGTTTCTAGTACAATGTTAAATCATAGAGGTGATAATGGGCATCCTTGTTTCATTCCTGATCTTATTGGGAAAGCTTCTAGTTTATCCCCATTGCAGATGATGTTGGCTGATGGTTTTAGATATATACTGTTTATTATTTTTAGGAATGACCCTTCTATTCCTATGCTTTCTAGTGTTTTCAATAGGAATGGGTGTTGTATTTTTATCAAAGGCTTTTTCTGCATCTATTGAGATAATCATGTGATTTTTGTCAGTTTGCTTGTTAATATGGTCAATTATGTGGATGGTTTTCCCAATATTGAACCATCCTTGCATTCCTGGTATGAATCCTACCTGGTCATAGTGAATAACCCTTGTGATGACTTACTGGAGTCTTTTTGCAGGTATCCTATTTAAGATTTTTGCATCTACTAAGAAGATTGGTTTGTAGTTTTCTTTCTCTGTTTTTGACCTGCCTGGCTTTGGGATCAGTACCATATTTGTGTCGTAAAATGAATTTGGTAGAACTCCTTCTTTGCTTATTCTGTCAAATAGTTTGTATGATATTGGGATTAGTTGTTCTTTGAATGTCTGATAGAATTCATTTGTGAATTCATCTGGACCTGGAGACTTTCTTAGGGAGTTCTTTGATGGCTTGTTCAATTTCTTTTTCTGATATGGGGTTGTTTTGGTAATCTATTTCTTCCTCTGTTAGTCTAGGCAATTTATATTTTTGTAAGTATTCATCCATATCACCTAGATTGCCATATTTGTTGCCATATTATTGGGCATAATAGTTTTTAATGATTGCCTTAATTTCTTCTTCGTTAGAGGTGAGGTCTCCCTTTTCATCTTGGATACTGTCAATTTGTTTTTTTTTCTTTTTTTAATTAGACTGACCAGTACTTTGTCCATTTTATTTGTTTTTTAATAGTACCAGCTTCTAGTCTTATTTATTAAATCAATAGTTCTTTGACTTTCAATTTTATTAATTTCTCCTTTGATTTTTTAGGATCTCTAATTTAGTCTTCATCTGAGGATTTTTAATTTGTTCACTTTCTAGTTTTTTAATTTGCATGCCCAATTCATTGACATCTGCCCTCCTTAATTTGTTAATATATGAACTCAAGGATATAAATTTCCCCCTGAGTACTGCTTTGGCTGCATCCCATAGAGTTTGAAGGGATGTCTCGTCATTGTCATTTTCTTCAATGAAGTTATTAATTGTTTCTATGATTTGTTCTTTACTGGTTTTGGAGAATTGTATTGTTTAATTTCCAATTAATTTTTGATTTACCTCTCCATGTACCCTTACTAATTATTATTTTCATTGCATTGTGATCTGAGAAGGTTGCATTTATTATTTCTGTCTTTTGCACTTGTTTGCAATGTTTTTATGCCCTAATACATGGTCAATTTTTGTGAATGTACCATGTGTTGCTGAAAAGAAGGTGTATTCCTTTTTGTCCCTATTTATTGTTCTCCACATATCTACTAACTCTAATTTTTCTAAGATTTCATTCACTTCTCCTAACTCTTTCTTATTAATTTTTTGGTTTGATTTTTCTAGTTAGGATAGAGGAAGGTTCAGGTCTCCCACGAGTATGGTTTTTCTATATATTTCATCCTTGAGCTCTACTAGTTTCTCCTTTAGAAATTTGGATGCTATGCCATTTGGTGCATACATGTTGAGTGCTGATATTTCCTCATTGTCTATATTGCCTTTGATCAGGATGTCATTACCTTCCCTATCTATTTTAATTAGATTTCTTTTTACTTTGGCTTCGTCAGATATCATGATTGTGACTCCTGCCTTCTTTTTATCAGTTGATGCCCAATAGATTTGGCTCCATCCTCTTACTTTCACCCTTTGTGTATCTACCTTCCTTATGTGTGTTTCTTGTAGACAGCATATGGTAGAATTTAGGATTCTAATCCATTCTGCTATTTACTTGCATTTTATGGGTGAGTTCATTCCATTCACATTCAGAGTTATGATTACTAGCTGTGTATTTCCCAGCATTTTGATTTCTATTCCTGGTCCTACCTTTTCTTCTTTCACTATTTCCTTCTACACCAATGCTTGTTTTTAATAAGTCCCCCTTATTTTACTTCCCTTTGTACTTCCCTCCCTTCTTATTCCCCCCCTTATTTTCCCTGCAGTCTTTCTAAAACTACTCCCGCACCTTCTCCCTCCCTTGAACTGCTTCCCTCCCCACCAGTCTGTTTGTTACCCTTCTACTCCCCTATAGGGGGCAAATCTATTCTCTGCCCCAATGGATTGGATTGTTCTTCCTTCTTTGGGTCAGTTTCAAAGCACATAAGAGTTGAGTATTTCCTATCTCCAACCTCTTTACCCTTCCAGTATATTGATGTTCTCCCCACTCCCACCATGAGCTTCTTTGTTTCTTTTCCCATTTCTTTTAGTATTAATCTCTTTTTTTAGTTCTAGTTATATATATATATATATATATATATATATATATATATATATATACACACACACACGTATATGTATTTATGCATACATATATCTATATATCTATTTATGTCTTATCATTTCATCCTATACAGTTTGTCACTGTTCCCTCTAAGTGTAATTCTTCTAGCTGCCCAGTTGAAAATAACAATTTTTAAGAGTTACCAATGACCTCTTTTCTTATAGGGATATATATCATTTTAACTTATTGAGTCCCTTTAAAAAAGTTTTTGTTTTGTTTTGTTTTTCTTTTTTCCTTTTTTAATTACCTTTTGAGGATTCTCTTGAGTTCTGTGCTTGGGCATCAAATTTTCTATTCAGGTCTGGTCTTTACAAATTCTCGGAATTCTTCTGTTTTGTTGAATGACCATATTTTCCCCTGTAAGAATATAAGTCAGTTTTGCTGGGTAGTTGATTCTTGGTTGTAGACTGAGTTCCCTTGCTTTCCAGAATATCATATTCCATGCCTTTCGGTCCTTCAGTGTGGATGCAGCCAGATCCTGTGTTATCCTCACTGTGGTTCCATGGTATCTGAATGACTTCTTCTTGGCAGCTTGTAATATCTTTTATTTGGTCTGATAGTTCTTGAATTTGGCTATAACTTTCCTGGGTGTTATCAGTTGGGGATTAAGTACAGGAGGTGATCTGTGGATTCTTTCAATCTCCACTTTTCCCTCTTGTTCTAGAATATCAGGGCCGTTTTCTTGAATAATTTCCTGTAGTATTGTGTCCAGGCTTTTTCTTTTGTCATGGTCTTTTGGTAGACCAATGATTCTTAAATTGTCCCTCCTCAAATAATTTTCTAAATCCTCTGTTTTGTGAATGAGATGCTTCATATTTTCCTCAATTTTTTCATTCTTTTCGTTTTGTTTTATAGTGTCCTGCTGCCTTGTGAGATCACTTAATTCTAGTTGTTGTATTCTGGTTCTCAAAGACTGGATTTCATCCCTGGCTTTTTGATCATCTTTCTCCTTCTGGCCTGATTTTCTTTGGAGGTCATCTTTCATTCTCTTTACTTCATCTCTCATCTCCTTTGCCTCATCTTTCATCTTCTTTGCCTCATCTTTCATCTCCTTTGCCTCATTTTCAAGCTTGTTGATTTTGGCTTTCAAGGCACTATTTTCTATTTCCAGATGACTTATCTTAGTTTTTAAATTCTTTTCCCAGTTGTCTTCAGTCTCTCTTAATTGTGTTTTGAATTGCATTTTGAGTTCTTCCAAAGCCTGTATCCAATTCGCTGGGATTTCTGATTTATCATTTGCCTCCTCCACTGTTCCATTTGTTCTTTGTTCATTGCCTGTACAAAAGTTGTCGATTGTAATTTCTTTCTTATTTTTCTGTTGTTTGCTCATATTTACCTCTTCTTTACTCCCTGTATTTGTCTGTGCTCTTGCTCCTCTCATTTTTTGGTTTTGGGACTTTCTGTCAGTCTCCCCTCTTGGAGCTTTGTCAGATGTCTCAGTGCAGTCTGTGGGGGAGGGATGTTGGAGTTGGAGCTTCCCTGACCTCTGAAGACTTTTGATGGGATTAAGTTCAGCTGGGTTGGGTTGGATGTGCTCTGAGGCCAAAACCTTCTGGAAGGTTGCTGCTCTGACTAGGCTGCCCACTCTGCGCTCCCTCTCCAGCTCCTTCCCCGCTGCCTGTGTTCAATGCTATGAGCCTGACACAGCCCTGCCTGCAAGGTACACCCTCTATATCAGTGCCTTTGCCTGCCCAGAGTTTCCCTCTGTCACTGGAGGCTTAGTGCTCTAGGTTGGGGGGGTGGGGAAGGGTCCTGGGACCTTCCTTCTGCCTTCCCTTTAAACCAGAGTGTTCTCAGATTCCGGCTTTTGGGTGGGGGCATACCTTTTGAATTGAGTCCAGCAGGAGGGTTCCTTGGCTCTGTCTTGTTGTTAGGTTTGATTTTCAGTCCCCTAGGAGCATTCAGTTTGTAATTGGTAAGGAAGGGTTTTCAGAGGTCTGAACTTTTGCTGCTTCTATGCCGCCATCTTGACTCTGCCTCCCCCAAGTTCATATTTCCAATAAGCCCAGGGTAGAATCTAATTCTTTGGTGAGGTGGAAAGGTGGGTAGAGCACCAGGCCTGGAGTCAGGAAGACCTGAGTTCAAATTCAGCTTCAGAGAATGTAAATATTTATTTACACTATTAACTTTTTTTCTTGCCAGGGTTCTGGGTCTCATGATGACTTTTTTAGAACAGCTGGCAGTTTGCTAAACATTGACCTCATGATGATTGAGAAAGAAGTAGTACCTGGACTCAGCTTTCTCCTCTAGTTTTGTATTATTAATGTGCCTTTAGGGTATTCCTCGGAGGCAACAGTAGAGTCATAAAGCCTAGCTCTACCCTTTATTAGCCATGTGAGCTTGGACAAGTAATTTCTAATTCAAATTCTTCCTTTGAGCAGCTAGGTGGCACAGTGGAGTGCTGGGTCTAGAGTCAGGGAAGACCTGAGTTCAAATCTAGCCTGACATACTTTCTAGGTGAATATGACCCTGGGCAAGTTACTTTACCTGGCTTGCCTTAGTTTCTCATCAGTAAAATGAACTGAAGATGGAAATCGCAAACCTCTCCAATATCTCTGCTGAGAGATAGGGCCTTGAAGAGTCAAATGAAATGAGTGAGCAACAAAAAAGAATCTAATTAGGAATGTGATTTTTTGAGAAGTATTATGCTGTAATGGAAAGTACTCTTCTTCAGACCTATATATGTTTTCATTGCTCAATTCATTTGGTTCTACTTTGTTAAAGGCTCAGAGTTTGGTGTGGGTCGATTATTTTTATTGGTAGTTATTAAACTTTATAATGTTTTAATATAGATTCTTTTTTTTTTTTGCTCCAACAAGATTATTGCATTTAAAGCATTTTGCAAACTTCAATTTAAAAAAATGCCTAGAGACTAGAGCTTCTGGTATGGGATTGGCCTTGGGTGAGTCACTTAACCCCCATTGCCTAGCCCTTACCTCTCTTCTTTTTTTTTTTTAATATATTTTATTTGATCATTTCCAGGCATTATTCGTTAAAGACATAGATCATTTTCTTTTCCTCCCCCCCACCCCCCATAGCCAACGCGTAAGTCCACTGGGTATTAGATGTTTTCTTGATTTGAACCCATTGCTTTGTTGATAGTATTTGCATTAGAGTGTTCATTTAGAGTCTATCCTCTGTCATGTCCCCTCAACCGCTGTATTCAGGCAGTTGCTTTTTCTCGGTGTTTCCACTCCCATAGTTTATCCTTTGCTTATGAATGGTGTTTTTTCTCCTGGATCCCTGCAAGTTGTTCAGGGACATTACACCGCCACTAATGGAGAAGTCCATTACGTTCGATTATACCACAGTGTATTAGTCTCTGTGTACAATGTTCTCCTGGTTCTGCTCCTCTCGCTCTGCATCACTTCCTGGAGGTTGTTCCAGTCTCCATGGAACTTCTCCACTTTATTATTCCTTTTAGCACAATAGTACTCCATCACCAACATATACCACAGTTTGTTCAGCCATTCCCCAATTGATGGGCATCCCCTCGTTTTCCAGTTTTGGGCCACCACAAAGAGCGCAGCTATGAATATTTTTGTACAAGTCTTTGTGTCCATTATCTCTTTGGGGTACAGACCCAGCAGTGCTATGGCTGGGTCAAAGGGTAGATATTCTTTTGTCGCCCGTTGGGCATAGTTCCAAATTGCCCTCCAGAATGGTTGGATCAGTTCACAACTCCACCAGCAATGAATTAATGTCCCTACTTTGCCACATCCCCTCCAGCATTCATTACTTTCCTTTGCTGTTATGTTAGCCAATCTGCTAGGTGTGAGGTGATACCTCAGAGTTGTTTTGATTTGCATCTCTCTGATTATAAGAGATGTAGAACACTTCTTCATGTGCTTGTTAATAGTTTTGATTTCTTTATCTGAGAACTGCCTATCCATTTCCCTTGCCCATTTATCAATTGGAGAATGGCTTGATTTTTTGTACAATTGATTTAGCTCATTATAAATATGAGTAATTAAACCTTTGTCAGAGGTTTCTATGAAGATTTTTTCCCAATTTGTTGTTTCCCTTCTGATTTTAGTTACATTGGTTTTGTTTGTACAAAAGCTTTTTAGTTTGATGTAGTCAAAATTATTTATTTTACATTTTGTGATTCTTTCTATATCTTGCTTGGTTTTAAAGCCTTTCCCCTCCCAAAGGTCTGACATGTATACTATTCTGTGTTTACCCAATTTACTTATGGTTTCCTTCTTTATGTTTAAGTCACTCACCCATTTTGAATTTATCTTGGTGTAGGGTGTGAGGTGTTGATCTATTCCTAGTCTCTCCCACACTGTCTTCCAATTTTCCCAGCAGTTTTTATCGAATAGTGGATTTTTGTCCCAAAAGCTGGGATCTTTGGGTTTATCGTATACTGTCTTGCTGAGGTCGCTTTCCCCCAGTCTATTCCACTGATCTTCCTTTCTGTTTCTTAGCCAGTACCAAATTGTTTTGATGACTGCTGCTTTGTAATATAGTTTTAGGTCAGGGACTGCAAGGCCCCCATCATATGTGTTTTTTTTCATTATTTCCCTGGATATCCTTGATCTTTTGTTCTTCCAAATGAACTTTGTTATGGTTTTTTCTAAATCAGTGAAGAAGTATTTTGGTAGTTCAATGGGTATGGCACTAAATAGATAAATAAGTTTGGGTAGGATGGTCATTTTTATTATATTGGCTTGTCCTATCCATGAGCAGTTAATGTTTTTCCATTTGTTCAAGTCTAGTTTTAGTTGTGTGGCGAGTATTTTGTAGTTGTGTTCATATAGTTCCTGTGTTTGTCTTGGGAGGTAGATTCCTAGGTATTTTATTTTGTCTAAGGTGATTTTGAATGGGATTTCTCTTTCTAGTTCTTGCTGCTGAGCTGTGTTGGAGATATATAGAAAAGCTGATGACTTATGTGGGTTTATTTTGTATCCTGCAACTTTGCTAAAGTTGTTGATTATTTCAATTAGCTTTTTGGTTGAATCTCTAGGATTCTTTAAGTAGACCATCATGTCATCCGCAAAGAGTGATAACTTGGTCTCCTCCTTGCCAATTTTGATGCCTTCAATTCCTTTATCTTCTCTAATTGCTACTGCTAGTGTTTCTAGTACAATGTCAAATAGTAGAGGTGATAATGGGCATCCTTGTTTCACTCCTGATCTTATTGGGAATGCATCTAGTTTATCCCCATTGCAGATGATATTAGCTGTTGGTTTTAGATATATACTGTTTATTATTTTTAGGAATGACCCTTCTATTCCTATGCTTTCTAGTGTTTTTAATAGGAATGGGTGTTGTATTTTATCAAAGGCTTTTTCTGCATCTATTGAGATAATCATGTGGTTCTTGCTAGTTTCCTTGTTGATGTGGTCAATTATGTGGATGGTTTTCCTAATGTTGAACCAGCCCTGCATCCCTGGTATAAATCCTACTTGATCATGGTGAATGATCCTTCTGATCACTTGCTGGAGTCTTTTTGCTAGTATCCTATTTAAGATTTTTGCATCTATATTCATTAGGGAGATTGGCCTATAGTTTTCTTTCTCTGTTTTTGACCTGCCTGGTTTTGGAATCAGTACCATGTTTGTGTCGTAAAAGGAGTTTGGTAGAACTCCCTCTTTGCTTATTATGTCAAATAGTTTGTATAGTATTGGGATTAACTGTTCTCTGAATGTTTGATAGAATTCACAGGTGAATCCATCAGGCCTGGGGATTTTTTCTTAGGAAGTTCTTTGATGGCTTGATGGATTTCAATTTCTGATATGGGATTATTTAAGAATTCTATTTCCTCTTCTGTTAGTCTAGTAGGTTTGTATTTTTGTA
The DNA here is from genome assembly GCF_027887165.1 of Monodelphis domestica. NCBI lineage: Eukaryota > Metazoa > Chordata > Mammalia > Didelphimorphia > Didelphidae > Monodelphis > Monodelphis domestica. The sequence goes on along the minus strand of NC_077228.1, from coordinate 272,668,681 downwards.
TATATTCATCCATTTCTCCTAAATTGGTGTATTTATTGCCATATAATTGGGCAAAGTAATTTCTAATGATTGCCTTAATTTCCTCCTCATTGGAGGTGCTGTCCCCCTTTTCATCTTTAATGCTGTGAATTTGCTTTTCTTCCTTCCTTTTTTTAATTAGATTGACCAGTACTTTGTCTATTTTGTTTGTTTTTTCAAAGTACCAGCTTCTTGTCTTATTTATTAAATCAATAGTTCTATCACTTTCGATTTTATTAATTTCTCCCTTAATTTTTAGGATTTCTAATTTGGTTTTCTGCTGGGGGTTTTTAATTTGATCGCTTTCGAGTTTTTTCAATTGCATTTCTAATTGATTGATCTCTGCTCTCCCTTGTTTGTTAATATAAGCTTTCAGGGATATGAATTTGCCGATTACCGCTTTGGCTGCATCCCAAAAGGTTTGAAAGGATGTTTCGCCATTGTCATTTTCCTTGATGAAATTATTAATTGTTTCTATGATTTCTTCTTTAACTAAACGGTTTTGGAGTATCATATTGTTTAATTTCCAATTGGTTTTAGATTTGGTTTTCCATGTACCATTACTAATCATTATTTTTATTGCCTTGTGATCTGAGAAGGCTGCATTCATTATTTTTTGCATTTGTGTGCTATGTTTCTGTGACCTAATGTATGGTCAATTTTTGTGAATGTGCCATGTGGTGCTGAGAAGGTGTATTTTTTTTGTCCCTATTTATTTTTCTCCATATGTCTATTAATTCTAATTTTTCTAAGATTTCATTCACTTCTTTTACCTCTTTCTTATTTATTTTTTGATTTGATTTATCTAAATTTGATAATGGTTGGTTTAAGTCTCCCACTAGTATGGTTTTATTGTCTATTTCTTCCTTCAATTCTCCTAGTTTCTCCATTAGAAATTTGGGTGCTATATTATTTGGTGCATACATGTTGATTAATGATATTTCCTCATTGTCTAGAGTCCCTTTTAACAAAATATAATTACCTTCCCTATCCCTTTTGATCAGGTCTATTTTTGCATTGGCTTTATCAGATATCATGATTACCACTCCTGCCTTCCTTCTGTCAGTTGAGGCCCAGAAGGTCTTACTAAATCCTTTAATTCTGACCTTGTGGGTGTCAACCCGCCTCATGTGTGTTTCTTGAAGACAACATATGGTAGGGTTTTGGATTCTAATCCATTCTGCTATTCGTCTACGTTTTATGGGTGAGTTCATCCCATTCACGTTCAAAGTTATGATTGTCATTTGTGGACTCCCTGGCATTTTGATAGCCTTCCCTAATTCTAACCTTTTCTTCTTCGGCTCTACCTTTTAGTCCAGTGATTTACTTTGAATCAGTCCCCCTTGTCCCCTCCCTTGATGTTTCCCTTTTTAGTCCCTCCCTTTTTCTTCCCTCCCCCTCCCCCCTCTCTTTCCCTCCCTTTTTGTTCTCCCTCTCCCCCTCCCCCCCTTGGTTTTCCCTTCTCCTTACCCTTGTTGGGTAAGATAGAATTCAAGATCCCAATGGATCTGGATGTTTTTCCCTCTCAGAGTTGATTTCCCTGAGATTGAGGTTTAAGTAAACCCCCCCCCCCTTCCTCTCCTTCTTATAGGAGTTTTCTTCCCCTCCCCTTCCCATGTGAATCTTTGTGTGAGAACCATTATTCTATTTGGTCTTTCTTTACCCCCTATTTATACATTACATTTTCCCCACATGTTAGTATACATGGATTGATATAAATGTAGTCCTTATAGAAGAGAGTTTGAGTAAAAGAAGAAGATAACATTTTTCCCCTTTCCTTAATATTTACCTTTTCAGGTATTCCTTGCTCTTTGTTTTTCGGTATCAAACTTTCCACAGAGCTCTGGTCTTTTCTTTGCAAAAAGTTGGAAGTCTTCTATTTTGTTGAATGCCCATACTTTCCCTTGGAAGTATATAGTCAGTTTTGCTGGGTAGCTGATTCTTGGTTGGAGACCCAGCTCTCTTGCCTTTCTGAAGATCATGTTCCATGCCTTACGATCATTCAGAGTAGAACTTGCAAGGTCTTGTGTGACCCTGATTGGCATTCCTTTATATCTAAATTGTCTTTTTCTGGCTTCCTGTAGGATTTTTTCTTTTGTTTGATAGCTTTGGAATTTGGCAATTACATTCCTGGGAGTTGTCTTTTGGGGGTTTAGTGTAGAAGGTGTTCTGTGAGCTCAATCAGTGGCTGTATTGCCCCCTTGTTCTAGAATCTCTGGGCAATTTTCTTTGATTATATCTTGTATCACCATGTCCAGTTTGGTGTTTATTTCTGGCTTTTCTGGGAGTCCAATTATTCTTAAATTTTCTCTTCTCCCTCTATTTTCCAGATCTATCACCTTGTCGGTGAGATATTTTATGTTCTCTTCTAATTTCTTGGTGTTTTGGCTTTGCTTTATTAGTTCTTGCTTTAAAGCCGGGTTTTCTTTTACAGTTTGGTCAAACTGGTTTTGTAGATGCGTGAATTTCTTTTGCATTATTTCCCACTTTTCCTCCCAGAGGGCTTCCATCTTTTTGGTTATTTCTGATTCAAATTCTTCATGGGTTTGTAGAGAGTTTCTATTTCCTTTGGAAGATTTTGGAGAATTTTCTTGTATATCTTCTTCTATCTGCTCTGTATTTTGTATTTTGGCTCCATAGAATGTGTCCAAAGTCGCCCCTTTCTTCTTATTTTTCTTGGTATTTTGGGGCTTCTGTGCTTCTGTGGAGTTTGCCATCTCTGAATGTGGAGGATTAGCTTTTCTTATCTCTGTCTGGTGTTCAGAGGCTTTAGTCCTGGGCAGATGGTTCTATGAGCTTTCCCTGGGTGAAACTGAATATGCCTCACTGGAACTGGAATGGAAGGGTCGGACCACGTTGCTTTCCGGAAGTTGCCTTCAGAATCGCTGGCCGTGAGGCTGTTTTGTCGGCCTGCGGGGGGATGGGCTGCAGCTTCCCCAAGCTCCAAGCAAGGACTTTCACTGAGACTTGGATAGCAGGATCCAGCCCCTGAGGCTGTCTTGCTCCAGGCAGTGACTTTCACTGGGACTGGTATAGAAGGCCCTGAGGGTTGTTGTTCCGAGGACCCTGCTCTCTGAGCCGGGCAGGGCTGCAGCTTCCTGGAGCCTTGGACTCTGCGCTCCTACCCCTTAGGTCCGAGGGATCTCGGGTTCTGGCTTTTGAGGAGAGCCGTACCTTTTGATCCGGGTCCAGGTCCAGGAGGAGGGTTCCCAGGGTCTGTGCTGTTGATCGTTTTGAATTTCGGCGCCTTAGGAGCTTATAGTTTGAGATCGGTCGGGAAGGGTTTTCCAGAGATCTGAACTTTAGCTTTCTCTAAGCCGCCATCTTAACCGGAAGTCTTTTAATATAGATTCTAATGCCAGTTTTGCTATATACTAGCCATGTGATCTTGGACAAGAAAGTTTACTCTACCTCTTTGGTCCTTAGTCTCCTCACCCAGAAACTGAAGAATTAGGGAGGGATGAACTCTAAGGCTGCTTCTAGTTCTAAAATTCTATGACACGCATCCCAGGGCATCTTATTCTAGTCTTCTGTTTCCTCTCCCGGACTTAACTTTGATTTCTTTTTTGGCAGGGAGATATTCCATGTTCTAGGCCTGATGAAAATGGACATGGTGAACTTCACCATCCAGAGCATACGACCACATCTGCAGGAGCACTCAATCCAATATGAACGAGCCAAATTTCAAGAGCTTCTCCAGAAAATGCCCAGTATGTATAAGAATGGAGGGCAGGACAGGGCAAGACAGTAGTGACTGCTGGTTCGTTTTATGCCTCCAGGGCACAATGGCTGCTATTTTACACTAGGAACAAAGTTTCTAGCTTACCTGCTGGGAAGGGTAGATTGCAGTCAACTACTTAAGTACTTAAAGTAAAGAATTTCACAAATCATTATTGATGATGTATTCAGTGTACAGCACTTAAAAGTACTATAAATCTTGTTTCCTTATAGACTTCCTTGATCATACCACAAAGTGGCTAACCCAAGCAGCTGCTGAAGTCATGACACCCCCTTCAAACTATGACCTTCCGGACCAAATCAGTTCTTCACCTGCAGATGGGACAATGAAAGAGAGTTGTATCATAAGCCCTTCAATCGTGCTAAACCAGGCTTACATGAATCTTCTTCAGTGGGATCCTAACAATGAGGAATTCCCCGAGGTAGGGCTGCTGGTGGGAACATTTCATTACCCTTTGATGTCAGGAGTTTCAGATGAGGTCCTTTCCATGCTGACTGACTAACTGGCTGTTTTCTATCTCATCAGACTGTGATGATGGACAAGACCCGGCTGCAGGAGATTCAATGCCAGTTAAATCGACTGACCGTTTTGGCCTCTGTTCTGCTAGTGGCCAACAGTTACTGTGGCACTAAGTTAATGAATTCACCTCAGTTTGTACATAAACTGAAACAAATAATCAGAGTTCTGTTGGAGGAAAATCAGTCAAAGTAAGTACCATAAATCTCAGTCTTCTCCAGATGGGATATATTTAGAAAGCAGGAAGTCAGTGAATGGTTAATACTTTTCATCACATAAAGTTCTTTCTTAGAGGCCATTTGAAATTATTGTTTTACTTCTTTGGAGGATGAAAGTATTATTTTCATTCAAAGTGGACATCAAGAGATTCGTCCTCTGTCCAGTGGATAATATTGGGTCAGTCTTGGTAGAGATGGGTTACTCCCCTTTATGCAGATCGCTGTCCTAATGAAACCACCTAAGCACACTCAAAAGGAAACCTATGAACAAGTCTTATGGAACTAATCACAAGAGCTGATGAGCATTCCTAGAGTTCTCCTTGGGAAAAACACTTGACCTCTCTGTACCCTGACTTCCAGAGGACTATGGCTGCTATTGCTTCTAGTTCTAAAATTCTATGACAGTTACCTTGACTGTGACCTATTGCATTGTCCTTATCTGTCACAACCGATGTCCTCTGGATGGGAGGGATTGGGATTTTTTTTTTCAGCAGGGTTCTTTATGTAAGGCATTTAACACAGGGCATAGACTCAGAAATTGGTGGCTTTCTGTTTCTTATGATTCAGGCTCGATGAGGCTTTGCTGACTATAAGTGACCAAGTGCTTCAGGAAATACAGCAGGCCTTTGTGGACCTGAACCTTCCTGCCCTAAGCAAAGAGAGCATAACTTCCCTGTCAGGCCAGATCCATAGCGTGGCCAAGGAGGACAACTGCGTCCGCAGCATCATTGGTGAGAGACACATGAGGGCAAAGGCACATACCCTACCTCTAGTAGATAGACATAGAACCATTTAAAATGTGTAAGATTCAGTGGTTTTGGAAGTCCTGCTTTGAAGCTGAGGCTGCCCATAGAGAATCATTCTGCTCTGTGGATATGAGGGCTTTCCAAATAGCATGGCACTTGCTCCATATGAAACACTATGTCCCACATCCATCAGATTGCCTTTGGTCTTCCCAGCCATTCTCCACACTCAGCACCAAGAGACTTTAGACTGATAGCTATGATTGGGAATTATTTGTTTATTAACTCCCATCCCCAAGTTGATGTCTTTTATGGAAGGTGTGAGTCTGTTGTCAGCTCTTTGGGAACCAGACCATTAAAATGATTTGGTTCAGGCCATTCGTTCTCATTTACATGTCCATTCTTTCTGCCAACTCATCACCCAGTGTTTCTCTGGTACAATCTTGTGCTGCTTCACTGAAGGATTTGTTCTGAGTAGACATCTCCCCCAGTCTAGAATAGAAGCAATGAATTCCTTCAGATTTTATCTGACCAGAATTGCAGCCCAGCTTGTGTGTGCTAGTCCTAGAGATGAGGATAATTATAACCTGTGTGGAAGAGTACTAGATCAGGAATCAGGAGGGCAAGGCTTCCATGCCAGTTCTGCTGCTTACTGCTGGTGAGTTCAGACCTTTCTGACTTTCTGTGTCTTACTCTCCTGGTTATCTCATCATCTCTATTTAGATGACTCCTGAATTTATATATATGCATACTTATATACACACTCTAATCTTATTCCTGCGAGCTAATTCCATATGATAAACTACATATGAGACATTTTGAAGTGACATCTCAAACTTACTGTGTACAAAATAGAAGTTATCTTTCCTTCCAAACTTCCCTATTTCTCTCAAGAGCATCACTAGATGAGGGGGTTGGATAGATGAGCTTTAATCCAGGGGGTCCTGAGGGTTCCCTTCAGGCTCTAAACATTTGATCTGAGGATGCTAGAAAAACTTGAATATTGAATTTAGAATTTTGTATCATGTTACCTAATCTCAATTGGGTTGTTATTGCAAGAAGGCAAACATTCTCTTCCTCCTTGAGTTGCTAGCCCCCTCTCTCCTCACTGGCTGTTCTGAAACTCTTCTCTCCAGACTTTCATGAACAGCCTCCCCACCCCCTGCATCCCACACTGTCTCAGCTGAGGTCTTGCCTCAAGCTTGTCTTAATCACAAGATCATTCTCTCTTTCTCGCATGTCATTGACACAACTTCTCCTCCATCTCTTCCACTCTTACTTTACATGAAGAGGTGACCCTTCTTCATAGCCAGGGCAATCCCTCCGCATGCACCCTCCAGCCCATTTCCTCCCAGTGTTGCCAATGAATTGTCCTGTCATCTCTGCTCTTATCTTTCTCCTGGATCCTTCTCAGCTGCCTACAAACATGTCCATGTTTCCTCCACCCTTAGAGAACCCTCACTTGACATCTGTTATCATCTGATACTCTTTATGGCTAAACTCTTTTGAGAAAGCTATCTATAACCAGTGCCCTCACATCCTCTCACTCTTCTGAACTTTGCATTTTGCTTTCCATCCTTCTTCAACTGAAACAGCCAAGCTATCTCCTGAATGCCAAATTGAAGATTTTTTTTTTCTCAGTCCTGATACCTCTGCTGCATTTGACCAATCATCCTCTTCTGGATAGTTTCTCCACCCTGGGTTTCCCTGATACTGCCTTTTTTTTTCTTTTCCCCTGTTCTCCTACCCAACTACTTTGTGGGCTCCCTTGTTGATCCGTGTCATTCCCATTGATGATCAATCCTCCAAGGCTCTGTCCTGGGCCTCATTCTGAGTCCCACTCTCGATTCTCCTCTATGCAGATGAGTCCTGCATGTCCATATCCAACTCCAGTTTCTTCCTTGACTTAACAATCTCACATCTCCAATTGCCTCTCTCCAGCTCTTGTGTCCAAATCAGAACTTGCTATCATTCCTCCCAAACCCTCCCCTCTTCCCAACTTCCTATTCCTGTTGAGGTCACCACCAACCTTAGCCACCTCGGTTTATGCCTCAGTTTTTCATTCTCACCTCACATATTTCTACTTCTTCGTTTCTTAGACATCTTATTCTGTCCTCTCATATGGCAGTCTATCTAGTTTAGGCATTACTTCTGCAATTAGCGTCCCAAGTATAGATCTGACTTTTATTTCAATGTCTACTCTGTGAGCTCCAATGAGTCTCTGCTATCTCTGGGATCCAGTAGAAACTTGTTTGGCATTCTTTAACCCTTACCTTTCTGGCTTAGAATTGATACTGAGTATTGGTTCCAAGGCAGAGAAGAGAGGTAAGGGCTAGACAATGGGGGTTAAGTGACTTGCCCAGAATCACATGGCTAGGAAGTGCCTGAGGCCATATTTGAACCCAGGACCTCCTATCTTGAGGCCTGGCTGTCTATCCACTGAGCCACCCAGCTGTCCCTCATTTGTCTTTTAAAAAAACTCTTTGCAATCTGATCTGTTCCTACATTTCCAGTCTTTTGCCTTTACTCCATTCTGTTCACTTTCCAGACCAGCTGTACTAGCCTACTTGCCATTGAAATGATTGCTCCTTCAGGGCAGGAAATGAGGCTTTATTTTCTTTGTTTTTTCCTTGTATCTCCAGGAGTTTGGCCCAGTTCTTAAGGAATACTAAATGTTTGTTGGTACTCACTGAGAGCAGAGCTCCTTTGTTAAACTGGTGTCTACTTAAATCAGTCCTTTAAATAATTGAGAACTTGCTATTTGCTCTGTTTTTGATCTGTTTATCAAACCAAACTACAACTAAATCACCCAATCCAACTGCATGTCTTAGCTGCCTAAGCAGATGAGTAGGGGGCTGACCATTTTGATGCTCATGCTCCTATGTCCTTCTGTGAAAATGATTTCCCTCCTTGAACATTCGCACTGTCTGTCAATATTTGCAGATCAACGGATCCGTTTGTTTCTCAAATGCTGCCTGGTCCGAGGCCTACAGCCTTCTCTGAGGGACCTTCCTGGAGGCATCACCCCTATTGAAGAGGAGCTGGCAGAGATAGGCCAGAAATTTTCAGCCTTGATCCATCACAACCAACAAGTGTTTGGGCCCTATTATGCTAACATCTTAAAAAAAATTCTTTTAACTTCGCAAGAGGCGGAAGCAAGCGTTGATTCTACCTGACATTTTGAGTGGAATTCTGTGGCGTGGGGCATGGAAGAGAAGAGAGCTCTTGTCTCTTACCTGTGGTTGGTATGACAGGCACATCTCTTCCTCCCCCCTGCACCCGGGACACCAAGACTGCAGGATCCAAGCATGTGAACACCAAGCTGCCTAAGCCCTTTTACCAATAAATCTCTGAGCTGCAAGAAAGAATTATTTGCTCCTGTGCTGGAGCTATAGGCTTGGCCGCTATTTGTTGGGTTTGGACAGCTTTCCATAGCACTCGGCAAACTGACAGGTATTCTTGCTTTGTTAACCTACCCTTGTATATAACCCATAAGGATTGGCTAGCCAGAACACCTATGTTCTGTACAGGCGGTCACCACTCAGTAAGAGAGGAGTCTATCCCAAGAGGGAAAGCATTTCACTGGAGTCAATAAGGACTAGGTAGAAAAGGCCTCTGGAAGTCAGAAACCCACCTATTTGCCTCAGAACTTTTTTTGAGTTATTGCAAAAAATCTTTTTCCCAAGACTAACCCACAGTTAAACACTAAGGAGGGGAGGATTCCACACAGTGAAGAAACCAAGGGCCTGGATAGCAAGGGCTCTTCCATCTTTTTGCTCTATTGGGGAGTCTGAAAAAAATCAGACAGAAGGGAGGGTTATTATAGGGCTGTCAGCTAAGGAAAGGGGCTCAAACTGTGAGGGATTTTTCCTTTTCAAGAGAAAGGAGTCAGCAATGGGAGAGTTCCCGTTATCTTTTGTTAGCTTAGAATTAAATCTGTGGCATGAGGCCATCAGTAATATGCACAGAGGCAACTGCACATATATCGTACTAGATATGTTTCAGGACACAACTGAGGATGAAATTGGTGCTGAGGAGCCCTCAGGCCAGTGCCCTGAGTTGTTTCTACCATCGTGGTATCAACAAAGCCACCTCTAACCATGATGGATTATAGTCTTATGATTAAGGATCTCATGTGTGAGCACTTCAAAAAATGAAGTGTCTTTTTTTGAATGGGCAGCCCTGCAAGAATGGAAATTCAGTCTTGGTCTCTCCTGGGAGATAAAAGGTGTAGGATATTCCCAGAATCTTAGCGGTACATAACTTCTAAGTTTACCATGTTCCAAACCGACGCCTTCAGAAAAGGATTTCAAATTCCACTTAGCTATATGTTCTAACTGTTGTAGTGTAATGGAGGTACCTGCATATGAGTGATGGGGCTTAGGAGCAGGACACTCTGTCTTAGTGGTTTCATTTTTATAGGAAAGAAGATAAATGGCTCTATCTTGATTCTTCACAGTTCTGTTCTGATTAGTCAGCATCAGAAAGAGGAAAGAAACAAGTCAAAGAGCATCTAACTGCAATATTTCGTCACTATGCTATTCACAAATATTAATCAGAACGAAACAAAAATCCCTTTCAGAAGCTCAAATTTCTCAGGGGCTGGTGGGGATCAGGGTGGGAAAACCAGAGTTCTATTCCAGGGAAGAGATACTTGCGGGGTGAGGAGTCCAGGTGGGGGTGGGGATAAACTGAAGTGAAATTCTGCAATTTATAATTAAAATTTGCAATGATTAACTTCTTGAGTTGGTCCTGTTGTGTGTCCATATGGAGGAAATGGATCAGGATCTCCGTAACCTACCACCATCCTTGGGTCAGAAACAAAACAGGAGATCCAGGCACTAGCTCTGAGAAACTATGACTGATTAGTGCTTGTGATGCAGAGAACTGGCTATGGAACCAGAAGACTTAAGTTCAAATCCTGCTTTTAACATATCCTGGCTGTACTATCCAGGGAAAGTCCTTAAATCTCTCAGTGCTAAAGTTTAGGCAACCCCAGCACCATAAGCCACAGACTTGCTAAGGTTACAGGGAGTTTCCTCAAATAGAACTACTTTCTACCATTGAAGTCAGAGGTCTAGTCTCTATTCCTAGTTAGTGCTAATTTATTATGGCACTTGATGGCCAAGTACTAACACTTTGAAGGGTAAAATAGTTAAAGTGCATTGCAAATGAGATGATGAATGGGTTGGGTACCCATTTCTTTATGAAATGCTCACCAGAGGTTTGGAGATTGAGAGCCAGAAGGGACTCTCATCTAGTCATATACCCTCCACTTTATAAAGACAGACTCTGAGGTACAGAGAAATTTAGTGACTTCTTCAAGGTCACACCGGTAGCAATTACAGAGCCTGGATATGAGCCCAAGGCCCTTGCACTTCAAATCCAGCACCCTTTGCACTGCACCATGTTGCTTGATGATGGTTTCTCTACAGGGGAATAGATGACCTCCTTGAGGTCTGTCAACAATTGAAGGTAACTGGCTCTGTGCAAACCACAGACTTGCTTGTACTAAATAGTGCCTATTCAAGAATTGGCATTTCAGAGGGTTAAGCCAGTCAGATGAGGACTGACTTGTTAGTATGGGGAATCTGGCCTCTCAACATGAGTTGTGTGACTGAGCAAATCACTTAACTTGCTTGCCTCAGTTTCCTCATCTGTAAAATGGGGATAATGCATAGCACCTACCTCCTGGTTACAGGGATTAAATGAGAGAATGTGCCTGGGATGTAGGAAATGCCATATGTTTATCAGTTATAATTATTTAGCGAAGTTATTTCTTCAGAATAGTTCAACTCTTGAACTAATTGGGAGAAAAGAATATGCTTTGGATTTCTTTATTATCAGAGAAAAGATGATTATAGACTATTAGAGCAGGAAGGGACCTTGCAGATCATTTAATCTAACTCCTCTTTATTTCACAGAGGAAGACCTGAGGCCATAGAATGATGGCAAATCCTAGAGGGAGTGGTTTGATTCCTAATCCAGTGCTCTAATACAGAGATGTCTAACTTAAAACATCTCTGCAAGCCATTGACTCAGAAAATTACAAATTGATATTACCTATGTGGTTGTATACATTTATTTATAGTGTTAAACATTTCCTGGGGACATTTCAATCACTTTGATACCTCTGATTTAACACACCACATTGTAGGTCAGCATACCTGAATGAATCATGGTTGCTCAGTTAAATTCTGAACCTTTATGAACAAAACTTTCAGAAAGACCTCCCCCTTGTTAATCAAAAATATATCCAATCTCCATAGCTGCTGGGATTCCTGAATTTACATATATATGGAGAGTGGAGAGAAAAGGCAAACAAGTACATCTAGCTTGCTCTCTCCAATCTTTTAAGTTCATACAGATGGGAGCCATGGCATTTTATGGAGCTTAAGAGGTGTTTAACTTCCTATGAATATTCCTGGTTGCTTTATCACTCTCTTGAGGCCACTTCAGTCTATCCTTCAAGAGAGTATGTGGGTGGAAGCTAATGTGTTAGTTGCCCATTTCAGTCTTTTAACAAGATTTATAGATTTATAGAACTTGGCTCATCCTCATTCCATCTGATATGGAGGCATCACCCTAGCCCTGTCCTTGATCTCTACAGTAATCAATAGGGGGTCATTTGCTGAATTACACTTGGGATCTAAGGCACTCTTTCCCTATAAATCAAATAGGAATGTGCACAGAACAAGACGTTTCCATCTTAATGGGCAAAATTAACAAATGGAAAATTATTTGGGTGGGGAGGGCAGTATGTAAAAGACTGAAATGAGATGAAAAGGGAGGAGAGGAGAGAGGAAGGTAAGATAAGAATGGGGAGAGGGGGTCATTTAGACTCATCACCAAACCTGAGCACATGTCCTTCCCAGATCCAGGTACTATGATTCAGAGCAATGTCATAAAGGAGTTGGTACAAGAGTTGTTCTCATTGTCTTATTACAGCTTTCTTAGCCATGTTGGCTGGGAAAAAAGTGAAAAAAAAATAGTGGCTGGCCAAGTATGAGGTCAGTACTATCACAGACTAGCGGGAAGGCAAGAGCCATCCCCGTCTCAACTTTCCTTACTCCTAAAAACCCTTCTATCTCTGACCCGGTATATCTCTTCTGGGGCAGGAGGTTGTACTAGATGGATCCTAGCTTCAGGACTGCATGTTAGAGTTGACCGTCCTGGCCCTCAATTTCCTCCTCTATAAAATGAAAGGATTGGGCTAAGACTTTTAATAACATCCCTTTCCAGCTTGAAATCTATGGTCCTGTGATTGCTAAAGACCCTTCAAATTCTGGACTTGTAGAAGCTGAAAACTGGAAGGGAGGAGCCCTGTGGTTGGCTCACTGCTTAAACACTTCTAGTGATGTAACGGGCAACTATTTCATGTCCATCACTGGACAGTCCTGATTAATAATGAGTTAAATCTTGTCCCTATATAAATTCTATTCATTACTATTGGTTCTTCCCTCTGGTGTGAATCAAGAATAAATCAAATAATTCATCTCCTAAACGACAGTCCTTCAGATATCTGAAAGTGATAAGTCCTCACTGTGCACTGCGCACCAGTAGTCACTTGATTGGAGCAACAGGGATATACTTCCAAGTGTATTCCATCTATACCACAAGCCCCAATTCTTCATCGTCTAGATCAAGTCCACCAACAAAGATGGCTAGTAGCCTGCAGAGATCCTCCCTCTTTTTAATGCTAATAGTACTTAGCATTTTTTTTTCCAATCTTTTGGCAATTACCATATGCTATCTCTTTCATATAAGTCTTACCTCTCTAGCTATAAAGTCCTTGAGAGCATGGGGACTGCCTGCTCCATTTTATCCCCTACAATGTCTGGGAACAGTGTTTTTTATGTAACAGGCATTCAGATACATGTATCTGGAGATTGGCAAATCTAGGCTGATGAAACCAAAGAAAAGCACAGCTTTTTGATACAGGTGTTTTAAGACAGGAAATCCTAAAGGAACATTCATATACAAGGCACACAACATAAGTACCCAAATGACATCTAGGTCTTTAAAGTGTAGACACAGGCAGCATAATTTCCAAACCTCAGAGAGGTTACCAATGTAGAAATGAAGCCAGAGTCTGGGTCTAAGTCATTTCTCATTTATTCAGTCTGTTCTAAGTTGTACAGTTATGAAAATAACAAAAACCAATGCTGGAAGCCCAGGAATATTTACAATCTCTCTGTGTAGTGAGGTCAGTCTATTTTGTTGCACAGATTGGTTATGTTTGGTACCACAAGGTGTTTATAATTCTGACAAAATCGGACAGATTAACAATTATATATACAGGAAAATAAAAAGGAAAATCATTCAAGTATCAAAATACAGAGACAAAGATTAAATAACATTTTTATTACAAATCAGTCCCATTGCCACACACCACAATTAGCAAAATCACCCTTTTGCAAACTGAATTTGACAGTCATTCTGCAAGCCTGGGCAATCTCAGATAAGCCTTCAAGCCAGACTAAACTCAGGTTAACTTTCACAAACCACAAATGTGCTTGCTTTACTGTTCCAACCGTGTCTGAGAAACTACCCGTGATCTTTAGTATGAGAGGGCCCACTAGGGACCTGGAGAGTTGCAAATGTAGAGCCTTGTTAGGAAGAAGAATCCTATTGCCTAAGAACAGTTAACGAGCACATGGGGAAATTCAAGCAGAGAGCTGGGAGCTGATGACAGCTTAATGTAACTGAACCCATTCCAAGAAAGCTGCAGTTTCACACCTAAATGGGCTCCTTCACAGTTCAGAAACACAGTGGATGTGTTCAACCATGCTACATGGCCTGCACTGAGAACAGTATGATAGCAGTGGCTATCCCACTCAAAGCCTGTTCTTAAAGTTGCAATATCCCTTTCTAGGGAAGGGAGAGTACCTGACCCCAAAAATAAATTTTTAAAAAATCCAGTCACTTTCCTTTCTCCAATATCCAAAAATATACCAATCTAAAAACCAGAGCTGACCAGCCAACTTCCCAATCTGAAAACACCCTGAATAAATAAAGAGGACATAGCAGCTTTAAGAAAAACAAAAACACAAATGTGATTAAAAAAACAACAAACTTTGAGAAATTCATCTTAGTGTCTACACAGAATTTTCTTTCTGGACCTACCTTCTATCCAGATACCTACTTGGAAAGGAAACAACTAAGGGAGAAAGAGTTCTGGAAGATGGAGAGAAATGCTGTGACTGGGCCCAGGGCATAAAGACCCAGCACTGTGGCAGGAAATTTCACTGAAGAAATCTTAATTTTCCTTGGGAAATTTTTCAGAAAAACCGAGATTGAATACTGCACAATGGCAAGTTGATAGGAGTGCCTCTGAGCTGAAATAACCAACATCTTTGTCTAGGACAGAATGACCAGGATTAGAGCTGGATGAAGAATTAAAGTAAGACTCTGATGGATCAACAGAGAGAAAGTCCACAAGGTGAAGCCTCAAATGATATAAAAACACCACTTGCAACTTCTGGCCAAAGTTTGTGCATTTCCAAAAGGACCCTCCTTGTATACACATAAACATGTTATTCCAATTGATACCTTTCACTGGAAAGAGCAGTATTGCCAAAGTCTAGAATATTTACACTTGGTCAGGACTGAACTGTGCCTTTAGAATGTTAGATTTGCTAAAGCATACATGGGAAAGAATGATCCTTTTTTGATCCCTATCTCAGGAGGTGTATCCAGGTTACCAGTGCTTGCAAGCCCCATCAGTCTCAAATGGAAGAAGTCCCTGTTTTAAATTCCAGAAATAAAACTGAAGTTAAAGGGAGAAGCAAATTGGGGAATTGTAACAAACAGTAGTGCTCAACGTGGTGTAGATAATGGCCACCATCTGCCTGGTTAAAAAACAAGTCAGCTACCAGCTTTTAAGCCCTTTCCTGTATATATTTGGAGCCAGGGATGAGCAAGGGTATTGGAGCATTAGAACAAAACAGTCATAGTCAAGACTTGGAGAGTTCACAATGAGGCTTAATTGCAAAGACTTGCTTAAACAAATCTCAAATCACGGTATCAGTCTCAGTTGGTCTCCCTGTTAAAGCCCCAAATTAGGTTTCTTTTTCTCTTTTCCTTTGGAATTTAGAAAATATGTAGCTATCAGAGAGCTGGTGGGAAAGAAAAACATAGTCACTAATGGGGTGGAGGGCACTGAAGGGACTGAAAACTCACCATGGACAGCAATAAATGGAAATAACCATTTCTATTTGACCAGCAGAACCTCACATCTAAAATCCTAGAGATGGCTTGAGACGTGCTTTTCAGGTATCCCCAGGATCATGTTATTTTTCATATCAGAGATGTTGTCTTTTCTAAGGGGAGTGGTGTACTTTGAAAAAACACAGGAATTCAGCTAGATCTGAACATCAGAGCCTAACAAACTCTCAATTCTGTTCTTATACTCACCCATCTCCCATAAGCATTTGCTTTCCTTTCAAACCTGCTATTCTACTCCACGGTCTCATTCTGAGGAAGGGAGGCCTAGATAGATTGTCCTTTTTGACAGTTATAGTTCCCCAAAGATCTTCATCCCCATGACATTCTGGCTGAAGATTGGCAGTCTTCCCTATGGGCCCAGGCCATTGGTAGTCATTTTTTTTTCTATTTAAAAAAAAAGTTTTTCTGGACAAGCTAAAAAACACAGTCACTTCTTGGCCTTCTGGAATCCCAATCTCACTTGTTAGACTGAGACCCTGAATTGCTGCTCTTCAGTCAGGGGTAGGGAGGGATGGGGGGAAAGGATCTATTTTTGAGGCTTGATTGTGGAAAGCCTGTGCTGAGCAGCAGGAAGGCGATCCCCAAAGCAGAGGCTGAGCCTGGATCTTCAAGATGGTGGGTGAGGCAGTGGTGGCAGTAGTCTGTGCCCCCAGGACTATTTTTCCGCAGCAGTGTGGTTTCCTAGTGGCTCAGCTTGGCAGAAGCAAACAGAACGGGGAGGGGAAAGGGTTAACAAAAGGCAAATTGTAGAGAGGAGGACTGAAGTTGAAGGGGAAGGTGCCTCAGAGAATCCCCAGGGCTCCCTGGGCTGACTGATAAATAGAAAACCCAGCATCTCTGCTATAGGAAATCTGTTCTTAAAAGGCACAAGGAACAGGCAGGCAAGGGAGGCCCACCCTGGTTTTATTAACTTATATTTAAACTCTCCAAAATGGCTACATCTGCTTTAGCCTTCTACTGAACTGCATTACATTTAAACTATTTCCTAATGAAATCACCTCCTTACTATATTCTGCCAGCTAAGCTGATTCTATTTGCCTAAAGTCCCATCTCCTCATCTCAGTTCTTATAGGTTTTGGAGGTTTTTTAACTCATAGGAAACAATAGTGTCTGTCCTCCTACCACCTACACCAGAGAGGCCCAAGAGGTCAAAGAACAGGCCACAACTTAATCTTTGCCTCCTCATATTATGGAGAAGGAAGTAGACTTAAGAATTACTTGGGGAAATGATGATGGCAGTTAACATAGAAAGCTTGGGGTACCAGCCCCCTAGCTTATGGTAGCCCCATTCTGAGGCAGTAGGACTATGCACCATATAGGAAGAATATAGGCCTCACTCCTCATTTCTCCAAGAAGGAAGCCTTTCCATTTGTTAACCTGGACTTTGGAAATAGAGGCTGGTGCTGCCCAAACTTCCTGAAACTCTAATAATATGGGAGTGACAAGGATGATGGGACAATGCATATATAGTCTCCATTCTATTTGTCACGAGGCAAGGAACTTCTCTAGAGGAGTAAGCCACAAATCCCGACACTCTGGTCACCCCTGAGGTCAACCCCTTCAGATCTGCTCCTGGGAGTCAGCTACAGATGTGAAGAGTTGGCATGTAGTCTGGACATAGAGAAAGTAATTCTGCCCAGTCCAAACCACCAAATAGCATAAATGCTTTCCCATCTCCTGCCTCAGGCCATCTGCAGTAGCTCAGTCCCCACCCCACCCCCAATACCAAACCATGGAAGCTATGATTGGCCATTTGCTGATAAAGTCCAGCACTGTGCATAAGACAGGTGATAGGTAGAGCTGGCAGGTAAGATTTGAGTTTAGAATGGGGAGCAGGTTTCCTGGCACACCGGGTGGTCACAGTGGTTAGTGTCGAGAAAGGTGAGTGAGTTAGTTAGTTCTTGGCAACAGTCCCCAGCCATGGCTCAGATGGAAGTGTGGGCCAGAGGAGATCACATGTCCTGAGCTGAGGCCAGGGTGACATTACCATCATCCCCCAGGGATTCGTAGTGCCTGTTCATTGAAAGGCCCCTCAGCCCTCTTGGTGCCCACCTCAAAGGCCCCTCCCTCCCTCCACTGCACCGTTCCCAGCCAAAGGGAGGAGAATTCACAGTGTTTGATGGTATAAGGTACAAAAGCTGTTAGTGTACAGTGTCTTAGTGCTGCTGCCAGGGAGGAGAGCAGGCCCCTGGGAGGGGAGGGGGCTCACCATCAGCAGCTGGAAGGAGAGAGCTGAGAACAGCAGACAGATCAGATGGTAAAGGCACAGTGAGACTAGTGGAGACAGGGGCTGGATTGGTTTTAGAAGATAGTGGTCTCATACTTAGTGCTGAGGCTCCTTTTGGAATCCGGTTTGGGGTCCACTACCCAGGAGACACTGGCATGAGACTGGGTATCTTGGTCCATGTCAGATGGTTCCAACTAGAGAACATGAGAGAGAAAAGCAAAGTGTCAGAGCAGTTGCATGCCAGGGCCAGGGCTGAAGTGAGTCCAGGATAAGGCTCAGATCACCTCCCCATGGTCATGCTGGTGACATCACCTGAATCAGGGGTCCTTCTCTCCAGGTGAGGCCGGAGAGTTGAGGGAGGCTTTAACTCTAGGAGGCAGTGCATAACCCAAAGCCTTACTAGTGCAGCTCACTGCTGCCAGGGGCCTTGGGGCTGCTTTGTCAAAAGCACCTGAGAGCAACGGCATACTCATTGCTGCCAACCCCTGCCCTTCTAATCTAGAGCTGCCCCATCTGGAAGCTCTTGTAGGCTGAGGCTGGAGACAAGCTCTGAGAACAGTATCAGGGAAAGAGCCTCTTCTGAAGCCTGTGGCTTCAGAAATGGACATTTAGCCAAGCAAAAGACAAGGGCTGCTGCAGCACAGACAGGGGATGGTAGTCTCCAAGAGGAGGGGAAAAGAGACACAAGATGGCAAGAAATGTAAAGACCTTGACTCCGGGACTAACAGCCGGCAACGGTAGGTAAGAAGGACGGTGGGTGGTGCAGGTGTGACAGTAACAACAGCGGTTATCAGGTGGCAGCGGCCCCTGGGGAGGTAGAGGCAAAGCAGACAGAGACAGGAGGCAACATTAATGATAGGGGATGGGAGGGGAAGAGGGATTCCTCTGCTGATCCTGCCCCGAACTGCTGTTAGGAGCGAAGGGAACACAGACTGCCTGAGCCACTGCTTGATGACAGGACGCAGGCCTCTCTGGGCCAGGACGCTGGTCCTCTCAAGACAGCAGTTTACACTGAGAACTAGGGGGAATGGGTTAGGGTGTGGGTGCCCCCCTCCCAGGGTCAGACAAGAGCTGGAGCATCAGGCCATACATACTGCAGATTTCCTCATGCCGACTCGAGGCTTAGGCACCGGTTTGGAAGCTTTTGTTTCTATCGTCTCAGCCGAGGAGGCCCCACTAGGCCTGGCTTTCTGGGCCTGCAGGGCCAGCTGATAGGCCACCTCAAATGCCTGTCCCAGAGTCAAGATGATCTCATAGGTCAGATTCTGGGAGGGAACCAAATACAACAAAGCATGAATACTTTGGAGAGGAAAAGTTTCCTATTAGGGGAGCATCTGGGAGAGATGTTGAGGAACAAAGCCCAAAAGATCAGTGCAGGAGTCTGAGGTAGAAAATTAGGGCTATTGGAGAAAAGAGAAATCTGTGTCTTGTGGGGACAAAGATCTGGCTTAAGCTTTGGGTAAAAAAAACTAGCTATGGTGACCCAGAAGCGTCTTGATGTAATGGAAAGAGAGCTAGGAGACGTGGTACTTCTCCAGTTGTGTGCCATCATTTAGCAATTTGACTAGACAAATGGTGGAACTTCTCTGTGCATAAAATGAAGGGGTCAGAGGGATGATCTCTAAGTTCTTCTTTAGCATTAAAGTTTTATGATTTTATGACATTAAGGCAAAACAAGTGTTTTATTAACTCCCCACTAGATGCTTCAACTGAGGTGCTACCACTCTGCCCAGGCGCATTTAGGCCTGGTTCCTCAAACCCTTCTCACTTACCACATCCACAGTACTGAACACATGGCAATAGTGGTGGCTCGTCTGCAAGTCCTTAGTTATGTAAGCAAAGGTGCAGAGGTCCTCAGGGTCCTGTGCTGCGCAGGAGATGTTCCGAATCTCATGTTCTGCAATGATGTTCTGTCAAGAAAGAAGTGAGAAGTCTGGCTGAGCTGCTGGCTACATTCCCTGGGAAGCATTTAACTCTCACCTTGGCCCAGGGGAATTTGGTTTTCTCTCATTACTGCCATCTTTCTTTGTCTGATTCTCATCAAGAACTCTCTTTCTGACCCATGGTCTTAATGGGACCTTGATCAAAGATGGGATGGACATCAAAGTTTAAGGGGACATTTCAGTCTCAGTCCTGAGGAGGACTCCTTAATTCATTCACATAGACACACCCTTTGGAGGGAAAGGAAGATTAAGCTGAGTTGTGATGAGTCAAGAAAGCTGCAGCAAGACTCCCATGCCTTTAAACAAGGATTCCACATGGGGAAATGGGATTGTTTGCTTATTAAAGGAAACACTTTCATGGGAGAAAAGACTTTTCACTCAGCAACCCCTGAGCAGAGAAGTACAAAAGGAAATGTGAGGCCAATCCATCTTGTGCCTAAAGGACTTCTCAGATGCCCTGGGCTCTGGAAGCCTGAGTGGGCCAACCTGGGAGATTATCCCATTTCTTCCCTTATCACTATAATCAGCTTCACAACCATCTTCATCCCTGCCTTCCCAGTTCCAAGGCAGGTTAGAAAGCAGTAAATCAAGAATGAAGAAACTAGATCTGTTATCACTAGGAAGCAAGGGGGATGGGGGCCATGTGCTTGTATACACATCTGTTCCAATCTCCCCCCCAAACAAAGAAGTTTTTTTCCCCCTCCAGCAATAGGAAAACTGAAATGATGAAGTACTGGGAGTCAGGAGACCCAACCTTAGTTTCAACTCTGTTCTCCTGTTTTGGACTTCTGCTTCATTTATACACTAGAGGAATAGTCTAAATGATTCTGGGTCCATTCTGGCTTGACATTCTAGGATTCCACAAATTTACTCTTCAGAGACAAGTTGTGATTAGATAGCACCAGAACCAGACAAACCCTCAGAAAGCCGGGATTCAAACCCGGGTCTTCTGATTCCAAATCTACCATTCTTTCTACTTCATTGATTCCCTAGCAATAGAAGGGAAACTGATGGTTTGGAATGGGCCCTGGATCTCGTAATGGTGCTCAGACAAGAAAGAAAACCCAGTGCCTTTTCCCTTGGGGCTACCTACACAGTCCACTGAAGGAAGATTCAAGGAGATCCTGTATTGGGAGAAGGTCTTACAAACTTTAGGTTGGCTGGGCTGGTGACATTTAATATGTGACTAGGAATTTCCCTTGAAGTTCTGGCCTCTTCCTGATTTAGGGGTGTGATTTTAAAACCTCCATCTTACTTGGTCTAGCACCCAAAAATTGTGCACACCCACACTATACGGGCGTATGCTAGTCAATGGCAAATCAGAAATAACTAACTGCCCACCTGGGCTGTCCTAAGCCAAGCTTGAGCCACCATTGGCACTTGTGAGGCACAGGAAGTGAGCAAACTCCAGAGGTTGTTCTCTACCTCACTTCCTGCGAACTCCAGAGGATGTTCTCTACCTCACTTCCTGAGCTTCACAAGTGCCAATGGTGGCTCAAGCTTGGCTTAGGACAGCCCAGGTGGGCAGTTAGTTATTTCTGATTTGCCATTGACTAGCATACGCCCGTATAGTGTGGGTGTGCACAATTTTTGGGTGCTAGACCAAGCAAGATGGAGATTTTAAAATCACAGGGGAACCTGGGCCACCAAGTCATAGGCCTCTTTGCTTTTGCCTTGGAGATCCCACTCTAACAACAGCTGTCCCCATAAACCCTTTCCTCTGAATATCACTTTCACAGAAGTTCTGGATCCCTCTGCCTACAAAAGAGCCATGAGGAAGAGAGGAGTTTCAAAAAGAAAGTCTCAGAACCTCAGGTAACAGGACATTATTCTACAGCCCCAGCCATATGCTATTCTCCAACCTTAGGGCAGGTTTTAAGTTTGTTTGATTTATTACTGGGTTTACTATAGGAGTGATGTCATTGCTTCTACCTCATCAATGCCATTTATTCATTCTACAAGTATCCACTGAGCATTTATTTGAATATCTAGCATTATACTAGTTACCCTGGGTGGGGGTGAGAAAGAAAGATTAAAGTCTCAAACTTAAAGGAAAAATGGAATATAAAAGGCCTCAGTACTAACCTGCAAATAACTGAGCCACTAACAAGCTACCAGTTGTAGAATAAAGATTAATTACCTATGTTTCAACTGGCTCCACTAGTCTAGGCACATTACAGAAACAAAGCTAATCTACTTATTTTCCCCACTTGTTTGGTTTCCTTCAAACTGCAACACCTTCATCTTATTCTGGAGTCCCTGAAATTATATTACTGAATTCTCAAAATTTACCCCTACACATGGATCTTTGACTTGTTTTCCTTTCCTAGTAGATAAATAATCTGATTTTTTATTTCCTTAATGAAAGCTATGCAATTACAGATAACTGCTTTGATTTTCTCTAGAAGCCCTTGGGCTATATATCAAAAACCCAGATTTCTTCTATTAAATCAGGATATCTGGCTAGGAATCCATATTAGTCAAGAATCCTCCAAGTATTACTTATGTTTCTAATGAATCTGGTCTCCTCAAATGCAATGTAAAGTGATTATCTACTTTGACAGGTTAAAAAAACCAATACATATTCTGTTGTGTAGAGGTTATGGGGAAATGACAATAAAATTTTAAAAAGAGAATCAATAAAACCTTTTAAAAAAATTGCCCATAAGGGAGCAGCTGGGTGGATCAATAGATTGAGAGCCAGGCCTAGAGATAGGAGGTTCTGGTTCAAATCTGAACTCAGACATTTCCTAACTGTGTGACCCTGGGCAAGTCACTTAACCCTCATTGTTTAGTCCTTACTGCTCTTCTGCCTTAGGACCAATGCACTGTACTAATTACGAAGGAAGCTTTGTGAGGGTTAAAAAAAAAAGAGCACATATACTACAGCAATTAAGGGGTAATAAGTCAGGACAGGCAAATAACAAAATGAACTCTGTGGCAGTTAGTGTTAAAGGAGATCCTTGTGAACTATGGTAGTCAAGGAGAGGCCTTGAAGGTAAGATTTAAGTAGGCAGAGAAGAAAGGTGAGGACATTTCAAAGAGGGGACAAAAGGCAGCATGACATGGTATGTACAATGTTGGACTTGAAGTTGGGAAATCTTTAGTCCAAATACCAACTCTGATGCTTAATAATCAGTGGACCCACTAGCTAATTATTATTATTATTATTTTAAACCCTTACCTTCCATCTTGAAATCAATACTGTATATTGGTTCCAAGGCAGAAGAGTGGTAAGGGCTAAGCAATGAGGGTCAAGTGACTTGCCCAGGGTCACACAGCTGAGAAGTGTCTGAGGCCAGATTTGAACCTAGGACCTCCCGTCTTTAGGCCTGGCTCTCCCACTAGTTAATTATTTAACTTTCCTATGACTTGATTTCCTTTTCTGCTGGGAGCCATCAGGCCACAATGCCTTGACAGTCACGCATAGTAGCTGAGGAGACCACAGAGTGGTCCTTGGCAAGATGTGATTGCATACCTAGTCCCCCTTTTACATGACCTCTTTCATCAATGCCCCTTACCTATGAATTGACATGATGATTATTTCCCCTAGTCTCAAAAAAAATAATGTAAGAGCAAAACTCCTGTACCCTAATTCCCCAAAACATCACAAAAAGATCAGACCCTTAAACCCAATCCCAAAAAGACTATCATGGGTTAACTTTTACTTAGGTACATAATTCCCAGTGAAACCGTAGCTACAAGCCAAGCCCAAAACTTTCCCACTCACAGAAACCTATTCTCATGAAGCCAGCACACAAATCAATCATAGAGGCCCATACAATATGTACAAGTACATCAAGCTTCAATATGCCTCACTGACTCAGTTACACAAACCAGTAACTCAGGAACTTTCTAGTGAATCCTGAGAAATGACCAGTCTAATATTAAATTTGAATTGTGTTCCCAGTACCCCTCAACCTCAATGGTATGATTGTTGAATTATCTTTTAAGAACTGTTGATTAATTATTCCATTTTATTAAAAGCAATAAGTAATTTTCCTTGATTGTTTTTAAGCTTAAAACTTCTCACAGGGTAATGAGAATATTAAGCCACCTGTGATGAAATCATTTATCTTGTATGCTGTCTGTAATCACGATACAAGAATATAGAATGTTAATCAAGTGATTTGTTAAAAGTTAATGTATCACTTTTCCAATTATCTCTCCTCTTTGGACATGTGTGTTAATGTATCTGTGTGCCAAGAAAATGGACATAAAAATAAATGCCTGGTGTGGGAATGGCAGAGCAGCTATCAGATGCAAAGCAGTCCCACGGCTGTAATGATTAAGCTGTCTTCCATTTGTTATTTTTGTCGACTGATCGTTCGCCACCTGTCGGGAACCCCTAGAGTTGCGAGTGAGGCTGGACCCCGCCTGTGGCACTTTTCTATAAAATAGGAAATAATGATGTGGGACCCACCTCAGAGAATTGATCTGAAGTTCCATGAGATGACATAAAGTCCTCTTGCAAACAAAGTGCTAAGTGTTTTATTTACTCATTTAAAAAAAACCAAACTAACTTTTACTTTCCATCTTAGAACCAATACTAAGCATTAGTTCCAAAGCAGAAGAGCAGTTAGGGCTAGCCAATGAGGATTTAAGTGATTTGCTCAGGGTCACACAGCTGGGAAGTGTCTGTGGACAGATTTGAATCCTGGACCTCCCATCTCTAGGCCTGGCTCTAAATCCAATTCACCACCCAGCTGCTCTGACAAAGACACTTCTAAGGAAGAAGTGAGAGGACTTGATACCTAGTTGGACATTGGGGAAAAGATTACTTGTCAGCCCTCTCCCTTCTTCTCTGCAGATCAGAAAGAGAATGGAAGATCAAGATGTTACTTGGCCATCATTGGGCACAGATGGTTGTTTCTGCTTAAAACAATTATTTTTTAAGCATAAAAGAAGTTTTAGTTCTTGGGGAGGAGGCTAGATCCAGAAGTGATTGTGATATCAAAATCAGTCATCAACACAACTTACTTTAAAAAAAAGAACCCTTAGGGGGCATCTGGATGACTTAGTGGATTGAGAGCCAGGCCTAGAGAAAGGAGGTCCTACATTCAAATCTGATCTAAGACACTTCCTCGATGTGTGACCCTGGGTAAGACACTTAATCCCCATTGCCTAGCCCTTACTGCCCTGACCTTCTGCCTTCTGAGGGGGGTAATCCCGATTTCTTAAACGCTAAAATATCCTTTGGATGGATGAGTATTTTTGTCAGGGAAGTAGAGCCCAGTAGAATTTAGACTTCCCATCCTAGCAACATCCCAGAACCCTCATTGGAAACTCACCTTGTTAGAGGCATCAATGAATTTGACCCCTTTGTAAGTGATGGAAAGAATTATAGTTGGGATCTTCTTCATCTGTTCTGTTGATTTCTGTAGGAAACAAGTGCATAATCTCTATGAACTCCCTCTTTCAGGACCACAATTCCGATACCTCAGGACATTCCAGATTTCTCTTCACCCTCCTTTACCCAAAAGGATGATGGAATTCAATGCTAGCAGTGACTCTGGGCAAATGAAACAGCTGCTGCCATACTCTGTTGGCTGAGGCTGCAGGGGTGTCTGAGGTTTTGCCTCTGCATCTGAGGCAGGGGAATTGGCCATTTCTCCCTATAGTCATTTGTTTCCAGTTAGGCCAAGCCTATCCTTTAAACCAGGCCAACAACAAACATGCTATTCCTGCTACTTTTTGTCCAGGCAAAAAACTACCAACCTACCCGCATCTTGGCACAGGCATCCTGTGTGGACTCTGTCCCACGAAGATCTTTAATCAGCATTGAGCCCAAATACTGTGAAGAAAACAATGATGATAAACTTAGAGTTTAGTCTGGGACCTGGGTACCAACTCAGACCCAGCTTCTTCACTCTGAGGATTCCTTTGCAGGGGGCCCAGGAGTCCTAGCTATCATTTCCCCTGGGTTACCTGACCAACCCAAGGCTATCACAAACAACCAGGCTAGCTAGACTTTGAACTTCAGAAATCATTATCTGGGGGTATTTACCCTCATTTATTGTGGTTTTCTCCCCAACTTCACCCTCCCATTCTATTTCTTTCCAATGAAATGTCCCTCCATTCAGCCCTCCTATTCCTCCTGCCATAGAGATCTCAGATCTTTCAGGCAACTAATCTAACCTGCTTCAGACTAATGGGTCAGTGGCCTGTCCACAGACAAGTGAATTAGGACAAGACAATGACAAGAGCTATAGCTAACTCCTCCTGTGCTCTCCTTGTTCTCTATTGGTAGGCACTGACACATCTCCCCTGCACCCTCTGTTTAACTCTGATCACACTCTCTCTTTGATCTTCCACAAGTAACTCTTACTGATCTTCCCCCCATTCTGCCTTTGGCAAAAAGAGCCAAAGAGGTCAGTGGTCCCTGGACAGAGCCTACAGAGCCTTAGGCACAGGATGGAGATCACAGAAGAGAAGGGGCCAGATCCACAACTTGTCACTTCTTCAAAACTGGGACACTAGGGCTGATACCAGGTATGTGTCTGAAGGAAGGCAGAGAAATATCACTCACATTGGCTTCATAACCACAGGATTCAAAGATGAGCTTCTCTGGTTGGTGCTGCCAGCTCTGTACAGGGGCATAAGGAGCAGCCAGGCTGGGAGGGCGAAGAGTCAGTTTGGCCTCCCGGGGATCCTCCTGCCAAGATACAGAGTTGAAGGGAAGTTTCTCCCTCTCCTAGGTCCAGTGATACCCAGAAAAGCTGCTCACTGTAAGCCCTGCCAAGGTCATCCTCTCCTCCCCACCCAACACTGAATACATTTTTAATCCCAGGGGAAATGATGATTATAATGAGGATGATTTGAGAAAGAGACTAATGCCCCCAGTCTACAATTCCCATCCCAACAGTGCCATGTGGACCTCCACAACTGTTTTCTAAGCAAGCTCAAGCAGGGTCAAGGGTAGGGCTGACACAGAGGCTTCACTGCCCTACTCTGAGAACCACCTATATGCTCTTCCTGCTACTTTGTCCAGACAAAAAACAGGCCCTGAGTTGGGGGAGAAGAAGGGAAAGATATTCATTTGTATTCTAGACCCTAACCTGTGTCTGAAAGCGCTCCACTCGGCCACGGGCAGCCATGTCCTGGCAGCTGTCATGCCGCCTTTTGCCCGTATCGCCTGGGGGCAGGAGGAGGTCTGCTGACCTCCCGGTGCAAGAATCATTCTGGCTCAGGGGTGAGGATGTTTGAGAAAGCAGATCTTGGCACTGTAAGATGAAAGGAAAGGTAGATGGATCAAGCTTTGGGCCTGTCTGTCTCAGTCAGACATAGGGATGCTGAGTACTGGGCCCAGAGAATTAAGCAATACAGTGAAAGCTAATGTCTGAACTAAGGAGTTGCTGGAAAGCTAGTGTTTCTGGCTCAGCTGACCATGGACTCGGGCAGTAGAGGTTAAGCAAGTTTTAGTATCTTCCGAGAACAATCAAGTACTCTTCAAGGCAGCAAAAGAGGGGCCCTATTGAGCAGGTTTAGGCCCAAGGTAAAGAATTGACTTTAGCTTTAACATTCTTCTGCTTTAGACAACTAGACTCTTTGGGTTCTTTCCTGGACTTTCTTTTCTGTCTGGACACATGAATCCCAGGGAATTTTTAGCCTTGTAAACCTAGCATCTGTTTGTAAGCTCAAGTAGTTCACTATCTAGAGCCCAGACAGAAGAGGTGGCTTGCAGAGGAATGAGCAATCCCACATTCTTTTCCGGCTCACATATATTAATGTCTGTTTACTCATGTTCTCTGTACTTTGTTTCTGCTCACCTTCTTAGAACCATCTTGGAAATCTAGCAAAGCCATCATTCTTTCTCTCTCCCTTTCTTCTAGCTTTTTTCCTCAACACCAAGCTTTCTGCCCGATCCCACAGATCAGGAATAACTCCTTAGTGTTTTTTCCCTCCACACCTGAAGCACCCGAAACACACAGGAGGAAAGACCTGGAGATGGGGAGATGGCACACCCAGCCACAATCATCTTCTCCATGGAGGCTGCTTTCTAGGTAATAGGAAAGGGAACTATCTCTCTTTAGGGGCTCTCAACTGAGGTACCTGTGGCAGGGAAAGCAATTGGAGGAAACTAAAGAGCAAATTCCTCCCCTAAATTAAGAAATCCTCAAGCTTGTTCTCAGAAAGGTCCCACTGTTCCACCCTGCCGAGATCTGAAATTTAAGCTGGGAGCCAATGACAAAGAAGCCCCTTCCAAGGATTACCTTGGCAGTGCCTTCTTTCTCTCTCTCTCTCCTCCAAAAGCTAGGTAGCTCAGATGAGGAAAGAGTTCACCTATTACTCCATCTGTTTTCTTGAGCCAGGCCATGACTTAGAATTTAGAAGACATGACTTCTAGAAAGAACAGCTGACCAAGACCTGCTTCTCATGCCCTAGTGACAAGTTCAAGGCTTCTCCATATGAGTTCTTTTTTCAGCTGAGGAAAATAGCCCAGACAAGAATATTCTTTGTAATAGCACCTAGACTCTCTAAAGACAATCTCCTCACTGTCTAAAAGTGAAATACATGCCTCTTCTCTTTCCTCCTGTACCCTTCCTTAGGGTTCCCAATCACTAACATTAAATCACATCAACTCAACTCACTCTCAGCTGAGAGAATCGGGGTGGCTTCTGCGGGGGCTCCTCATAAGGTCGATCTGCAAGAGAGGCAATGATCCTCTTCCGATGGCCAAGCAGGTGAACCTTCAGCACCTGAGGAGTGGGTGGGAAAGGGAATAAGTTGGGAACAAGAAATGGGTTCTCTTGACACACTTGAGCTTCTCAGGCCACTTGTGCCTTCAAAATGAGTCTTATTTAAAGTAGAAGCACTGGGTCATACATTAGTGCAGAAAACATAGGGCCTGGAGTTAGGAGGCTTGAGTTTAAATCCTAGCCTGGCACTCACTTCATTGTCCTGGGTCTGTTTCCTTATTCATAAAATGAAGGCTTTTCTAAGACCCTTTCCAATTCTAAATCATGTGATCCTGAGAATGTACTTTGTGAACAGCAGAGGCCCCTCCTCCTAACTCACTGCAATGTACCTTAGTAGCCCTCAGGAGCTTCTAAACAGGTTGCCCACTTCTACCTCAGCTTGTCTTGGAAACCAGGCCTAGTTCTTTGCGTCTGGCTTCCTCAGCTCAGGGGAAGAGAATACTGTTTCTAAAGACCCTGAGAATCCAATGTCTTCTTAGATCTTGCCTCCCAATCTCATGGGCCCTTGCTTAGTCATTCTGGTTAGAAAACTCAAGTGGTAGCAGTTGACATTCCAGGAGTCCTGAAGCTGAAGGTCACACAGGGCCTAATATATAATGTTCTTGGGTTGTCCTGGCCATACTTTTCCACAATCTCTGGTCTTGGAGGTTGGGGTTTAGTTATTTCACTTTAGGCTGTTCTTCCAGTGAAGCTTAGATCAGGCCCCCCCAAACCGAGTACAGCAATAATTTAGCTTAAACAATGAAGGGCAAATATGTGTCCTACTGAAACCTCTGACTGACTCAGCTCTCAGGAGGCAGATTTTCCATGCTCCTCCCACAAATAGTAATCCCTTCTTCCTCGAAGAAGTCCAGGTATGTGGACTAGCCCACTGAGAGAGAGGCTCAGGCAGTGTGTTATACTCACATTAACTAGCTCAAGTTCCCAGAGGTTTTTCACAGTGTCAATAGAACTGTAGCCACTTGACAGGAAAGACTGAATATAGTCCTGTAGCCCGAGAGAGTCAAGCCAGGATGGGACAGATGGCTGGGCATTCCCATCACAGCCCAAAGGTTTTACCTGTGAAAAGAAAGGAGAAGCCATGGATGGCAGGCAGCACAAAATAAATGTTACCCCCACCCCCACCCCCACCCTAACTCTAAGCCCCTGGGGGTGATGGGGGTGGAGGCCCTAACATGCCCAAACTAGCTCCCATTTGACCATATCAAAATGCAGGCAGCTGATACAATGATGACTCACTCTAGCCAGTTAGACAGGCATCTCAGGTCAAGGACATGTTCCTCTAGAGTCACCTGAGGCTAGAGGAAGAGAGTTTATTCAGAGGCAGAGTAATTTAGAGATGATTTGAGACACTTTTTAATTGTTCCCAACATGGCCAGGGGCCTGATGGAAAATATAATTATTCCTATTATATTGAAAATAATTCTTGCAGCTGTGCCTACATGAAAAGATTGGGAGGAAGGGGTATTATTCAGCTTAATACTTCTGATGAACAGTTCTCAAACTTTCGGGTTCTTTATATTTTGTGTATGTTTCATGGAATATCTTGGACAGGCAAATAAATAGCGTATGGATCCTTTTCAAAATAATGTTTTAAAATGCATATGATAGTTAGGATTATAAAAGAAAACAGTTATATTGAGATAAAAGTGCAATTTTTTTAAACATGTAAGTTCACAGATCCCCTGAAATCTATCCATAAGATAACCTGAGGGGCGTTCACAGACCCCAGGTTAAGAAGCCTTGACCTAGTTGGATGAAAGGTCCTTGGTTGAAGTAGGCAGAGTTAGCTCAGTCTTTGCTTCAAGGAGTCAAAGGTGCATGTCATGCTGCTTTTTGCCTGTATCGTCTTGGGGCAGGAGGAGGTATGCTGACCTCCTGGTGCAAGAATGATGGAGTGTGATGTACAAGGAAAAGCAAGATCAATACTGTTGGATCACAGTATGTTAAGAGGCAGCTATTGGTTCAATGGATCAAGTTCTGGGCCAGGAAGGTCTAAGTATAAATCTAGTCTCAGATGTTTACTAGCTATGTGACCCCGGGCAAGTCATTTTATTTCCTCATCTGTAAAATGAGGATAATAATAACATGTACCTCCTAGGTTTGTTGTAAGGATCAAATGAGATAATATTTGTAATCTGAGCTTAGTACATAAAAGGTGCTATACGAATAGTAATTGGCATCGTCGTCGTCGTCATCATCATCATCATCATCATCATCATCAAAAACATTGTAAAGGTGGGAAGGGCTTTAAAAGCCAAACTGAGAATTGAATATTTGCTCATGGAAGCAATAGGGAACCACTGGAGTTTAATAAATAGGGGAGTGTTAAAGTTGTCCCTTTGATTCAAGGAAGTTCACTTTTTTTTAAAAAACTCTTACCTTCCATCTTGAAATCAATACTGTGTATTGGTTCCAAGGCAGAAGAGTGGTAAGGGCTAGGCAATGGGGGTCAAGTGACTTGCCCAGGGTCACACAGGTAGGAAGTGTCTGAGGCCAGATTTGAAGCCAGGACCTCCTGTCTCTAGGCCTGGCTTTCAATCCACTGAACTACCTAGCTGCCCCCCTCAAGGAAGTTCATTTTGGCAGCTGAGTGGAGATGGACTGGAGAAGGAAGAAACTTGAGGCAGGAGATCAATCAGAAGGTGACTGTCCATGGATGAGATGATGAGGGCTGGCACCAGAGTGTCAGCTGTATGAGTGAAGAAAAGAGGACATAGATAAGACATATTGAAAAGGTATAAATGTCAAGATTTGACAACAGATTGGATATGTGGAATGAGAGCAAGTGAGGAATTAAGGATGTTTCCAAAGTTTTAAGTCTGTATGACTAGAAGAATGGTGGTACCCTTGACAACAAAAAGAAGTGGAGAAAGATTGGGAGGAAAAAATAATTTTGCTTTGGACATGATATATTTGGGACATAGAAATCTATGGAAATATCCATATTGAGATGTCCAGTAGGCAGATGGTGATGCAAGTCTGCAAGATAGGAGAGAGATTAATGCTGGCTAAATAGATGGGAAAATCATCTGAATAGAGATAATAATTGAGTCCATGGAAGCTGATGATATTATAAATTTGAGATTCTATAAAGGGAAAATAAGACCACTAACAGACTCTAGGAGGACACCCAGAATCAGAGTCAGGATACAGAAATAAGTGGGGATGACTGTAGTTCCATATAAGAAGACATTTCCTAAGAATGTAGCTGTTCTAAAGTTTGATGGACTATTATTGCATGAGGAAATCAGTTCTCTCCTCAAAAGAGGTCTTTAAGCACTGCTTCTCTCAAAAGAGGTCTTTAAGCACTGCTTCTCAGAGCTAATATCACGGGTATTCCTGTTTTTATAAGAGTTGGAATAGATACCCTTTGAAATCCCTTCTAACAGCTTCAGTGACTCCCTGAGATCATTCCTTTCCCTTGGTTTTGGCTCAGATTGAAGCAGGCAGGGCTCTGCAGGGTTTTTACCTTAGGCAAAGACCTTGCAGCCTGGAGAAGCTTCCGCCGGTGCTGGGGGTCACTGATCCCAATCTCCCGGAGGTCCTGGTCTTCCATCACGTTACTACCCTGAAGAGAGAGAATAAGAGAGTTTTAATAGAAATAGTTGTTTCCCTGACTGTTAAAAGTCTGAAGAAAATGCTCTAAATTTCTTCCCTTAATGAAGAAGAATGAAGAAATTCTAGAGGTCCTCCCCTAGGAATTCATGGTCTAATCCAAGGCAATTTGGAGTCAGTAAGATTTAAGTTTGAATCCTGTTTCAGACATCCACCAATCTTGTTCTTGTAGAAGAACAGAGTAGCAAGTGACTGTCTTCTCTTGTCAGCTCATTTCCATAGGAAAAAGAACAAGATCTGGGGACACTCTCTGTAGGCCCTCAGAGGAGAGTTGATCTTATTTATCTCTAAGCCCAATTATTATAGATTAGCCAGTAGCCAAGTGGGGACTGTGATAAAGGATGGAAAGGTTTGCAATTTGCAAAACTGCAAAAACTGAAAAAGGCAAACCTAGGCATGAAATCCTATCCTAACAGGACCCAAGGATAAGACTGTCTTATGTGATCTAAGGAAGTTTACTACCTACTGCATGAGGAAGGAAAGTTTTGGTAAAGCAGGAAAGTATTGATCTGGGAGGTTCCCCAAACCTTCACTGAAATAACAATCACAATGTCAGTTTGTTATTAATGATACCATTAGCAAATGATGTGTTTAAGTGCCTTCCTATTCAGAAATGCATCAAATACCCAGGGAAACAAGGCTGGAAATAGAAATCAGAGGACCTGGGTTCAAATCCTACCCAGGCTATTTACTTTCCTATGTGACTTTGGTTAAGTCTAGCCTCCTCTCTGGGCCTCAGATTGTAGTTGGGGAAAAAAAGAGTTATACTAAATAAATTTTAATATCCTTTTCCAGCTGTATGATCTTATGGTTAACATATGTAAGGGAATTCATTACTTACTCTTGGGTGGGAGGATGGGATAGCAAAACCTGTCAGCTGCCTCACATAAGAGAGAATTTAAGGGTAGCCAGGTATCCTTTGTAAATGCAGAGGGTCAGTACTTTCAAACTAGGGAATGCAGGGAATTTCTCAGCTTAGCATTTTAGTTTCATTTTTAAGAAGGAAAATATAAGTATGACCTAGGAGTTGACATAAAAATCAGTCATCCAAGTTTCTAATCCAGTTTCCAATTTTGCCCATGGAGAAGAATACCAGGCTTGGAATCTGAAGGTTTGGGTTTGAGTTCCACCTCTTGATAGCTGTGTAACCACTAACAGATAAGTCATTGAAACTATCTGGACCTCAGTTCCCTCATCTGCAAAATGGGAACAATAACATTTCCACTATCTACCTCATTATGTTGTTGTGAAGTACTTAACAACAGGCACCAGGAATATGTAGTGCTCAATTCAACAAATACTCATTAGGTATTTAATCTGTGCTTATTTACATCTTTTTGGTCCTAGAATTTTCAGGATGTCAGCACATATGTAAATTGTGAACACAGCCAGTATCTCCAGTGCCTGAATTAGTGATGATAGGGCATCTCCAGGCAACATGTCTAAAGTAGGAAAGAAATGACTCATTAAGTGTCCTTGGGAGCCACACTCAAGGTAGTTCTTGCCCCTCAAAGAAGCTTTCTTGGGGAGCATAACCCCTAACTTCCTACACCTTAGCACTACATAGGATTTTCCAGGTCAAAATAAAGCAACTACTATAAGGTATGCTCATCTCTCATGTCTGAATTGTCTCCTGAATTTTCCCTTCTCCATTCCCAACATGATTCACTTGTAATGTAAACTAGCTGCATGCTTTAATAAGGAAATTTAACAACTGAGTAAAGATGATGGAGCTCCCTTTTCCATCTCTAGATGTGACGGTTTCTAGTAAATCTGGAACATTCAGTACATCTTCCTGTAATGCTCTATGCATTTTACAAATGAGCACCAGGATCATTTTGATATAGAGGGAAACATTCTTAGCATACTGAAAACTGAACTACACAGGGGTAAGCTTTGGATAATAGTATGCAAATTGTAACATAGGTAATAAGGAAACTTTTCCATAATTAAAACACTTCCTTCTTAATTTTTTTTTCCTTTTCTGGTTACTAAAACTTAATTAGTCTTATAGCACATCTGGCAATTTACATGCAATTGCCTGCAGTACTTTGCATGGCTACTTAGACTACCTAAGATATTTGGAGTAACATTCAACAAGGCTGTAATCAGAATTAATTCTTGAGTCTACACTACTTACAAGGGTAACCCTTCTAGGAAGCACTCTACTGAATATCTCATGAAGCAACACTATCTATCAAGATCACATTAGTAACAATGACTCCTTTACTCTAAGGTATCAGAAAAGTAGGCATGCCACTAATACATCCATCCGGCCAGCCAAAATTAAGGTTCCTCATTTTAAGTTCAATACTGTCAGAGCAGAGTGGGGAGAAAGGTGGGCCATTAGGTGACTCTTTTAAAAAAAAGCATCAATCCAGTCCAATAAGGAAAAAAAGCTAACATGGAGGTTGATTCAGCTTCTCTGCCTCAAAAGTATGTAGACTGATACCAGGAAATTATTATTTATTTGTGATTTAGGAATGGCACCCATTTTGGAATGAGTAGGAAAAGAGAAGAAAGGTTGGGGATTAGGCATCCTAAGTGCTTAGCCTCTGAAGATGATATACACAGTGATTGGGGCTGTAAGTCATAACCCACCTTCACTGGCTATGAGACAATAAATCCCAGAAGGAGAGATATTATGTTTTATCTAAACTTGTATCTTACTGAATGCCTAGCTCAGGGCCCTGTACATCCTAGATCATTAATGTTTGTTAAATAAATGAATAAGCTAATCTGCAGCCCAGAGAGGCAGAAGGTCTAATTATACATAAAGAGCATAGTCAAGGAAAGTGTACCCTTGGATTCTTCAACAAACCCTGAAGAGCCGAGTGCTGACCTTCCTTGACCCTTATGTGGAGAGGTTCAGGGTATTGCTAAGTACTCTTTGTGAGTACTCTCATCAGTCCTAAATGTGCAATCTTTGTGTAATGGTGAGAGTGCTGAACTTAGAGGAAGAAAAACCTTGGTTTGCATTCTGCCTTTGACATTTAACAATTATTTATCATATGTATCACCGAAAGTGGAGATAATGCTGGTAGAGCCTACCTCCCAGAAGTTATAACGATTACAGAATGTATACAAACCATTTTACAAACCTTAAAGTGCTATAAAAATGCCAAGAGCTATTCTCTAGAACTGTTTCCTTACTATGGCCTTCCTAATTACCTCCAGCCAACCAGAAACTTGGAGTTCATCCTTGAGTTCCCAGCTCCAATAAGTGAGCCACATCCTGACTAGGGGCCAAGCCTCCATGGTATCTCTGATACTTTCTTCTTGTTCTCCACCACTTTCCAGCATCCCTTCCTTTGTGTTTTGTTTCCTTCTTCCCTCTCTCACTCTATTCTGCCTCAATTCATATTAAGTCTGCCCAGGTTTAAGAAAAACCTGGGAAAATATAAAAGGATTGAGGCAGAGAAAATGAGCAGAACTGTCACAAATAGTAAGAGATATACTGTAATAAAAATTAACTGTGAGAGACTTAGCTATTTTGATCAATACAATGATTCATGACAATTCCAAAGGACTCATGATGGAAAAATGCTCCTCCAGAGAGAGAACTGATGATGATGAACTCTGAGTGTAGTTTGAAGCATATTTTTTTTCCATTTCCTTTATTTTTATTTGGGGTTCAGGGTATCATGACTAGAATGTTTTATTTGACTTCAATGTATAATGGGGATGATATTGCTCACCTCAAAGGGTGGGGAAGGGGCAGCAGAAGGAAGGAAAAAATTAGGAACTAAACAAAATAATGTTAAATTTTTAAAAAAATATTTTTTGTAAGTCTAAAATGAAGTCCTGGATACTTAGCTTAACTCCAACCAGAGCTAACCATGATAACAAGTTTTATCTCATGTTTACCAGCTTGCCCTTATAAGCAAAATCTTGCGTTAGATCATTTAGACTAAGTAGGTCTTATGGGTCCCTCTAGGAAGCATCATGTCGGTTCACTGGGTAAGTTGCCCAAGGGAACAGGAATGATAGCATATGTACTCATTCCTAGTAATTTTCATCTGGTTTCCATATTAAAGTTTACAAGAATACAATGGTAGTAGAGTCCAACTTTCAGCATTGTTCCCAACTACCTTGTTAACCAGAAGCTGGGTAGGTTTAGGCACTGATATATGACTGAAAATTACTACAATTCTTCAAAGATTTCTGTAAGTCTGATGATCAGCATAACAGAAAGCAGTGGGAAAGGTACCAAAAGGATTTTGGAGACTCATTTCATACTCCTTGCTAATAATAACATATGAAAAAATCTTAAAGCATAAAGCAATATGGAAATAATAAGGTAGTATTATTAATAGAAGATGGGTACTATTCATGATAAAAACTTTGGGCTCTATTCATGAATAATCCCAGCACCCAGGAAAAAAAAAGCATCTGCCACAGGATTAAGAGCAAAGATAGCATCTTAGGAATCTTCTTGGGGTTCCTTGAGTGTAGAAGAATAGGGCATGAATACCCCCATCCCCTAGTGAATGCTAAGGATTTTGCTCTCACATGTGAAACTGAAGATGAGCTTTTTACTTCTTACTTAGCACAAATAGCAGGAGAGACTAAACCTGAAGCTCACTGGTTCTACTGAGATCTAGTAGAAAGAAAAATGGAAGAATAAAGAGAATGAGTATTTATAAAGTACTAGGCACTGTGCTTTAAAATAGAATCTCATCTATTCTTACAATAACCCTGGAGGTAAGGGCTATTGTTGTCTCTGTTTTATAGGTAGGAAAACTGAAGCAGAGGTTAAGTGACTTGCCCAAGATCAAATAACTAGTAGGAAGTGTCTGAGGCTCGATATGAACTCAAGTCCTCTTGACCTGAGACCCAATGTGCCACCAGCTGCCTCTCAGCTTTCACTGTGATCAAAGGAATCACTTTCTCATCCTAGGTTTCCATTTCCCTTTCTCAAAACTATGGAATAAAAACATTTTGGCACCTTCTGTAATGCTTCTTTTTACATTTGCCTGCAGGCTCTGGGGGGGAAGGCATTAGAGGTGGGGAAGAGATTTTGAAATATTGCCCAAGTCTTTTGGTAAAGAAGGGTACAGAAATACTGCATTAATTCTAATCATTAGAACAACTATCTTCTCATATGTGACTTTACAAGTAGTGGCAAACTAAACCACCTATCTTAGTCAGTGGTCACATTGGAGAGGCAAGGCAATCAGTTGCAGGAACATCACTAGAACGCACTCATCCTGGATGGCAATGGCAGTGGCTTTGACTCAGGGGGTCCTTGGCCATCAGAAGACTTTTAGTCTTTATAGCAGAGGGATAAAATTGCTTTTACCAAATTACAGCTTATCTGACTGATAATTCTGGCAGCTAAATGGTCCAATGGATAGAATGCTGACTCTGGAGTCAGGAAGACCTGAGTTTAAAGCTGACCTCAGATACTTACCAGATGTGTGACTCTTAACCTCTGTTTGCCTCAATTTCTTCAACAGTAAATGGGGGAAATAATAGCACCTACCTCTCAGGAGGTTGTGAGGATTAAATGAAATCATATTTGTAAAGCTCTTAGCACAATATCTGGCACAGAGCATATGTATGAATGTCCCAGGTCAGATAAGGAGCTAAACAATTCAACCTTATCTCAAGGAGTATGATATGTCCAACTTAGATGTGACAGATTTTGGAGGCATTTTTGCAGAGAGTGTTCATTCCTTCCACCCTTTCCAACTGGAACTTCTGTAACTGATTTGGGGCAAGCTAACTACAAGTGATGAAAATCCATCATAAGAGCTTGAGGCTCAATGTGGGAAGCCCAGGCTAAAATAGTGGTTAGGAATAGTATCTCTCTTTCTTTCTTTCTTAAACCCTTATCTTCTGCCTTAGAATCTATACTATTAATTGGTTCCAAGGCAGAAGAGCAGTAAGGGCTAGGCAATGGGGGTTAAGTGACTTGTTCAAGGTCACATAACTAGTAAGTGCCTGAGGTCAAATTTGAACTGACCTTTAGGCCTAGCTCTCAATTCACTGGGCCATCTAATTGCCTCCAGGGATAGACTCTTAAGAAGAAACTGGCAGAGTCAAATGAGGCTGAGTCCACTGATTTTGGAATAAGGGTAAGGGGACAGAGAGTATAGAGAAATGAAACATAGCTGAGAGATTCTTATATGGCAGTCAGCTTTCAGATGTCTAAGATTCCAGTTTGCTGTCCATGGAAAATGATTCTATTTACTATTTTTAAGAAGTCAATCTGTCAATGATAAGCACCTGCTAGGTGCCTATTTCTTTTGTCAAATGGCAAAGAGACTTTAAATAGAAGAGGTGCAGGATGGAGATAGGGTGGAAGGACAGGGAGAAATATTGCCTTCAAGTAGAATTTTCATCCTTAAAGAACTCCTGCAGAGGAGAAGACTCACCAGGAAGTGAACATCATCAAATCCATTCAGAAGCAACTTGCTTTCGTACTGTTGCAAACCAATTGACTCCAGCCACTCCCCGACACTCTGCTCCAACATCCGTGAACCTGACGAAAGAGGAATCGGCAGACGCTTGAAAAGGGAAAAACCATTAAGGCGGTAGCAGCGGCACTCAGAGGAAGACAGATGGCATTGCCACATCATAGTCATTATGATCAAGCAGCCAAACTATGTACAAGAGTGCAACAGAGCATCAAACCCACAACTCCTCTTCTGTCCACAGACCATGGGACCAAAGCTTCTGTGGCTTTATATACACCATCCCTCTTTAAAGAGGTGTAAGCCAACCCCCAATGGCCAGAACTGTGGCTGGGATTGCAGTGGCACATGCACTGATTTCTGGGCTTTCCTGCAAACACATCAGAGGGGAAAGCCAACCCCCAAGTGATGGCTGAAGTCTGTCAACTCTTTGTCTCAACAGGGAAGGGCCAATATTCGCCCTGAGGCATTCCGGATAGTCAGTCCCTGCAGGAGCTCAAGATGAGAGAGAGAAGCTGTTACTAGCCCGTAAGCCAAGTCCCCTTAACCATGCCACTTCTGAAGCACCACCCTGTCTTGTGGGCCAGGGACAAGTCCTGCAACCTTGCAGAACAAATCAGTCATGAGAGAAAAGACATCTTCATGCAGCAGACGGACACAGACACATAGCCAGGACTGAGAGAGGAAGCAGCAGTAGCCACAGCAGCCACAACCACTCCCAGGCTAGTGATCAGCTATCTGTGGGAAGCTCAGCACATGCAAGTCAAGCAGCACACAGAAAAGGGCAGTGGGAGCAAAATTAATTTTACTTTTTTTTCCCCAACAGTCCCGAAATAAGCAAACCATGGTCACCACCTCTTCCTGTTATTTGGAATAGCACAGCAAAAGCCTGGGACTCAAAGATCCTGGCTCGGGCATGGAACCACTTCCCCAGCAGCACAACATCCCAACTGATTGCTCAGCTAACTGGGGCTAGAACCCAATTCAATCCAAATTTTGGTTACTGGTAAATAGAACATCTCACAAGGATGAGAGAGGAGGGAGTGGCAAAACACTGCCTATAGGATATCCCTATCTATATTGCCAGGGTAGTCTTCTAAAGCATGGATTTGTCCCAGCTTCGTTTTTTTTTCCCCCGTCTTAAGTACAGCTGATATGATTGATTCCAAGCAGACAGAAAGGGAATTCAAGAGTGAGGAGGTAGATTTGGTTCTTTCCTAAAAACAATCAGATTAAGGGAAGGGAAAGAAAAGTGGAAGAAGGGGAAAGGTCGTCTCTTGATAGGTAGTAGTTCAAGTCTATTGATGGCCTGTAGCTGATCTTTTTGGCTTAAAGATAAACAAGATCAACTCTCTCCTCTGAGGGCCTACAGAGAGTGTCCCCAGATCTTGTTCTTTCTCCTATGGAAATGAGCTGACAAGAGAAGACAGTCACTTGCTACTCTGTTCTTCTATATCTGGAGAAGTAAATTAGAACAAGGGAGAAAAAAAGTTCAGACTTTCCTGGTAGTTCCTGAAGGATCTCTTGTGGCAAATGTACAGACATCCACCTGCTTCTTTGCCTGTTAATGCATCTGGCTTCCAAAGGCAGATGTCAATAGACACGGAAAGGAAGACATTGAAGAGGAAAAAGGAGCCAACTACAAAATCATCATCACCTCCGCTGAACTCTCAGGATGTCAAAAGCCATTCCTGCCACTTCAGGGTACTTTCTACCCTCCAGAGTCAGTACATCGACAACTTGCTTGGAGACTAAAACCTTCCCAACCACCTTCTGCCTCCTCGTCATTTGTCTCCTGCTGAACAGACAGTGGCCAGGGAGCTTGGGTGATTTAGGCAATCTCTCTGATGCACTCTGCAGCAATGGAAGATTCAGAGCCTGGGAGTGTGCCTAGTCCCTCACTGGGGCAAGCTGAGATCCAGGAAGCTAAGCAGCAGAACTCTGGATGCTAATGCAGGCTGCTGATTCATTCTGCTCTGTAATCATACAGTTGCACAGCTGTGGCCCTGTACCAAGCAGAATGTGTGTCCTTGTTGAGAGCCGCAGTAGAATGCTTTGTTTAAGAGCTCTGGGCTCCACGCTGCCTGCTGCTGGCTCCCAGGTCCTTTCTCACTCTCAAGCAGCTGGTCCCTCCCCTTCCCTTCCTCCTCCTTTTCCTCCCCCCGCTCAGTAAAATACGGCAGGGATCAGCTTCATAGCAAAAGCAGTTACTGACAAGAAAAGAGAAGAGAAAGGAGCATTGCAGTCATCAAATCGCAATGACAAATTTCTCGGTATCTGTTCTCTGATGGACAATGGAGGAAGGTGAAAACTAAAGAGGCTGCAAGTTTGCTAAGAAAAGCTGAAGGATGGTGATTTCTCCAAAGTGAACTGTTAGGAGGAATAAGGAAGATGCCTGCTGCTCCTGCAAATAGTTTCCTGGGACAGGCAGGAGAACAGCCTTAGGAGGCAAGGGAAGGGGTAAGCAATTGGGAAAGATTTTTTTTTAACTATATACCATTTCTTCCTCTGAGTAAATTACCTTGTAGATAAATATTCCCTCCACTTAAGAAATGTGTGTACCTTTTGTTGCTTACAACCACAGGCTACAGGGAATGATAAAGACAATAAAACCAGGCAGTGGTATCCATATGGGAATATCAAACAAATCTGGAAGAAGCTATCAGAGGTTACAGAAGTCTTTAAAAAATGGAAACAGATAGCCTGGTAAAGGTCAAAAGGGGGCTGGCGATAAATCCTACATTCTTATAAGGTTATAAGGGCTACATTACATTACAAATCAACTTCATAATGTTGTACCACTATAAACTCTTGAATGCTTTGGGAGTAATCTGTAGTGCAAAAATTGTAGATAGTGAACTAATTGACAAATATATACACAATTTCAAATATAGGAAGAAAATCCAGAAATAAAATGAAAGATACAAAAAAGAAAATGCCAGAAAACAGGCTTCAAAGAATGGGCCAGGCATGGCAAAAGCTTGAGCAAATGATTTTCTTTCTCCTTGAAAGACATGGATATTTAGTTTAAAAACAAATGACCTACAGCTATTCCAGCAAGACACTAAATTCACTGGTCTTCTAGAGACTCATAAGGATGAAGGGCAATAACAAATAAAAATGTGAGGAAATAAATATGAGAGACACTCTACTAATAATGAATTTAGTTATACATTCTGGCAAGCTGAGTGCCCTTTAGCCCAAAGAAATATGATAAAGCAAATGCTGCTGCCTCAGACAAAAGGGATGGACTTAGCATTCAGCATATCAGATGCTAGTAATAGTCTTGATGCAACATCAAAATTCAAAGAGATTAGCCAAAGGCAGACTGCCAATGAGTCTTCTCCTTTGTTGGACAACATGAAGATCTCTTTCAACTCTCCAAAAAGCTAGTGTAAAGCTGGGGTCCTGCTCATCCCTTCAAAAAAAAATCTCTCTGCTTCTGCCTGAGGTAAGGGTCTTTGTTTCCCTGGCCCAGAAGAGAGCTGGCTCAATATATCAGTTACAACCAGCAAGCAATGCTGGTCTTTCACATCTACCACACCCTAATAGCAGCAGGAAAATGGGGACCTTGCTGCAGAGGACTAGAGTCTATGAATGCTCCAGTAGTCATTTTCCTCAACACCACTTTTTCAGTCTGGAAAGGTTAAGATTAAGTACAGAAGAAAACTGGGGACATATCCATTGAAATGTACTCAGATAAAACTGTGTTATACCTATTAGGCTTATCCATGAAGTAAATAATTCTCAGCACAGAATCCTGTAGAATGAAAGTGGGAAGAAAGGAAGGGTCAGAGTATAAGATGGCACTACCATCAGAGAATCATTCTCTAGCTATGATCTTCGAAATAACACTGAATGTTTATATAGTACTTTAAGTTTTAAAGGATACACACATGTATACATGTTTGTGTGTATACATATCACATATGCCTCAAAAAATGCTTTAAGTAAGCAAAGTAGGAAATAATTATACTCAGTTTACAGATAAAGAAACTAAAGTCCAAAGAAAAGGAGAGAGACAGACAGACAGAGAGACAGAGACAGAGACAGAGAGACAGACTTTCCCTTGAATCAAACACAACTACCAAATGGCAGATAATAGACACAAACCTAGGATTCTAACTCCTAGACCTGGGATAATTCTGTCATAACACCTGTCTCTTCTTTTATTCCCAAGAGAGAACGATGCTTTTGCACTTGGAAGAGATTGCAAAACAAGGTAGTCTGAATATATATGTATGCCAACAAGAGCATTGTCTGTACATGGGAGCCATTTGTCAGGGCTCAGCCAAACAATTAAGAATGACCTTTTAGAAAAAAAATAGATCCACAAAATTCAGTTAGAATGGTATGAGGACTTCATTGTCTCGTATCAAGAATGATGAAGAGAAACCAAAGATGAGATTTGGTTCACATTTTCAGAAGGACACTGACCATGCCATTAAAAATGAGGCTTGGAGGGGGCAGTTGGGTGGCTCAGTGGACTGAGAGCCAGGCCTAGAGACAGGAGGTCCTAGGTTCAAATCTGGCCTCCCCAGCTGTGTGACCCTGGGCAAGTCACTTGACCCCCATTGCCTAGCCCTTACCACTCTTCTGCCTTGGAGTCAATACACACTCCAAGACGGAAGGTAAGGGTTTAAAAAAAAAA
Source organism: Monodelphis domestica (assembly GCF_027887165.1). Lineage (NCBI taxonomy): Eukaryota > Metazoa > Chordata > Mammalia > Didelphimorphia > Didelphidae > Monodelphis > Monodelphis domestica. The sequence continues at coordinate 272,625,663 of NC_077228.1, read as the reverse complement.
TGAGGCTTGGAGATACAGGTTAGGTTATCAAAGCTATCTTCAGATATCTGAAGGGTATTCTTGAGGAAAAGGAATGAGACGACTTTTGCTTGGACCCAGGGAGCAAAGTTAGAAGGAACAGAAATGGCCAAAGAGGTAGATTTCAGATTGATAAAAGAAAAAACTTCTGACTTTTGGGATGATGGGTTGCCAATCACTCCATATCTTCAAACAGAAATCAGGTTGAATACTTTTTGAATGTACAGTGAAAGGGATTCTCCATGCTGTATGTATGATCTGCTCTTCCAAATCCAAAATTCTGCAACATCAGACCTGCAAGACCATTGAAAGGCTTTGCCACCCTATATGGAGAGGTAAATAGTACAACTCTAGAATCTAAAACTGAAAAATCATAGTGGGAAGGAAGCAAACAGAAAAATAAAGCCACAAAGATACAAATTGTGACTGGAGGCTCCTTGTATTTGAATAAAACCCATAAAAAAGCCAGTCTTTCCCCTTAAGATCCATACCTCATTTTAGTGAGCTCTTCATTTACAAAGGCAACTTTAGCTTTTATTGGAATGAAGCACAATTCTCCTCTCTTCCCTATGGTGTTATGATAACACATTAATTATGTCATCAATCAGACTCTCTGCAAAGTCCCCACGATAGCATGCAGAGGATTTGGCATTAGTATACAAGTTACTTCGTGGTCAATGCTTAACTAAAATCCTTACTACTTTGCTCCACCCATTTCACCATTTTCAATAAGAGGGGTTTCAAACCCTTTAAATGAAGAAAGAAATTCACATTAACTACTGGAGAACCTGTCCCTGTTAATAGGCAAGACCACTACATACTCCTCTTAGAGTAGGCTTTCCTAGTGTCAAACATCACTCTAATAATAGCCCAGGAAAACAACTCACGGGGTAATAGTCCTCTATTTAATGCAAATAAAATATTCATAAGGAAGACTTTGCTTCATATTTAGAAATAATAAAAACAATAATAGAGAGGTAACATGGAATAATGTACAGAAAGCTGGTAAGCCACAACTCTACCACACTGGCCCTAGGCAAGTCCCTTTGGTGCCATAAACAACTCTCAGAATAGGTGCTGATTTTCTATAGGAAAAAGGAGCTCCTTAAATTGAGGAAATCACAAGTCCTAGCAAAAAGAATAAGAAAGTTGACAAAATGTTTATTGCTTGACTGATTGATAGCCATAGAAGTTCAGAATTAGGGGTAATGTGGCATAGTGGATGAAGCTAGCATTGGGAGTTAGGAAGCCCTGGGTTTGGATCCTACCTCTGACACCCACTGTGTCAACCTAAATAAGTTGTTCCTCATCTGGGGGAGGGGGGGGGGGTTCCAAGAAGCTCACAGGACTTTAACTGGCACAACAGTTACTGCTCGGCATCCATAAAGGGTTTTTTCCCTGGGAGTTTTCTATACCAATAAAATCATAGGTGCCAGCACGCATATTCAAGTATCATCATAATTTAGGGTAATGGATTTAAAATTAATTTAGAAACTGAAATGTACAAAAGTAACTGATATATGCACAGTACCTGGAGATCTGCCAAGAACTTTATAGCAATTATCATCTTCAGTTCTCATAAGCAGCTTGTAAAATACCAAAAAGTCATATTAGCCCCACTTAACAGAGGAAGAAACTGAGGCTGGAGAGGTTAAGTAATTTGCTCAGGACTGCACACCTAATAGGTGTCTGAGGTCAGCTTTGAATTATAGGTCTTTTGCGGTGTGCCAGAGCCAGTTCAGTTCAGCTTAAAAGTTGTTCAGTGTGAATATTTACATCTCTGAAACTGGCAAATCAAGGCTCAATTTATCATTTTGATGATTACCTAAGCTGCTTTTCCCCCAGACAGCTGGGCGCAGTACACTCATGCTACATATGCTGCCTCTTTTTGAGAGAGAAGTTGCTGCTATCAAAAATTCACTTCTCTGGAGGACTCTGAAAGTTTGCAAAGCACTTGCCTCACAACTGTCTTGTGAGGTAGGTAGAGTAATGCTTATACTATTATCTCAGTCTTATAAATGAGAAAATTGGGGCTCAGAGATTAAGTAGATTATATAATATCAAATAGGTCAAGGGTCATAGCTGGTATCCACTGATCTCTTTACTTTGATTTCACTGTACTTTTTACTATACTATATAGCCATTCATTTCATTTGATTTCTAACTATAATAGAAGACTGACATTTGCCAGATAAAGTCTTTACTTTTATAATGAGGTAATAATAGTACCAGATTCACCTAGGTGCTTTTGTGGTTACTCTCTAGGTATATGCCAACTTTTAGCAAATTTATATCAAAATTCAAATTTACGAATGATAATGAATAACTAATTGCCAGGTCACTTATTTGAAAAAAAATTGATTAAAATTCAACACACATACATATATATATATATATATATTTAAGAACACATCTATTGTATAAAGTAAGGCACATCTCTACAGTTCCTTGTGTAATGTTGAACATTTGGGAGATATATAATTAAGAACAACACTAGGTTCTACATGCCTAAAACTGGGGCAGTGATTATACTAGGATGAAGGACTTGGTTGTGTTGTTCCCTTATTCACAGCCATCTTTTGTAATAAAAGGATAAACCTGGATGAGAAAGTCATTCATCATCAGGAAAGGTTAATACTGAATGGGGGAAGGGCTGCTCAGTCAGCCATGCCAATGCAGTTATTTATTTTCTAATAAATCAAGCTGTATGTCTTGCAGAGAAGAAAAAGGAAGCAATGAAGTCTGAGGAAAGTTACATGTACAATGTTTCATAGAAATAGAACGTGAATTTGAACCTCAATCTAGTATTCTTCCCATACATGATCTACATAAACAGAGCAAGTCTAGACAGTGGCAACTCTGATCCCCAACCTCTTGGCATGATGGTCTATCCAACTAAGCCAACTGGCCACATTTAAAATGGTACCTGAAATCTTCTGTTGTTCCTGAGAAAAGTCTATGCCTTCCCCGATTGAGCTCATGATCTTTTCAATCTGAAATGTAAAAAGAGAATAAAGGACATTAGATTTGAATGACACTTTAGAAAACTATATTTGCAGTAGCAGGAGAACGCTGGGTCACCTCACATTCCAATGTGGGTAAAGCCTGGGTATCCCCAAGGTCAGAATCAATCTCAATAAAAACAACTCACATTTAATGATTTAAAGGCTTCTAAGTAATTCAGCTCCAGAAGCCATATTCCTGAAAGAAATCCCAAAGAAAGTAACCAGAAATGTTAGCTGTCAAAGGGTATGTAATTCAAGAAACACATTAGTTCTAAAGATGCAGTGATGAAAAATGGCACAATTCTTGCTCTGAGGGAGTTTTCAGCCTCACAGGGGAGAGATACCATGTACAAAAAATAAGTATGACAAAGTAGAATGTAAAGGCGGCAAATGAGGGGACCAAAGCACTTTAGAAAATTCCTTAAGAAGAGAGCATTTCAGCTGCAGGGAGACAAGGGAAAGACTGGTGGCAGAAGCAGCACCTGACATGGTTCTTGAAGGAGATGGAGAAGGGAAATGGAGAAAGGCATGTCATTCTGGAATGGGAAACACTCTGCACAGATGTAGTAAAATGGCAAGAGAAGACACAACAAACATCCAATTTTGGTTTAATATAGAGAAACCAGGATTGTTACTCCATGGTACCTTTTTGCTGAAGAAGCAATATTTAATTCTACTAGGTTTGTGGGATCCAGAGCTCAAAAGCTAGTTTTCTGGCCACAGCGAGGTTGAGGAACAAGTAGAGCTACAAGTGAGGCTGAAATCAGTCATATTACAATTTGTTAGGAGGTGTAAGAGACTTGTGTTGCTGGTGGGGGGAACTGAGAGCTATTTCGTGGGCAAAGAAAGGCACAAAAAATGGATGGGTGGCTGTATTTCACATATAAGACCTCACTCTATCAAGGAAGAACTTTGCAGGTCAGGATGGTTTATCTATACTACCAAGGACTGCATAGTTTAATGGAAAAAGCATTGGGCTGGGATTGAGATCTATATACTGATAATTTGCTCTTAGCAAACTGCCTCCTTAAATCCCAGTTTCAATAACTTTAATTAATATAAGGTTATATTTCTTAAATCACTTACTTCTCAGGATTGTAAAGACCAAGTGAATCATAGAATCAAAGAGTTCTAAGAGACCAAAGAGATCATTTAGTCCAACCTCCTTCATTGTATAAATGAAACAATTTCAGAAAAAGACTATGATTTGTTTAAGATCAGTTTCAATTTTAACAATCATTTATTAAGCATCTATTATGTCCAAGGCATTGTGTTAACAGAAAAGGTAGAAATAAAACAAGTCTTTGTTTTTAAGAGGCACATGTTCTACTGAAGAAATACATGTATACATATGGGAAATCCTAAAATAATTCAAGGGAGAGAGCATTAACAACTAAGAAAATCAAGGAAGGCTTCATAGAAGAGGTGATACCTGAGAGGGAGAGCTGAGGAAAGAACACATTTCAGGCATGGAAAAATGCTTCTACAAATATCTGGAGATGAGAGATGATGTGTTTGGAGAGTTTAGTTGGGCAGTAAAGATAGGCTGGAGCCAGAAGCAGAAACCAATCAGGAAGATCTCACAATATTCCAGGTGAGAGATGATGAGTACCTGAATTATGACATTGGTTACAAGAAAGACATGGATTCAAGAAAAGTTGTGGAGGAAAGAATTGTAAGGAGTTGGTGATTGACTACACATGGGATAGGGATAGAGAAGAAAGTTTTGATGACTGGTTACACAGCTAGAATTTTTCTTGGTCTCCTTGATTCCCAGTCTGCAGCTCTCTACATTGACCATCAAAGACCTTAGGAATCATAACATGCTACATATAGTTTAGTTAACGTTGACACTTCAAGAAAGATCTTCTGGCCCACAAGTTTTATTCTTGGGAGCAACCTGGAGGGGGAAGATTCAGTGGACACTCTTACCCCTCAAGCCTTCACCAGGCAATAACAATGAAGGAAGGAGCCCAAGAAAACAGACTTATTGAGATGAAACAAACCCTCAGGCTCTCTTCAGAATCCCCTAGATGAGGCCAACATGGCCACATGACCAGGTCAAAGATCTAAAAGCCTGAAGAGGAAGAACAAGCCAATGTAAATTCCTCTCTTCCCTTTAAAAGACGAAGTAGTAAAGTGATTGTGCCCAATAGCTGGAAGGGGGAAAATCATTTCACCCATCTTCAGTTGACAGACAAAGGCAGCAGAAGAAAAGTACATGGCCACTTCCTCCTTGCCGCCAAAAGATCTGCAAAATATTTCCACAGGACAGATTTTTTCAGCTCACTGTGTCACCTGATCTCCTGTTAAGACTAAGGTATTATGGCTCAACCCCAAACCCTGAACATGCAAAAAGAGACACTGTAAATTATCTCTGAGTGGTGCTCCTTCTGGGAGCCGAGCTTTTAGCCTTGAAGTAGACAACAGACACTTATAGGACTTCAGCACTGCAAGAGGTTGTTTATTCAAATGGTCTCCTCTTTTCCAGAAAAGAGTATTCTCTTATCATGCCACTTCCTCCCCTCCATCTATCATTTAAGATTCAGTTTCTCACTTCTCCTCTAGGAAACTTTCTCTGACAAACTAGTTTAAGGGCTCTCTTATATTTCTGAATTCTTATAATCTGTCCCATACAATTTGGCCCAATATGAAGTCCTGAATATGGGTTGTTCTTTGTATTTTGGGCTATTTTATTTTTTCCAAATTTTATTCCAATTTTAATGCAGTTTCCCTATCCAAAGATTATGTATTCCCTGTTATGTACTGGCCTACTTTATTAAATTAGATTGAAAACTCCTTGAGAGTAGGAATGATAGCTAATTCACATTAAACTCACTTTAAGTTCACAAAGAACTATACTCACAATTATTCTGTGGAAGTAGAGGTAGTCAGTCTTGAAATGATGGAGCTGGAAGAGACCTTGGAAATCATCTGGTCTACTTTTGCCATTTTATAGTTTAGTAAAATAAGAGATTTAGTGATTTGTTCAGTCATACAGTATCAGTGCTGTAATTTAAACTCCAGCATTCTCTCTTTAAATCCAGTCCCACAAAACTATACTTTTTGAATTCATAACTAGTAAGACACCCTTGTCTGTGTAATTCTATTATGTCTTTTTCCTTTTTACTACATAATGTTCATGCTTTCTCACTACCCCCTGACCTTTAAATGCCCCACATAATTCTAGATTAATAGAAGATAGTTAACAAGGATTGATTAAAGCTTAATCTTTGCTAATGATACAACTTTCACCCTACCCCTAAATGAATGGAGATTTGTATATGATAGGTCTTTGGGGAATAAAGAGTAGGGGAGGTAAAGAGGTGGGGCAGGGGTCCTTAACCATTTTTTGTATCATAAATACTTTTGGTGAAGCATAGATCCTCTTCTCAAATAATATTTTGGTTTTGAAAATTCATAATTAAAAGGAATGCTTAATTTCAGTTAGAAGCTAGTAAAAATAAAGATGTAATTTTTTCCCCACATAGTAGATGCTTAATAAATGTTTACTGATTTATTGATTAAACATCCAAGTTTACAGACCCTTCCCCAAATATATCCCTGGACTCTAGAGTAAAAGCCAAGAACCTCTGGATCAGGGGCAGGTAAAAAAGGTAGTTACAAAGGATTCGATGGCTATTTCTCTTTTTTTTTAATCAGACAGTGAACAACCAAATATTAAACCAGTTGGTTAACAAGCATTATTATGTGCAAGGCACTCTACTAAGTTTTGGGAATACAAGAAAGGCAAACACAGTCCTTGATCTCAAGGTGCTCACAATCTAATAGGGGAAGAAAAAAACAAACAAGAGAATAATTAATTGCAAAGAGGGGAAGGAATTAGAAGTAGGGGGAGTGAAGAACCAGAAAGGGTCACTTACAGAAATTAGGCTTTGAAATGAGTCTGGAGGGAAGTCAGGAAAACTAAGAGATTAGATAAGCAGATCATTCCAGGCATGAGTGACACCTAGTACATGAGTGACACCCTAGCACAGCAAATGGACTATCTTTTGTCAGGAATAATATATCTGGACTGTAAAGTATGTGGGGAATGTAAGTAAAGTGTAAGAAGACTGGAAAGGTAGGGAGGGTCAGTACATGAAGAATTTTAAATACCAAACAGAGGAATTTATGTATGGTCCTAGAGGTAACAGAGAACTACAAGAATTCACTGGGCAGAAGATGGATGAATTAATGAATAAAACTCTTAGTAAGCAATTCCTACACACAAAACACTATTCAAAGCACTGGGAATACAAAAAGAAAAGACAGTCCCTGCTTTCAAGGAGCCCATACTCTAATGGTGAAGTCAACTCATATGAAGGTTTCAGCTGCAAAACTGATGGAAGGGTTCTTAGGGTGCATTAGTAAAGCCCATGTTGATGTCCCTATTTTAATGTCATTTCTACAGATATACAGATTCTACAGAACCATTTCTGGTGTTGACTATTTGACAATACCAAAAATATGTTGACAAGAACTTTCTTTTCTGGGTCGCTTTCAGTAGATATAGCTGTGGTAACTGAAGGGGTAGTTGCATCTCCATAAGTGCTATTTCCAAGGACAATAACAAAGGGGAGTGGGTGAACGCCTTGTTCTTGGGTTCATTGGATTGGCATGGTTAGACTTATGCTTCAGAAAAATCATCTTGGCAGCTTGAAGGGAGGATGGAATGCAGTAGTGAGAGATGATCATAATAATTCAGGTAAAAAGCAAGGTGGCCCTGAACTAGGGTTGTGGCTCTGGGTGTAAGTAGAGAGAAACTGATTCATATAAGAGATGTTGTAAAGACAAAAATGATCAAATTTGGCAACAGGTTGACTATATGGGGTGAGAGAGAGGAGTTGAGGATGACCACAAAGTTGCAAGCCTAGGTGACTGCAAGATGGTGAGATGGTCAATGATAAATAGAGACATTCATAAGAGGGGTTTAGGGAAAAGAGAATTGAATTCTGTTTTGAATATGTTGTGTTTGGGGTAATTATAGGACAGCCAGTGTAAAATATCTAAAAGAAAGGTGGTAATGTAGGATTGAAGCTCAGGGGAAAGACCAGGGCTGGATATATAGACTGGGAATCAAATGCCTAAGAAATGAAAAATGAACCAATGGGAGTTGATGAGATCACCCAGCTAAGACATTATAGACTACAATGAAAATGGAAAAAATAATCTTAAGACAACCAAAAATAAATGTTGCAAAATTATAAAGAAAAAACATTGTCCTGAATAAGAGCTATGAAAAGATACCTCCAGCCCACTCTTTTGCAGAGATGGAAGGTCTGTGACTGTGGCATATGGAATATATTTTCAAATTTTTTTTATTTTCTCTTCTTACTATTCTTTTAAAAATATAATATTACACATGATAGCTCTTAGGGAAAGGAGGAGAAGGATAATACTAGGGAAAATTATGATAAAAAGCTAAAGATGTCAAGAAGTAGATATATGTTTTTCAAAGATAGCATAAAACATAAAGAAGACAGAGCTTTTTGGGACACCCACTGAGAGAAGATGGCAAGGATCAAGAATTAGCAAAGTAGGGGGCAGCTGGGTGGCTCAGTGGATTGAGAGTCAGGCCTAGAGATAGGAGGTTCTAGGTTCAAATCTGGACTCAGACACTTCCCAGCTGTGTGACCCTGGGCAAGTCACTTGACCCCCATTGCCTACCCCTTACCACTCTTCTGCCTTGGAACCAAGGCAGAAGGTAAGGGTTTAAAAAAAAAAAGAATTAGCAAAGTAGACTAAAGAAAGGCAAGGCAGAAGGAGAATAATAAAAATCTAGAGGAGAATAAATATAGGAGGAGAAGGTGACTGCTAAGTAGAGATCAAGGATGGGAACTAAGAAAAAGCCATTAGACCTAGCAATTAGATCACTGGTAAGTTTAGAGAGGGTGATTTCAGTGGAATTATGAGGTCAGAAAACAGGTTGCAAAGGGTTTAGAAATCAGTGAAATGAGAAGTTGAGTACAGACATTGCAGAAGGCTTTTTAAAGGAGTTTAGACATGGAGAGGAGGAGAGATATAGGATGAAAGTTAGAAGACATGATACAACCATGAGGGGTTTTTTTGTTTTTGTTTTTGTTTTAAGGATAGAGAAGACATGGGCATGTTTGTAAGCAATGAGGAAAGAACGAGTAGAGAAAAAAAGATTCTGGATGATATTGAGGACAATCTGCTTGAAAGAAGGAGATTGGATTAAAGGGTGAATGTGAATCACAGACTTGGCAGGAAAAAGTGCCATTTAAGTATATAATGAAGAAGAGGATAGTGGAGGAAGATGTCTAAATTATATGAGATGAAAAGGCAAGAAGAAAGAGTTTTCAGGGAATAGTCTTAATTTTTTTTTTTTCCCAGTGAAGTATAAAGCAACAGCTTTCACTGAGAGGGGAATAGGGAGATAATAGTGGGAAGAGACAAAAATATTTGAGATGGCCTCTGGAGTCGTATATTAAAGTATATTAAACTGAATAGGGAGGAATAGAATATTTTTAACTTTTATAACATTAACACCAGACATTCTTCTCTCTATATGTTAAGTAGAAAATATTATAGATTTGAAAACTTTTGGTTTTTTAACATAGGCAGTTATTTTAAAATCTTGCCTTGGACACACAAATGCCTTCTCCTGGCTTGGGAAAGATTAGAAGGAGAGGAGAATGGAGAGATATTAGAGGGTACCAGAATGACAAATTGTTCTTTGGAAATAGTGGAAAATACCAATAGAAATTATCTAGTAAAAACCCCTCATTTTTTAATGGAAAAGACTGAAGTCCAGATAGGGTAAGTAGCTTTTATCCCAAATCTTGCTAAAATATAAGAGCCCAGGCTTTCAAACTCCTAATAACAGCAGTCTTTCCACCATACCAAATTCTCTCTCCTCCTTGGTGGGAAAGATGGTAAAGACATTTATTTAGCTAAGTGACTATGCTGCTAGTTGCTATGCCTGGTGAAATTGGAATGGTTTGGAAGATAAATAGGGAAGGTAAGGGTTATCTGGTTGGGGAACCTGATAAATTTCTTTTTCTTGTAGTACCAATGAGGCCCTGATTAGTATAAATACTAAAACCCTTGAAGTGGTTACATTATTAAAAATCTCACCAAATATTTCTATTAGGATGAACCAATTACCACATTTTATATAATTATAATTTTGAACAGTGTGAATTCAGATAAATGCAACGACTTTAGGGGATTCATCATTCACACTAATTAGACCTAGCTATATTTCTAAAAACCTTCCCCTTCTGAATTTGTAAGCTTTTTCCTTGTAAATAAACAAAAGAATTACATATTCCTTCATTTCAACACCTGTGTTAGAGATTCAGCTGCTTAAACTAGGTCAATAAATCCAAGCATTATAAATTTCTGCCAGAGGGCCTTCTGAATCTGAAGTAATGGAGCCCAGTATCCTTGGTCTGCTCTCTCTAAATTGTCCTAGGAGTATCAGCCTAGACTAAGGTGATTATCATCATCAATAAAAAATATTTCAGGAATGTCAATCTTCATTTTTGATGATCAAAATCTAGGAACAGTTGATTCTTGATACTCAAATTTACCATAGCTAAACTGTGAGGTTTGATTAGGGACTCATCCAAGTTTTGACAGTGGAACTTTAATTTACAAAATTATTTAAAGAAAATTATTGGTTTGTTTAGAACTTTAAGTAGAGAATCCCTAACCTCAGAGATTTAAAGTTGGACCTTTGGAGCCCTTCTCCAGCATCTGACAGAGTGGCCCAGGTTTGGAGGTAGTCAAGCATTACAGCAACACTGGCCTCTATAGTATCTTACCCCCTTCCCCATCACTGCTCTTGGCTTCATTAAACACAAGGGCCATAAAGAAAACTTTGCAAGACCTCCTGTTTCTTCACTTTCCCCCCCAAATTCTTGGCCTCATCCCTTAATGTGAATTGTCTGCCAGGAAGTATGGTGATTTTAGTCTGGACAAATAAATGTTCAGTAAAGACAAGTAAAGTTCTGATCCAAACTTCATGTAGTTTAACCATTGTGTTGAAGTAAAAAATAAATATGATCAGACAATTACAGTTTGGTTGTTTTTTGGTTTTGGTCTAGGGGAAAGGGGTGGGATGGGGATAGAATGAAAGAAGAGATCTTATTCTTGCTATAACATTATTATTATTTTTTAAACCATTTATCTTTCATCTTAGAATCAATACTGTGTATTGGTTCCAAGGCAGAAGGCTAGGCAATGTGGGTAAAGTGACTTGCCCAGGGTCACACAGCCAGAGAGTGTCTGAGGTCAGATTTGAACCTAGGACCTCCTGTCTCTAAGGCCTAGCTTTCAGTCCACTGAGCCACCCAGCTGCCCTCTAACAACATTATTACTGAGAGTCAGTATAGTACAGTGGAAAAAGTTCTAGATTTGGAGACAAAAGAAATCTGGGCTTCAGTCTGAGCTCTGACAGATTAGTTGTATGAGCAAGTCACAACCTCTCATAGCCTCAGGCTTCTCCTTTCTCCAATGCCCACTTCGATCCATTCTCCACTCAGCTGCCAAAGTGATCTTACTAAAGAACAAGTCTGGCCAGGCCACTCACTCCAGTAGCTTCACCTATTACCTACAGGATAAAATAGAAATTACTCTGTTTTGCATTTAAAACCTTTCACAATCTTGCACCTTCCTATCTTTCTTATTATTTATTCCCCTCCATATACTTTTTAAAAAATACCTTTACTTTCTGTCATAGAAGCAATACTAAATGCCAATTCCAAGATGAGAGGTAAGAGTTGGGCAATTGGGGTTAAGTGACTTCTCCAGGGTCACATACCTGGGAAGTATCTGGGGGCATATTTTAACCCAGGTCTTCCTGTCTCCAGGCCTGGTTCTCTATCCACTGAGCCACCTAGCTGCCTCCCTCTTCATATACTTTATAATCCAGCTAAACTGACTCACTTGCCAATCCTCACAAGGGACAGCACTTCTTGTCTTTTCAATGGCTGTCCCTCAGGCTGAAAGCATTTCCTCTATTCATCTCTGCCTCTTGGCTTCCACAGCTTCCTTCAAAACTCAACTCAAATCACAACTTAATTGGGAGGCCTTTGCTGGTTGGTAGTCCATTAGCCCAACCCAATCTCACCTAATTGCTAGTGCTTTCCTTCTGAGATTAACTTCCCACTATTCTGCATCAATGACCAAAATTATTTGTATGCTGTCTCTCCCATTAGAATTCTTAATTCCCCTCAAGAGTGGAAGACAGTAGTTTTATATTTCTTTGCATCTTCTATGTTTTGCAGAGTGCCTGAATATATTAAGAGCTTAATAAACACTTACCAATGAATTGATTCTTCAATTCATCCTCCACACAGTTGTAAAAATAATCTTCCTTCCTGGGACAAGGTAGTACAGTGGATAGGCTACCAGGCTTAGTCAGGAAGATTTAGGTTCAAATCCTCCCTCAGACACTGTGTGATCCTGGTCAAGTCACTTTTCTTATCTATAAAATGATGATAATAATAGTGCCTACCTCCCCCTGCCCCCATTGTGAGGATCAAATGAGATAATAATTTTAAAGCACTTAGTACAGTGCCTGGCACAATATAAAAATTTTATTTATTATTATTATTGTTGTTGTTCCTAAGGTACAGGTCTGACCTAGTTAATCTCTTGCTGAAAAACCTGCAGTGTTCATCCACTGCCCAAGGACGAATGCCCAGCATTTAAATCCCTTCACAATCTGGTTCCAATTTATTTTTCAGCCTTATTTCCTATTATGCCCCCTCATATATACTACATTCCAGTCAGCATTGGCTATTGGTGGTTCTCTCATCTCTTCCTACCTTCTCATCTGCTAAAATATATTTACCCAGACCTCCTTCTATAACAGAAGCATCTTTTCCTCCTCATCTCTGACTGCTGAAATCCTTCTCTTTTTTCAAGACCTACATTAAGGTAAGTACCTCCTTCATAAAACTATCACTGATTATCTCTCCCTCCTATTCTCTGCCCAGGTAAAAAATATATAGTATATGTAGTACTTTCTCTAGATCATAGCTAGGCTTTATAACTTTTTATATTATATTTTTGCAGAATGGTACATTAGAAAGGACACTGGATCTGGAGTCAGAGGACCTGGATTCTGCCACTTATTATTTGTGGGACCATAAGCAAGTAACAATCTCTTGGGGCCTCATTTTCCTCATCTATAAAACAAAGAGCCTTTAAAGTCCCCTCCAGCTCTAAATCCATGAATCCACAGAAATTTCCGATTTATGTTGTGGGCACCACTATCCATACATAATCCATTTTTGCTACACTGACTATTCATTAAGCAGTTTTCAGATGAAGAAATCAAAACTATTAATAATCACATGAAAAAGTGTTCTAAATCCCTCCTGATTAGAAAAATGCAAATCAAAACAACTCTGAGGTACCAACTCATACCTAGCATATTGGCCAATATGACAATAAAGAAAAATAATAAATGTTGGAGAGGATGTGGCAAATTGGGACACTAATACACTGCTGGTGGAGTTGTGAATTGATTCAACCATTCTGGAAGGTATTTGGAATTATGCCCAAAGCACTTTAAAAGAATGCATGCCCTTTGATCCAACAATACCACTACTAGGTTTGTACCCCAAAGCGATAATAAAAAAGGGTTGTACAAAAATATTCACAGCCGCACTCTGTGGTGGCAAAAAATTGGAAAATGAGGGGGTGTCCCTCAATTGGGGAATGGCTGAACAAATTGTGGTAAATGATAGTGATGGAATACTATTGTGCTATAAGGAATGATGAATTGGAGGATTTCTATATGAACTGGAAGAACTTCAATGAACTGATGCAGAGTGAAATGAGCAGAACCAAGAGAACATTGTACATAGAAAGTTGAAAGACTATGGAACAATTGAACATAATGGATTTTGCTACTAGTAGCAATACAATGATCTAGGACAATACCGAGGGACTTATGAGAAAGAATGCTATCCACATCAAGAGAAAGAACTGTGGGAGTAGAAATACAAAAGAAAAATCAGTTTTTTATATGGGTACATAATTTGGGGTTTTGGTTTCAAAAGACTGCTCTATTGCAAAAATGAATAATATAGAAATAGGTATCAAGTTATAACATTTGAATAACCCAGTAGAATTTCTTGTGGGAAGAAAATGTATCATGTAACCATGGAAAAATATTTAAAACAAAACAAACAAAAAAAAACCATTTAACTATTCATTCTCACCCAATAAGTTGTCAAAATTTCTCAAATTTTCCTTCAAAACAAAATCTCTCATATTCATACCCTTCTCTCCCTCCACGTAGCCACCATTCTACTTCAGAGTCCCTCAATTTGTCCTGTTTAGACAGTACTGTAACAGCATCCTAAATAGTTTCCTTGGATCATACTTCTCCCCTTTCCAATCTATTTTTCACACCATGGTCAAACTGAATTTTCTAAAGTACAAATTTGACCATGACATTCCACTACTCAATAAATTCCAGTGACTATAAACTTTGTTTTTCATTTAAAGTCCTTCACAATCTCTCTACAGCCCACATTTCCAGATCTTTTATCCATTATTCCTTTTTATCCAGAATGTGATCTAGTCAGGCTGGACTTCTGGCTTCTTCTCATCCATGGTACTCCCTTTCTGCCTCCATGCCTTTGCACTGGCTTACTGGAATGCCCTTACCTTTCATGTCCATCTTTCCAAATCTCTAATTTTCTTCAAAGCTTGGCTCCCCTTCTAACCTGATCCCACCAACAGTGATGACCTTCCCCTCAAATCACTTTATCTACATTTTGTAAATAACTATGTGTACTTTTTGTGCCCTGGTAGTAAGCTTCTAGAAGGCAGAGACTATTTAGCTTTTGTCTTTTTTTATACTGAACCCCCTAGCAAAGTACCTAGTATAGAGTATGTAATTAATAGATGCTTGTGATTCATTGATTGTAAACTTCTTTAACAAAGACTGTTTTTCTCCTCTCTTAATATCTAGCACTTAGCACATAAAAGATGCTTTAAAAATACTTGCTGAATTTGGTGAACTTCCAATGCTGGTACAAGTAATAAATTTCATCTTCAATATGAATGGAAAAAAGT
The DNA here is from genome assembly GCF_027887165.1 of Monodelphis domestica. Taxonomy (NCBI): domain Eukaryota; kingdom Metazoa; phylum Chordata; class Mammalia; order Didelphimorphia; family Didelphidae; genus Monodelphis; species Monodelphis domestica. The sequence continues at coordinate 272,610,574 of NC_077228.1, read as the reverse complement.
AAAGGGAAAACTGCTAGAGATATTTAATAGATTCTTATTAGTATCCTAAAACTTGTTTGGCTCTTTGTACTTCTGAGGAGTGTGCTATCCTGGCCAGGCCTCAGAACAGTGGGAAGATTTTTCACTGCATATGGAGGGCAATTTTCCAAGTAAGGAATTCCATTCTTTATCTTCACCATCCCCACCCATAGTCAGGGAGGTTCTCACAAAGCACATAAACATTTCAAAACACTCACAGAGAAAAGAATGGAAAAAGACAAGTGCTCTGTATAGAAATGCCACAGTGGACTGGGCTACTAAAATGAGCAACAAAGTAAGATTCAATCTATAACACTGGATTTTTTAGAAGCTGCTGTGGGGTCACAAATCAGAATCTGTTCACAGAAAAGACTTAGATTGAGACCTCAAAAATCTCATGGAATTTTAGGAAATACAGAGTAAGTCCTATCAGATTCCTTGAATGGTGAGATTTGAAGTAGGATTCAAACATAAAAGAAATTAGATTATCTCATTCTTCCCTTCCTACTTGGGGTTTTGGTACTATGGGTAGAAAAAGAGAAAAGAAAGGAAGATGCCTTTGTATACTCCTTCCTACCCTGTTCTAATTCTAAATATTAATGAAAAAATTTCCATGACTGCTATCCTTGTCCTCCTGTAGGCCCTTTATTCTGTCCTTCAACTTGAAAATCTTTAAATGTTTATTCTAAATTGACCAACACCAAGCAAAAAGAGAATTTCTATATATAAAGGATAACAAAAAATTGTATATGAAATTGTAAGTCTATTATATACTGTTTGCTTTCCTCTTAACCTCTGTCCCCCCAGAACTTTCTCTCTCCCCCCACTTCCTCCTTCTCCCTCAAACTTATAGCTAGCTCCTTTCTTTATCCCAACCTCATTGGAAAACAAATATGCAGTCAACCAAAATAAATTCCTATATAGTCATCTCTTGCTATATTGTAGTTCACTTAATGTGGCTTCACTGTATCATGTTTTTTTTTTAATCTAATGCTGTATCATGGAGTTTTTGCTATATCATGGGATTTTGTGGATGAATATCCTACTGTAAACAATGGAAATGCAGTATGCCACTACTGCTAGTGCAAGTTTGCCAATGGGAGACTGTACACTATTGGCTGATGGAATGAAAGGTGACCAACCACAGAGCTGTATCCTGGGTGCTGATTGGCTCAGTGATTGTAGCATGGTCTGTTTCCTCTCCCACTGCTTTGGATTTTCACCTATCACAGGGGTCTCTGGAATCTAACTCCTGCAACAAGTGAGGGATCACTACACAGGCCATACATGAAAATGTATTTCTCATTCTGTAACTTGAGTCCAATACTACTCTGACAGTAGGTGGGTAACATGCTTTATTTTTAGTCTTCTGGATTGCAGATGGACATTGCATTTGTCAGAATTCCCAAGTCTTTCAAAGTTGTTTTATTTTTTGAACGATATTTTCATTGTAGAAATTGTTCTCTTGGCTCTATTCAATTTAATCTGTATCAGTTTATAGAAATCTTCCTAGGTTTCTTTGAATCTGTACTTTTGTAACTTTTTTTCTGGTTTTCCATGACACTCATATGCTACAATTTGTCCAGCCATTCTTCAATGACAAAAAGTCCCTTAGTTTCCAGTTCTTTGCTAAAACAAAATGCTCTTATAACTTCCTAAAAGAGTTCAGACATATAACAGGTCAAGAATTCTATAAGAGGAAAAAAAGCACTTTTCTCTTTGGGCTTGTATCCCAGTGCTCAGTGATGCACTCTCATCTATGCTGATGTTCCTCTAGGCATTACAGTCTGAACTACCCACTCTGGCACTTGTTACATGTTGTCCTGTATTATTTTTTAATTGGTAAAGGGTATCACATGTGTACCTCTAAAGAAAAGGGGTATCATATTATATATTATACTTCATTTCTCTATTTGGCCAGTGCCTTGAACTGTGCCAATACAAAGGAGGTATTTAATAAACTCTACTCTCTTCCCCTTTTTGAGGTGGCTTTGCTGACTGTTCTCATATTCAGGCTCACACTAGCAGCAAGTTGAATTGGGTGGAATCTGTTCCCCTGAGTGAGGTAGCACAGTATAGTAGAAAGAACATTAGACCTGGAGGAGACCAGATATTTGCTGGCTATTTATGAGGAAGTCACAAAATCTCCCAGAGCTTCAATTTCCTTAAAAAAAAAAGAAAAAGAAAAAGTGTGTATGTGTGTGAAGTGCTTTGTAAAATGAGACAAAAAATTCTAAAGTGCTTTGCAAATCTTAAGCTACTATATAAATGCCTCCTCTTACTACAATTGAAACTTAAAAATACTCTACAGTTAACTGTTACTATCATTATTGCTAATTCCAGCTTGGTAAACAAATAAACACAATTTTGGGTTTTGAAGATAGGAAATGAGAGAAAAGTTTGTACATTTATACAGGTATAGAATCACACCCCAGGTCAAATGGTCTCATCATGAGCAACACCCCTAAAATGTATAGTGGGCCAATGTCCTCAATTTCTTCTCATATATAGAAGCTAGCCTGGCCCTGAATCCATTTGATTGGTGAATTCAAGTACAATTTCAAGACCATGCACTAGCCCCTAGAAAATGACTGCTGACAGATTTACTCTCTGTCACAGACACCCTGCATGAATTCATCAGTATCTCTACTCTGCTTTCCTTAAATGCTGGCAATAGAAAGGTTCTCAGATTGGAGAGTGTTCTGATTCCAAACTTTCATCTGCAACCCCCCCCCAAAAAAGGCTATCTACGGGGGGTAGGGTCTTTGCCACATCCCTAGCATGAAGGTAACCTCTTAAAGAACAAAAACAGTTTGGGTAGAGGGAGGAAAAGGAGGTCTAGCTTACTGTCCTTGTGCAAGGGATGTAAAATTCATAACCTGACTGAAGAAAAACAGCACCCTGAGGGAAGTACATCATCAGGACAGGAATGTATTTTCACTGGGAGGAAAAACATACATATATACACATTCAATTTCCACAGGGTGGCTTTTCAGTTTCTACTTATTTTAATAATAGCAAGGAGACAGCTCCCTTTCAGAGTTACCATATTTAATACACCCTGCCACACCTGCATATTCTTTACAAACTCTTTTTGAGAAAGGAAAATTATTCTCTCAAGTTTGAAAAAAAAAGGCAAAAAGATTTTATCCTTCTTTGCTAGGAAACTGCTTTGAATTTAGTTGGGCAGATAAAGAGTTAAGTTAAGTTAAAGGAAGAAATGGCTATTTGCTACTAACTAGGGAACTCTATAACACATGACAATTATAACATAAAAACCCTGTACAAAGTAGGTACTTGAGAAACTATTCAATTGAATTGAAGGGAGGAAAGCTGGTCTACACTTACACTCCTTTAATCGTGCCTGGTTCTCTCTCTCAGACTTTCTTCTTTACCTTTGGCTGTGGGTTAGGGCTTTAGGGAAGTTATGATTCTCTGAATCACTCCAACTAATTCAGAAGACTCAAATCCAAGTTGTGCCTCTAAACCAAGAAGTATTCAGGTCTTGCCACTAAAAGTTAAGTCATGATATACTGTAACGGGAGGGCCCTGGGAGATCTATTTATTATACTCCACTACAATCTATAACAGGAGGGTAAGATCTAGAAGAGTGATTTTAGAGCTGATGGATTCTCCAGGAATCATTCATAATAATACTTTTATTTTACAGAGAAGGAAACTGAGGTCCCTGTGAGGTTAAATCCCAAGTCACACTGATAACTATCATCAAAGCTGGAATTCAACTCCAGGTCTTCTGAGCCCAGGGTTTTTCCTACAACAAAACAAACACTGTCACTGACAAAGATGGTAAGAAAACTAAAGTCTAAATGAAAGGCAGGTCTAAATATAAATGCCACTTTTTAATCATTTGTAGAAGCATTCTCTTCTTTCTCACAAAGAACAGTTCCTCTTAAAGCAACAACTTTAAACTTCATGGAAAAGAAGAAATAAAAGCCCAGATTCTAATTAGTTTGGCTCTTATTTGTATAAGTCTGGATGAATTATTTATTTTTAGCAAGTAGGATAAGTCTCAAAGACAAATAAGACAGTATCTGGTCATCTAGTAGTCTATAACTCAGATATTCAGATAAATAATTCTACCTCTATCCTTCTCCCCCACATCTACTCTTTTAATTTCAAGTTTTTTGTTTTTTTTTTAATATTGGGGCTAAAGGGTAGGGCTAAAAAAGTATAGAAATCATGGAAATAAAAATGCTAACTTATTTACTGCCTCTTCTTTTACATACTATGAATTTGATCCTAGAATCATAGACCTCCATGGTCAGAAGAGTACTCAATTCCAAATCAGTGATACCATATGTGAAGAAAAGTAGTATTGTATAACACCTACCTATATCATAAGTCCTGGCTATTACATTTTTATGTCATTCAGTTTGGATGAAGAATTACATTAGTGTAAAATCAAGCAATCAACAAACATTTATTAAACACTTAATATGTGTTACAAACTGTGTTGGGTACTGGGGATCCAAAGACAAAAAAAGCCCTTGCTGTTCAGGCACTTTGGAGGTGACAACCTGCAAACACATGCAAAGTAAATACAAAGCGAGAGCAGCTAGGTGGTTCTGGATTAAGAGTCAGGCCTAGAGATGAGAGGACTTGGATTCAAATGTGACCTCAGGTACTTCCTAGCCATGTGACCCCTACTGCCTAGCCTTTTCTACTCTTCTGCCTTGAAACCAATACATAGTATTGATTCTAAGACAGAAGGTAAGGGTTTTTAAAAAAAGTAAATACAAAGTAATTTGGGGGAGACAGGAGGTATACCAGCAACTAGAATGATCAGAAAAAGGGCTCAGTAGGAGATGGAACTTGGGCCTAGCAGGATTCTAAAAGGTGGAGTGTACAGGCATGGAAGACAACTAGTACAAAGGGATAGAGACAGAACTTGTAATGATGCACATGAGAAATGGCAAGGAGATCACATTTTGGCCATTTCTTCCCATGGCATAGATGATATGAAAAGGAACAATGGCTATTTAGGTTTGGAATGACAGGCTAGAGCCAGAGAGTGAAGGGTTTTAACTGTCAAACATGAGAGTTTATATTTCATCTTAAAGCCATAGAGAATTACTGAAGTCTTTTCAGAAGGGGAGTCACATGGTCAGCCCAGGGCTTTAGGAATATCATTTTGGCAGCTATATGGATGATGGGATAGGGAGAGCATAGGGGCAGGGAAACCAGTGAGAAGGATGCTACAATACTCTTAGGTGATGAGGGCCTGACTGGTTAGTAGTTGCATGACTGGATAGACAGATAAGAAGATATGTGATATCCATAAGATGAGGCAACTTGTTAAATATGGGGATATTAAGGGAGAGTAAAGAGTCAGAAATGTTAAACAGTCTTTTCAGTTTGGGGTTGGCTTTAATTGTTCAGACAATTTTCATGATGTTGAGCTTTAACCTGCCTCCCTGTACTTGGATCCATTGGTCCTAGATTTTATTCTTTGGAAGCAAAGCATCAATCTATTCCTTTTTGAGGTCAAGCCTCAAAATACTGAAGGTTGCTATCATGACATGCCTAAGTCTTTGCCTCTGGGTGAAATATCACAAATTCTCTTCCTGTTTTCTAGTTTCCATCCTGATTATTCTCATCCTCTCTACCTTGTCACTGTCCCTACAAAATGATGGCTCCCAAAATTGAGCACTGTATTCTATCTGTGCTCAGGGCAAGGCAGGGTACCCCACATATGATGCCTATAAGACAGCATCTGCTTTTTTGGCTCTCACATCATAATAACCCAGACTGAACCTGGAAGTCTTTTCCACATGATTTTCTTCCTATCCTCCATATTCCACATAGTACAATTAACTTTTTGAACTCAAGTGCAATTTTTTCTCCTCCTTTATTCTACTGGTTCTAGTTCCCCAGACACCTGGGTTTCATTCCAGTATTTTGTTCCTGGAATTGAACTACCCTAAAGGAAAGAATTACTCAGTATTCAAAACAGTCTTCCCAAACAACATGGCTATGTCAGAAACTAGGTCTTCATCCAGATAATTTGACTGATTCTAAATTTCACACTAAATTCTTAATTTCCAAAATAACTGGAGCTGGAAAGGAATAAAAAGGTCCCTTATATAGTTCAAATCCCTCATTTTACAACACAGGAAACTGAAATCCATGGAAAGTAAATAATGACTTCATTTGTGGCAAAGTCAGGATTAGAAAGCATTTATGAAGTGCTTACTATGAGCCAGATACTGAGCTATGTGCTAGGAATATGAAAAAAGGTAAAAGTAGCCTCTACCTTCAAAGAGTTACTTATTAACTGTGTGACCTTAGGCAAGTTTCTTAACCTGACTTTGACTTGTAGCCTTCATCTTTAAAATGGGAATAAGGTCTGTGGTCCTACTCATCCCAAAGGCTGCCATGAATTTTGAAAAATAATATATATGAACCATTTTATAGAGTTTAAAGGTCTTGTTTAGTTGTGTCTAACTCTCTAGATAAATCAATTGATCAATAATCATCCCCTCAAAAAAAGAGGAAGAAAGTTTTCCTAAAACATTCATTTCTAGAACCATTTCTTATGGCAAAGGTGGTCTGTGGATTTAGGATAATTGCTAAGTTCTTTCTGATTCACAATTTACCAAATTCCCAATCTTTACCTTACTTAGTCCTGTAGAAGCCATCATCCAATCTGTAAATCCTACTTGATGAAACCTCAAGTAGAAAAATTCCAAATATGTGGGATAGATAGATTACCAAAGAATATTATATCTTACACTGCCAAAAGATGTTAATTTTATGGGGATCTTTAGGTGACAAACTCAATCTCTGATTTTCAAATCAGCAATAAAGGAGGTTTCTTTGCTGATATAATCACAAGAAACTGGTCCCTTGAAACATCTCTATTGATGTCATCTACAGAGGCTGAACCAAAAGTACTCTTTGGATGCTGAAGCATTAGGTGCTGGGGTTCCTAGTTTGAAATGGAAGTTTCACACTCTCATACAGCATGCTCAAGCTCTTATTAAATGTGTTAACTGGTCAACACAAAACCACTGTTATCACCTTACTTTTCCTGGCTTGTTTCAGTTTGTAATAGGTTAAAAACAGGCACCAGAATTCCACAGATCTCAAAATAAAAAGGATTCCATCTTAAAAAATAAAATAAAACCAAAAAATAGGTAAATCAAAACTGATTCCTTTTTGTTTTAAAGGGGGAAAACGGGATATTATGTGGGGTGGGAGCAGAGTAGGAAATGTTAGAAGTTGAAAAGTGAACAATGGCCAACTTCCTGGATTTTCTTCAGAAGGGAGTCTCTAGAATTATCAAAGGTTGTATGTTTCCACAAAGAGACTCCTGCCTTGAAGGGCTGCCCCTGGCAGGAACACAGATTCAAGGGAACACAAAAGAGAAGAGAGTCCAAATTCAGATCATAGCTTCTTTCCTGTATAGGTTTGGAGGGAATGGATATAAGCTAGAAGCCTAAGTCTTAGAAGCCAGTATGCTTAGGAGATGACCTACATAGAGAAGATAGTTGGGTCTCTCAGGGACAAACAGCTAAATTCTCCATATCTACTTCACAATTCTGTCCAGCAAACTATGAGCCCCCACCCCTCCCACTTTCAATCTGAACCAGTTTTGCTTCCTACCAGCTGCTGTTTACAAAAAGATCATTTGGCTGTGACCTCCAAAACATGGCTCAAGCTCAGGTCCAGGTAATTTAATTCCCTCAGCCCTTTCCTCACTTCCTTCTGCTTCAATATGGTCTTGTTTTAACAACAGCTTATGCGTTCCTTGGTCCTTGCTATAATACAAGACCACGAAGCTGGAGTGTAAAAAATTCCTTGGTATATACTGCCTTTGTTCTAGGTACGGTGAGATGGACAATTAATCAGTGATTTGACAGTGAAACAGTGTCTTATAGATAGATGGGGCAGGGAGGTCAGAAGCAACTAGAACCCTGTTCCATTGTCACAAATATCTCTGCCATACTTCTAATCTACTGACATATCATAGTAGCCATGAATATTAATGGAACCCAATATAAAAAGAATTCATTTGGCTTGGTGATAAGCCAAGGATCAACCAAGTATTAAGGTCACCAGAAGGTCAGTTACCTCATAATAAAATTTTTTGTCCAAAATGATCCATGAAACTGAGGAGGTGAGAGGGTGGACTGAATTTACCGCCTGATGAACAGAATCACTATATCTGTTTCCATAGTCTATCTTCCTACTTGCAAATCCTTTCCATTTTGTCTCCCACTACTTATTTCCTATGTCTCTTTGCTTTTCAAAAAATTAAGATGTGTATTACTTTCTTCATAGTGCTATCATGGTGTTTTCACAATATGGGGTAAAAGGATGATGATAAAAACACATGTTCAAGAATGGTTCAGAAAGGGATCTTTTTTGTTCTCTTGCCTCCCCCCCTTAAACCAAAGGGACTTTCCTTTTTCCTTTAAATGTAAAGATTGTTTTGAGGATTCAATTATAGTCCCCCCACTTCACTATGACCTTCCATGCAGAGACTCTGGTTCTTACTCTTTTTCTCTGCAAGTTATTTTTGACCAAGTAAAGCAGAAGAACTTGATGAATCTGGATGTGGCCCAAATGGCTGTTAAAAGCCAGATCCTCAGGAGAGGGCCAGGGACAGATTCCGGCATTTTTCAGACACTGTGCCAAGGAGACTGGTAAAGAACCCAGGGGAGGAAACAGTTACCGAGGAGACGGTGTGTGCTAGCAATGAAGAAACAGCATTTGTAATCTGAGATCAACACTACGCTACTCCTCTAGCTGGCAGGGCAAGTTTAACTACAATCTCCTGGGACTGCTGAATGAAACCCATTCCCTACGTAGGCAACAAAATGCAAAAGGCATAGGCTAAAACTAATGTTAAAAATACACAACCTATATTGGACAAAAAAAAAAGATTGTAAAAAAAACTCCAACCCAAATTCTGAGGAAGAAATGCTGCCTGAGGCTATATTGCCAAGAAAAGATAAAGTCCCTGTATAGGGAACTCCTTGAAAATTCCAACGACAGAGTATAAATTTTTCTCCATAAAAAAAAGAAGAAGAAAGAAATGCAGCATATGGAGAGGTGGTGAAGGCAAGGAAAACAAAACCAAAAACTACAGATAAACTGACTTTTAGTGTGGAAGCCCTTGGTCTCTTTCCAGGACTAGCTTTGAACTCCATCCTTCTACAAGTTTCATCAATTCTACTCACAATCAGCTTTCATGGGATCAAAGAATCAGGAGTTTTCAGAACTAAAAGGACTTTAAAGATCACTCCAAACCTCTCATTTTATATTTTATATGTAACTAAAGTAAAATGACTAGATTAAGCCCATGGGAAAAGTTAGTGGCAAAACTTGGGACTCCAGTTTCTATAATCCCAGACTAATGCTCTTCCCACTGCCTCCCATTGCTCTGTAATCCTTTTGGTGTAAACAAGTTAATGTATACATACATTATTTTGAATGTGTTTACATGTTATCTTGAAACCTGTGGTTTTATATATGTCATTTTGTTCTTAGCTACATTAAAATACTGGAATGCAGGGTCTCTGGTTCGCAACCTGTTCCTTTGAAGTCCTCGGTGAAAAGCAGCAACTGATAAGCATCACTTCTATTCCTTATGATTTCTGGGTACAGGTTCTTTCTTCATAGTTGGGGGGAAAAAAACCAAGGCTGGAAAAACCCATTCTTTCTATGTGGGAAGCCATTAAGTCCACAATGTCTGACATGGTCACACGTGAGTTCCAGAGTTGCAAAGCAACTTTCTGGAAAAATGAGGCCCCCACTGATCTCCCTCTGAGACTTCTCTCTCTTTAACTTCCCTTAATAATGGATGATTATTGTTCTCTCTCCAATATAAAAAGAAATTATATAAGAACAAAGACTTACACAATAAACATATATCCCACCTTAATTCCCCTAGATTATTACCCCCAAAAGATTACATTCACAAAATTAAAACCTAAAGATCATTACCCCCCTTCTTTCCTTCTGCACAGAGCTACATCCACACCCATTACAATCCAGGCAAGCCAAGAACATCAATCACCTCAAGACACACTCCACTGAATTCTGTTTATGAACAGAAATCAGGCAACATTGCCAGGTGCTTTAAAGTAATACAAGAAAAATAGAACTTGTAAATTGAGGAAAACCCCAAATCTGGTCTGTCATTAAATTGCCCTCTAAACTTGTACCTAGCTACAAAATATTTTGGTACCCATCTCCTAAGTAATTGTTATTGATTGTGAAAGCTGACCAAAAGTAACAATGATTCTCCTAGGTCAGGGAGAACTAACCTCTAGATCACTCTGTCTATGTCATTCATCTATAGCAACAATGTTGCATTGACTATCTCATTATGCTACACTTCTATTGTTAAGTACTATGGAAACACATAGGAAGAAAACTGTGTGCCAAAGAGGTATGTAATCACCAGCCTATATAATAAAAGAACCTCCGTGCTTATGGCTGAACACTGTGTGACGCCTATGCACATGGGCCTGAGCACACAGTGCTTCTCATCTCCATTACTCAACCAGATCGCCACGTCTAGACGGAGTGAGCCCTCACCCTCAGGAAGATGGCTGGATAGCTCCCAAAGTTTCTACCCAGTTTCAGACAAGCCGCTAGCCCAAGAAACATGTGCAGGATGTTAGTAGGAAAGTGGTAAAAGTATTATGCTATGGATTCCAAGGAACACAGTAGGGACAGGAATAGAAGAACCCTAGAGAGCTGAGATAGTTAGAAAATGTGGAACTTCAAAACAGAAATTCAGAAGGGAGAAAAAGGGGAGGGGGGGTGAGTGTGCACATGTGAACACTGAGATCAAATATGGGTAGAGCACCACAACAAATTTAAGCCATTGTTAGAAATTAGTAAAGTATTAAAGATAGTAAAGTATTAGCAATAACAGTAAATATACCTTTTGTGTTCTCAGGTCTGTTTTATTAAGGGGAATGTCCTTATGGAACCGAGAAAGTGGTAAGGATTCTTACCAGGGGTCAGTCACTGTAGATCCTGTCAGATCTCCTTCCCAAACTATCAGGGAACAGAACAGAATTTCAGGGAGTCAGTTCATATCTAGTTCTTATCATGGGAAAAGCAGGGCTACTGAAAAATTCATCTTTGTTGATGACTTCAGTTTCTAATAAAAAAGAAAGGTGGGATTCAGAAAGGCAGCACACAGCATAATGGAAAGAATGCCAGATTTTAAGTCAAAAGACCCATGTTCAAGTCTTGGCTCTGTCACATATTAGCTTGGTTTCAAAGTTTCCTAATCTGTAAAATGAAAGAGTTAGCCAAACTACATTGTATTTAACTATTTACAACTTCTCCTATGATGTACACTTTTGTATGAGTTGTTTCTCTAAATTATACTGGGAATTCCTTGAGAGTGGGAATATCTAGCACTTTCTTTTTGTACCCCCAGTGCCTGGCACAAAATAAGCCCTTTAAGATTAATTTCTATGCCTTTTCATTCATTCACTCTCTCATTTCTGACTAATTATAACATAGGAAAGTAACTAACTTGCAAGCTATCAAATATAGTTAAGATTAACTTAGTTCAACCAGTCATTTATGAGGGATCTACTATGTGCCAAGTTCTCTTCTAAGGCACCAGAGACACAAAGGTAAGTAAAAAGTGCCCTCACCCTCAAGGAGCTTACATTCTATAAGGGGAAGCCTAAACATATACAAATTAAATGTGGGCCTTGAGCTGAATCTTGCAGGAAGCTAAGATTCTAAAAGCTAGATGTGGAAAAAAGAGTATATTAAGGTCTGAGGGCCAATTTGTGCAAAGGCACATGAAGAACAGAAAGGTCACAAATTTTATCTGTTATGAGCATTAATTATTACTATACTATGTCAAAATATTCAGTCCTTTACACAGTTGGCTGCTCATGAAGCACAGTCATCTGTCCACCATAAATGACAGGTTTGATAGTTTGTATAGTAAATAACTCTTCGTGCTTATAGATAAACAACTGAAGGCCTTGTATTCCATTAAGCAAACCAACAGAAGTCACTGGGTCTTTAGAATAAAAAAACTGGGCCAAAACTAGACCTGAACATTTCAGCACTGCTATAAGAATAGCATAGTAAAGAATGCATCTCAAATAAAACCAAGGAGACCTGGGCCCAAATCTCAGCTCTGTTAGTCAATAGCTCTGTGACCTTCTTTGAGACATAATTTCCTCCTCTGTTGGAACAGATGGTCTCTGAAATCCCTCCCATCTCTAAAATGCTACAAGTCAGAAAAGAGCCACAATTCAGGGCATAACCTTCTAACTTCAATAATGGAAAGCAGATTGGGAAATGTAGGTGAGATTCCTGACTGTATGTAACAGGCAAGACAAAGCATAAACAGCAGCCTTACCATTGAATCTTCAGGTTGGATTTGAAGAACCCTCAGAACTAGAAGGGGCTTAAAGAGGTCACATCAATGACCTCCTACATTACTTTTATTCCTAATGCTCACCTACGATTGCAAAAGAGCCAAGCATGAAAAGCTCCCATAATCAGTATTTCCCTGACTATGTCATTTAGTCACTGCAAATGCTGAAAGGAAATCTACAGAAGCTTCCTAGAATTAATGATTCTGTGATAACCTTAACTGGGAGACTGGGATTTAAATGAACCTTGTACCAACTGCTTTTCTGCTCTGAATGTAAAGATAGGAAGGGGCCAGCCACTTGTGAAAGGCATCAATAATGACACTACTCTGTATTTCTAAAAGGCTTTGTATCTGAATCGATCTCTTCGCATTTCCAAGTCAAATCACTGGCTTCCAGACATTCATGGAAGGGTAAAAAGAACCAAGAATGATTCAGGTATACATATAGAGAGAAACTTATACCCAGGGATGTCCATGATTTGGTTAATATTACATTGCAAGTGAGCTGGGGAAATGGAAAGGGAAATAAGGATAATGACTTCAAATTCCTGACCCAAGTCAGTAACTTCTGACATGGGTTGGGTACAGGTTAGGGCTCAGAAGTTTCCCACCAGGGCAAACAACTTTTTTTTTTAAAGGTCATAAGAAGAATTGGCTAAAAAAAAAAAGACGTAGGTTAATGTGATATTAGAGACAAGGCACAAGGAAGGTTGACTTCCAGAAATTCTGGGCACACAATCAAATCTAGACTTTGGTGATATTGGGTGATAATTCTTATCTCCTTCCCTCTTCTATTGACATGAATTATCCGGTCATAAATTGAAAGCATTGGTGTTTAAGGAAGGAATTGATATTGCCACCTCTAAAAAAATAAGGAATTCCATGCTGTATCAGGCCAATAATCCATCAGGCTCAGAATTCTGATGGTGGAACTGGGGAATGGTTATTGAGAATGTGATCTATTAAAAAAGGCAAAACAAAAAACTACTGGGTTGGTGTCAGAGGATCTTCATTCAAATCCCTGTGTGACTGGGCAAATCACTAAAATTCTCTATATAGTGAAGGGACTTGGACTAAATAATTCAAATTTTTTCAAAGCTTCAAATTTATAATTATATTCTTTTAGGAAGTATACAAGGCATCTAGGTGGCACAGTCGATAGAGTGCCAGGCCTGAAATCAGAATGACTTATCTCCTAATTTCAAATCTAGCCTCAGACACTTACTAGCTGTGTGACTCTGGGCAAGTCACTCCAGTTTCCTCATCTGTAAAATGAGCTAGAAAAGGAAATAGAAAATCAATTCAGGATCTTTGCAAAACAGACCCCAAAAGTGGCAACAACAAGTTGAACACAACACAACTGAAACAACTGAACAAGGAAATATACAATACCTTGTAAAATCTTTTTCCCCCCAATTTAAACATTTTTTTAATGTGGTCAATTTCAAATATTATTCATTGAATACAAAAATGACTTTCTTTTCCTCCCTCCCCTCCCACAACCCCCCCCCACCGCCCAGCCGATGATACGTGACGCTCAATACCACTGGGTATCACATGTGTCCTTGTTCCGAACCCATTTCCATGTTGTTGGTATTTGCACTAGGCTGTTCAATTAGTCTCCATTCCCAATCATGCCCCCTTGGTCCCTGTATTTGAAGCAGTTGCCTTTCTTTGTTATTTTTGTTCCCACAGTTGGTCCTCTGCTTGTGGATAATGTTTTTTCACATAGATCGCTGCAGGTTGTTCAGGGACACTGCATTGACATTAATGGAGAAGTCCATTACGTTCCATTGTACCACAGTGTATCAGTCTCTGTGTATAATGTTCTCCTGGTTCTGCTCCTCTCACTTTACTGGAAGTTGTTCCAGTCCCCATGGAATTCATCCACTTTATTATTCCTTTTAGCACAATAGTATTCCATCACCAACATATACCACAATTTCTTCAGCCATTCCCCAATTGAAGGGCATCCCCTCATTTTTCAATTTTTGGCCACCACAAAGAGCGCAGCTATGAATATTCTTATACATGTGTTTTTCCTTATTATCTCTTTGGGGTACAAACCCAGCAGTGCTATGGCTGGGTCAAAAGGTTGGCGGTCTTTTATCGCCCTTTGAGCATAGTTCCAGACTGCCCTCCAGAATGGCTGGATCAATTCACAATTCCACCAGCAATGAATTAATGTCCTGACTTTGCCACATCCCCTTTCATTACTTTCCATAGTTGTCATGTTGACCAATCTGCTAGGTGTGAGGTGATACCTCAGAGTTGTTCTGATTTGCATCTCTCTGATTATCAGAGATTTAGAACACTTTTTCATGTGCTTATTAATAGTTTTGATTTCTTTACCTGAAAACTGCCTATTCATGACCCTTGCCCATTTATCAATTGGAGAATGGCTTGATTTTTTTCTACAATTGCTTTAGCTCTTTATAAATTTGAGTAATTAGACCTTTGTCAGAGGTTTTTGTTATGAAGATTGTTTCCTAGTTTATTTCCCTTCTGATTTTGGTTACATTGGTTTTGTTTGTACAAAACCTTTTTAATTTGTAGTCAAAATTATTTATTTTACATTTTGTGTCTCTTTCTAAGTCTTGCTTGGTTTTAAAATCTTTCCCTTCCCAAAGGTCTGACATGTATACTATTCTGTGTTCACCTAATTCATTTATAGTTTCCTTTTTTATATTCAGGACATTCACCCATTCTGAGTTTATCTTGGTTTAGGGTGTGAGGTGTTGATCCAAACCTAATTTCTCCCACACTGCCTTCTAGTTTTCCCAGCAGTTTTTATTAAATAGTGGATTTTTATCCCAAAAGCTGGGGTCTTTGAGTTTGTCATAGACTGTCTTCTGAGGTCATTTATCCCAAATCTATTCCATTGATCCTCCTTTCTGTCTCTTAGCCAGTACCAAATTGTTTTGATGACAACTGCTTTATAATATAGTTTGAGATCTGGGACTGCAAGGCCACATTCCTTTGTATTTTTTGTCCCATTATTTTCCTGAATATCCTTGATCTTTTGTTCTTCCAAATGAACTTTGTTATGTTTTTTTTTTTTGTTCACTAAAAAAGTTTTTTGGAAGTTCAATGGGTATGGCACTAAAGAGGTAGATAAATTTGGGTAGGATGGTAATTTTTATTATATTGGCTTGTCCTACCCATGAGCAGTTAATGTTTTTCCAATTGCTCAGATCTAGTTTTAGTTGTGTGGAAAGTGTTTTGTAGTTGTGTTCATATAGTTCCTGTGTTTGTCTCAGCAAATATATTCCTAAGTATTTTATATAGTCTAAGGAGATTTTGAATGGAATTTCTCTTTCTAATTCCTGCTGCTGAACTGGGTTGGAGTTATATAGAAATGCTGATGACTTATGTGGGTTTATTTTGTATCCTGAAACTTTGCTAAAGTTGCTAATTATTTCCACTAGCTTTTTAGTTGATTCTCTAGGATTTGTTAAGAAGACCATCATGTCATCCACAAAGAGTGATAGTTTGGTCTCCTCATTGCCAATTTTAAAACCCTCAATTTCTTTTTCTTCTCTAATTGCTACAGCTAGTGTTTCTAGTACAATGTTGAATAATAAAGGTGATAAGGGGCATCCTTGTTTCACTCCTGATCTTATTGGAAATGCATCTAGTTTATCCCCATTGCAGATGATGCTGGCTGATGGTTTTAGATATATACTTTTTATTATTTTTAGGAAAGATCCTTCTATTCCTATACTTTCTAGTGTTTTCCATAGAAATGGGTGTTGTATTTTGTCAAAGGCTTTTTCTACACCTAGTGAGATAATTATGTGATTTTTGTTGGTTTGCTTGTTGATATGGTCAATTATGCGGATGGTTTTCCTAATATTGAACCATCCTTGCATTCTTGGTATAAATCCTACCTGATCAAAGTGAATAACCCTCACGATGACTTGCTGGAGTCTTTTTGCTAGTATCCTGTTTAAGATTTTTGCATCTATGTTCATTAAGGAGATTGGTCTGTAGTTTTCTTTCTGTTTTTGGTCTGCCTGGCTTTGGGATTAGTAGCATATTTGTGTTGTAAAAGGAATTTGGTAGAACTCCCTCTTTGTTTTTTCTTTCAAATAGTTTTTATAGTATTGGGATTAGCTCTTCTTTGAATGTTTGATAGAATTCACTTGTGAATCCATCTGGCCCTGGGGATTTTTTCTGAGGAAGTTCTTTGATGGCCTGTTCAATTTCTTTTCGTGATATGGGATCATTTAAGAATTCTATTTCTTCTTCTGTTAATCTAGGCAATTCATATTTTTGTAAATATTCATCCATATCACCTAGATTGGCATATTTATTGTCATATAATTGGGCAAAATAGTTTTTAATGATTGCCTTAATTTCCTCTTCATTGGAGGTGAGTTCTCCCTTTCCGTCCCTAAAACTGTTAATTTGATTTTCTTCTTTCCTCTTTTTTATTAGATTGACCAGTATTCTATTTTGTTTGTTTTTTTCAAAACACCAGCTTTGAGTCTTATTTATTAGTTCAATAGTTCTATCACTTTTGATTTTATTAATTTCCCCCTTAATTTTTAGGATCTCTAATTTGGTCTCCTTCTGGGGGGTTTTAATTTGTTCGCTTTCATGTTTTTTGAGTTGCATGTCCAATTCATTGATCTCTGCCGTCCATAATTTGTTAATATATGAACTCAAGGATATAAATTTTCTCCTGAGTACTGCTTTGGCTGTATCCCATAGAGTTTGAAAGGATGTCTTATCATTGTTATTTTCTTCAATGAAATTATTAATTGTTTCTGTGATTTGTTCTCTAACCGATTTTGGAGAATCATATTATTTAATTTCAAATAAATTCTTAATTTGGCTCTCCATGTATTTTTACTGATCATTATTTTTGTTTCCTTATCATCTGAAAAGGTTGCATTTATTATTTCTGCTTTTCTGCTTTTGTATGCCTTGTTTTTATGACCTAGCATATGGTCAATCTTTGTGAATGTACCATGTGCTGCTGAGAAGAAGGTGTATTACTTTTTGTCCCTATTTATTTTTCTCCATATATCTACTAACTCTATTTTTTATAAGATTTCATTCACCTCTTTTATCTCTTTCTTATTTATTTTTTTATTTGATTTATCTAAATTTGACAGTGGTAGGTTCAGGTCTCCCACTAGTACAGTTTTACTATCTATTTCCTCCTTCAGTTCTACAACTTTCTCTATTAGAAATTTGGGTGCTATACCATTTGGTGCATACATGATGATTAGTGATATTTCCTCATTATTGATACTCCCTTTTACCAGGATGTATTTACCTTCCCTATCCCTTTTAATCAGGTCTATTTTTACTTTGGCTTTGTCAAATATCATGATTGCAACTCCTGTCTTCTGTCAGTTGAGGCCCAATAGGTCTTGCTCCACCCTTTATTTCTGACCTTGTGAGTACCTATCTGCCTCATGTGCGTTTCCTGTAGAAATTGGCAGGATTCTGGATTCTAATTCACTCTCCTATTTGTCTATGTTTTATGGGTGATTTCATCCCATTCATGTTTGAAGTTATGATTGTCACTTTTGAATTCCCTAACATTTTGATATCCTCTCTTAGTTCTGACCTTTCTTCTTGTGCTATATCCTTTTAAACCAGTGGTTTACTTTTAGTCAACCCCCCTTTTCCCTTCTCTTTATATGCTTCCCTTTCTGGCTCCTCCCTTTTTGTTCCCTTCTTATTATTTAGGGTCTGATTAAGTACCCTCCTCCCTCACCTTCCCAACCCCCTTTTTTAATTTTTTGAGACCCCCACCCCCAGTTTCCACTTCTTCCTTACCCTGTAGGGTAAGGTAGACTTCCATATCCCAATGCCTCTAGATGCTCTTCCCTCTCAGAACTGATTTCACTGAGAGTAATATTCAGGTATCACCTATTAGCACTCTCTTCCTTACTCTATTATAAGAGTATTCTTCCCCTCCCCTTCCAATGTGTATCTCTGTGTGACAAAGAATATTCTATTTATTTTATTTCTTTAAGTATCTCTTAGTACCATCATGGATTCCCCCTCACCCTTTCCCCCCATATCATTTTATAGTCTTAAATGCTCCAATCTCTTCCTATAAATGATTCTTCTATTTACTGTAATAATTAAAACATTTTTGAGAGTTACAAATAACATTTTCCCCATATATTAATATATATAATTTGATCTAATTGTAGCCCTTAAAGAAGAGAGTTTGAAATAACAAAAAGAAAAAGAAAAAGAAAAAAAGAAAAAACCATTTTTCTCCTTTTCCCTCTCTTTCATATTTACCTTTTCATGTTTCTCTTGATCTTTGTGTTTGGATATCAAACTTTCCACTTAGTTCTGGTCTTTTCCTTACAAATACTTGGAAATATTCTATTTTGTTGAATGCCCATACTTTCCCCTGGAAGTATATAGTCACTTTTGATGGGTAGGTGATTTTTGGTTGAAGATCCAGTGCTCTTGCCATTCTGAATATTGCCAGGCCTTGCGGTCTTTTAGCGTTGAAGCTGCCAGGTCTTGTGTGATCCTGATTGGTGCTCCTTTGTATCTGAATTTTCTCTTTTTTGGCTTCCTGCAGGATTCTCTCCTTAGCTTGAAAGCTCTGAAATTTGGCGATGACATTTCTGGGAGTTGTTTTTTGGGGGTTTAGTGTAGAGGGTGTTCTATGAATTCTTTCAATGTTTATTTTTCCCCCCCTTGTTCTAGAACTTCAGGGCAGTTTTCTTGGATGATCTCTTGTAGTATGGTGTAAAGTTTCTTGCTTATTTCTGGTTTTTCAGGTAGACCAATGATTCTTAGATTGTCTTTCCTTTCTCTGTTTTCCTGATCTGTCACTTTGTCAGCGAGATATTTTATGCTTTCTTCTATTGTATCAGTGTTTTGCCTTTGCTTTATTAATTCTTGCTGTTTTGCAAGATCATTGGTTTCCAGTTGCTCAATTCTGGTCCTTAAGGCCTGGTTTTCTGCTTTAACCTTTTGGCATTCAGCTATGATTTCTTCATTTTTTCTTTGAACCATTTCCCATTTCTCTTTCCAGAGGGCTTCCATCTTTTTGATGACAAGCTCTATTTGAGACTCTTTCAAGGCTTGTGGACAATTTCCGTTTTTTTTTTCTTCCGGTTTTGCCTTTGTTTCATCCAGTATTTCCTCTGTAGCCTGGGTTTTTCCTCCATAAAAATTCTCGAGGGTAATGGTTTTCTTTATAGATTTTTCAGAGTGATTTTGAGGCTCCTCTGCACAACTGGCCATTTTTTCTGGATGTTTTCAGTTCCCTCTTTAGTTAGAAATCAGAGTCAGCTGGGCAGGTTCTTTGTGTATGGAGTTAATGAGCAGAGGCAGGCTCTCGATTCTCTGCAGTCCTTTGAGGCTTTTCTTGGTGCCACCCTCCAGGGGGCACTCAGGGTCTGCACTCTGGCCTGCCTGGTTTTCCAGTCTAGCTGCTTTCAGGAGTGGGTCTCCTGCAGTCCTAGTCAATTCTCAAGGACCTAGAAGTGCCCACTCATCGTTCTGGAGGCACTCCTTCCTCACTCCCTGGCTCCTGCGGGTGCACGGGCTCTGGGCACCTGAGGTCTTGGGCTCTCTCGCGTGTTGGGGTTTTCTGCCTAGCTGCCTTCAGGTGTGGGTCCCCTGCTGTCATGGTCAGCTCCCAAGGACGCAGATGTGCCCACTACTCACTCCAGAGGCGCCCCTTGCTTTTTCGTCTTGGCGTGCGCTGGCCCTGCCTCTGGCTCTGTAGTTGGGGGCTGGGGGAGGGTGGATCAGCTTGTGTTTGGGTGGAAGCCCTTTCACTCTCTGACAGACTGGTAAAGCCCCAATTCCATGTACCTTCATGCTGTGCCCCACTTTTCAGCTCCTCCGCTCCTCTGAAAATGATTCTTAAGGACTTTTGGGGTAGTCCTTGTTGTTGTGTTTTGGGAAGAGAACGTAAGCCACGTTTAGACTGCTGCCATGCTTACCCGGAAGTTCTTGTAAAATCTTAACTTGAACTCACTGACTCATTATTGACTTTTATAGAATCCCAGAATATTATAGCTGGAAGATAACATTTTGTCCAAAATACTTATATAACATCTTTGGCACATAATTTCTATTTGGTTGAGAATTGAGAAGTCATAGGGATCTGATAAAATTTCTAAAACTCTTATCTTGTGTGACCCAGAAGTTCCCAAATAAGGAAATGGGGGCCCAAGAAGGTAGAGATTTATCTATGGTCAAATTAAGAAACATTAAGCTTTTAGTATGATTAAAGCACAAGGGAGAGAAAGATAGATTAATGAAGGACTATGCCCTCAATGAGCTTTCAACAGATTAGTAAAGTAGAAAGTGGAATGAATTTGACATCAGGAAACTATATTACAGTATAAAGAGTACTGAACTTGGGAGTTAGGAGGAATAGTTTTGATTTCTGATTACAACATTTATTAGCTGATATGATCACGAAGTGTCATTTAACTTCTCTGGGACACACTGTTTCTTCATTTGTAAAAAGAGGATGGTAATATTCATAGTATCTGCTTTATGGGGCTATTGTGAGGGAAATGCTTTGATAACTTTTATTTTTTTATTTTCATTTATTTTTTTGAACCCCTTACCTTCTGTTTTAGAATCAATACTGTGTATCAGTTCTAAGGCAGAAGAGTGGTAAGGGCAAGGAATGGGAGTCAAGTGACTTGCCCAGAGCTATACAGTTGGGAAGTGTCTGAGGTCATATTTGAGCCCAGGACCTCCTGTCTCTAGACCTGGCTCTCAATTCATTTGGGCTACACAGTTGCCCCCTTTGATAACTTTTAAAAGGGCTATATAAATTAAAAAAAATTACTTTGATTAAATTAAAATCTATTAAGTGAGGGTAAATTTCTGTATAAGAATAGGTAACATTTTAGAGTCATTAAACAGTAGGCTAAATGGTTTAAGTGAAAGTACACATCTTTTCATTCAATTAACAAGAGGAAAACTACAGACATGAAAGGTGACATGCATAATCAGTCAGAGTCACTTGATTAGGCAGTTTTGCTTCACTTTAAGAAATGTACTTTGGGACCTCAGCAAGATGGTATACGATAAACCCAAAGATCCCAGCTTTTGGGACAAAAATCCACTATTTGATAAAAACTGCTGGGAAAATTGGAAGACAGTGTGGGAGAGACTAGGAATAGATCAACACCTCACACCCTACACCAAGATAAATTCAAAATGGGTGAGTGACTTAAACATAAAGAAGGAAACCATAAGTAAATTGGGTAAACACAGAATAGTATACATGTCAGACCTTTGGGAGGGGAAAGGCTTTAAAACCAAGAAAGATATAGAAAGAATCACAAAATGTAAAATAAATAATTTTGACTACATCAAACTAAAAAGCTTTTGTACAAACAAAACCAATATAACTAAAATCAGAAGGGAAACAACAAATTGGGAAAAAATCTTCATAGAAACCTCTGACAAAGGTTTAATTACTCAAATTTATAAAGAGCTAAATCAATTGTACAAAAAATCAAGCCATTCTCCAATTGATAAATGGGCAAGGGACATGGATAGGCAGTTCTCAGATAAAGAAATCAAAACTATTAACAAGCACATGAAGAAGTGTTCTACATCTCTTATAATCAGAGAGATGCAAATCAAAACAACTCTGAGGTATCACCTCACACCTAGCAGATTGGCTAACATAACAGCAAAGGAAAGTAATGAATTCTGGAGGGGATGTGGCAAAATAGGGACATTAATTCATTGCTGGTGGAGCTGTGAACTGATCCAACCATTCTGGAGGGCAATTTGGAACTATGCCCAAAGGGTGCTAAAAGAATGTCTACCCTTTGATCCAGCCATAGCACTGCTGGGTCTGTACCCCAAAGAGATAATGGACAAAAAGACTTGTACAAAAATATTCATAGCCGCGCTCTTTGTGGTGGCCCAAAACTGGAAAACGAGGGGATGCCCATCAATTGGGGAATGGCTGAACAAACTGTGGTATATGTTGGTGATGGAGTACTATTGTGCTAAAAGGAATAATAAAGTGGAGAAGTTCCATGGAGACTGGAACAACCTCCAGGAAGTGATGCAGAGTGAGAGGAACAGAACCAGGAGAACATTGTACACAGAGACAAACACACTGTGGTATCATCGAACGTAATGGACTTCTCCATTGGTGGTGGTGTAATGTCCCTGAACAACTTGCAGGGACCCAGGAGAAAAAAACACCATTCATAAGCAAAGGATAAACTATGGGAGTGGAAACACCGAGAAAAAGCAACTGCCTGAATACAGAGGTTGAGGGGACATGACAGAGGATAGACTCTAAATGAACACTCTAATGCAAATACTATCAACAAAGCAATGGGTTCAAATCAAGAAAACATCTAATGCCCAGTGGACTTACGCGTCGGCTATGGGGGGTGGGGGGGGGGAGGAAAAGAAAATGATCTATGTCTTTAACGAATAATGCTTGGAAATGATCAAATAAAATATATTTAAAAAAAAAAAGATTTGGTTGTTTTAAGCATGATATATATTGATACTCTTGTTCTTTTCTGTATACTTTTAAAATGATTAACTGGCACTCTTTTCCTTTTTTAAATTTCTCTCACTACCTCCCTTTTGCCCCATGATTCCCCTGCTTAAATAAAAGCTTTCCCTTATGACAAATAAATATAGTTAAAACAAAAATTGCAAAAAATTATCTGTATCTGAAAATATTTCTTCTACATGTCTGATTAATCCTTTTATTAAAATAAATTTTACTGTGCTCAAAAAAAAAAATGTACTTTGGGGCTTCCGGTCAAGATGGCGGCTTAGAGAAAGCTAAAGTTCAGATCTCCGGAAAACCCTTCCCGACTGATCTCAAACTATAAGCTCCTAAGGCGCCGAAATTCAAAACGATCAACAGCACAGACCCTGGGAATCCTCCTCCTGGATCTGGACCCGGATCAAAAGGTACGGCCCCCCTCAAAAGCTAGAACCCGAGATCACTCGGACCTAAGGGGTAGGAGCGCAGAGTCCAAGGCTCCGGGAAGCCGCAGCCCCGCCCCGCTCAGAGAGCAGGGTCGTCTGAAACAACAGCAACCCTCAGGGCCTTCTATCTGAGTCCCAGTGAAAGTCACTGCCCTCAGAGTTCTGGGAAGCCGCAGCCCATACCCTGGCAGAGGGCAGGGTCGTCTGAAACAACAGCAACCCTCAGGGCGGGCAAGACAGCCTCACGGGCTGGATCCTTCTATTGGAGTCTCAGTGAAAGTCACTGCCCTCGGAGCTTCGGGAAGCCTCGACTCCTCCCCCCCGCAGAGAGCAGGGTCGTCTGAAACAACAGCAACCCTCGGGGCCGACAAAACAGCCTCACGGTCAGCTATTCTGAAGGCAACTTCCGGAAAGCAACCCAACCCAGTCAAGTCGAGCAGGCACCTTAGCAGCAGGGAAGCAGAGAGAACCGGGGGAGAGTGTGGCCCCCTGGTCCGACCATTTCATTCCAGTTCCAGTGAAAGTCATTGCCCATACTCAATTTAACCCAGGGAAAGCTCATAGAACCAACAATCTGCCCAGGACTAAAGCCTCTGAACACCAGACAGAGATAAGAAAAGCTAAATCCTCCCCATTCAGAGATGGCAAACTCCACAGAAGCACAGAAGCCCCAAAATCCCAAGAAAAATAAGAAGAAAGGGGCGACTTTGGACACATTCTATGGAACCAAAATACAAAATACAGAGGAGATAGAAGACGATATGCAAGAAAATGCTCCGAAACCTTCCAAAGGAAATGGAAACTCTCCACAAACACATGAAGAATTTGAATCAGAAATGACCAAAAAGATGGAAGCCTTCTGGGAGGAAAAGTGGGAAATAATGCAAAAGAAATTCACGCATCTACAAAACCGATGTGATGAAACTGAAAAGGAAAACCAGGCTTTAAAGGCCAGAATCAGGCAGCTGGAAGACAACGATCGTGTAAAAGAGCAAGAATTAATAAAGCAAAGCCAAAATACGAAGAAATTAGAAGAGAACATAAAATATCTCACCGACAAGGTGACAGATCTGGAAAATAGAGGGAGAAGAGATAATTTAAGAATAATTGGACTTCCAGAAAAGCCAGAAATAAACTCCAAACTCGACATCGTGATACAAGATATAATCAAAGAAAATTGCCCAGAGATTCTAGAATAAGGGGGTAATACAGCCACTGACAGAGCTCACAGAACACCTTCTACACTAAACCCCCAAAAGACAACTCCCAGGAATATAATTGCCAAATTCCAATGCTATCAAACAAAAGAAAAAATCCTACAGGAAGCCAGAAAAAGACAATTTAGATATAAAGGAATGCCAATCAGGGTCACACAAGACCTTGCAAGTTCTACTCTGAATGATCGTAAGGCATGGAACATGATCTTCAGAAAGGCAAGAGAGCTGGGTCTTCGACCAAGAATCAGCTACCCAGCAAAACTGACTATATACTTCCAAGGGAAAGTATGGGCATTCAACAAAATAGAAGACTTCCAACTTTTTGCAAAGAAAAGACCAGAGCTCTGTGGAAAGTTTGATACCGAAAAACAAAGAGCAAGGAATACCTGAAAAGGTAAATATTAAGGAAAGGGGAAAAATGTTATCTTCTTCTTTTACTCAAACTCTCTTCTATAAGGACTACATCTCTATCAATCTACGTATACTAACATGTGGGGAAAATGTAATGTATAAATAGGGGGTAAAGAAAGACCAAATAGAATAATCTTTTTCACACAAAGATTCACATGGGAAGGGGAGGGGAAGAAAACTCCTATAAGAAGGAGAGGAAGAGAGGGGTTTTTTTACTTAAACCTTAATCTCAGGGAAATCAACTCTGAGAGGGAAAAACATCCAGATCCATTGGGATCTTGAATTCTATCTTACCCAACAAGGGTAGGGAGAAGGGAAAACCAAGGAGGGGAGGGGGAGAGGGAAAACAAAAAGGGAGGGAAAGAGAGGGGGGAGGGAGAGGGAACAAAAAGGGAGGGACTAAAAAGGGAACCATATCAAGGGAGGGGACAAGGGGGACCAATTTAAAGTAAATCACTGGACTAAAAGGTAGAGCCGAAGAAGAAAAGGTTAGAATTAGGGAAGGATATCAAAATGCCAGGGAGTCCACAAATGACAATCATAACCTTGAACGTGAATGGGATGAACTCACCCATAAAACGTAGACGAATAGCAGAATGGATTAGAATCCAAAACCCTACCATATGTTGTCTTCAAGAAACACACATGAGGTGGGTTGACACCCACAAGGTCAGAATTAAAGGATGGAGTAAGACCTTCTGGGCCTCAACTGACAGAAAGAAGGCAGGAGTGGTAATCATGATATCTGATAAAGCCAAAGCAAAAATAGACCTGATCAAAAGGGATAGGGAAGGTAATTATATTTTGTTAAAAGGGACTTTAGACAATGAGGAAATATCATTAATCAACATGTATGCACCAAATAATATAGCACCCAAATTTCTAATGGAGAAACTAGGAGAACTGAAGGAAGAAATAGACAATAAAACCATATTAGTGGGAGACAAGAAATTGAAGGCATCAAAATAGGCAAGGAGGAGACCAAGTTATCACTCTTTGCAGATGACATGATGGTCTACTTAAAGAATCCTAGAGATTCAACCAAAAAGCTAATTGAAATAATCAACAACTTTAGCAAAGTTGCAGGATACAAAATAAACCCACATAAATCATCAACTTTTCTATATATCTCCAACACAGCTCAGCAGCAAAAACTAGAAAGAGAAATCCCATTCAAAATCACCTTAGACAAAATAAAATACCTAGGAATCTACCTCCCGAGACAAACACAGGAACTATATGAACACAACTACAAAACACTCTCCACACAACTAAAACTAGACTTGAGCAATTGGAAAAACATTAACTGCTCATGGATAGGACAAGCCAATATAATAAAAATGACCATCCTACCCAAACTTATTTATCTATTTAGTGCCATACCCATTGAACTCCCAAAATACTTCTTCACTGATTTAGAAAAAACCGTAACAAAGTTCATTTGGAAGAACAAAAGATCAAGGATATCCAGGGAAATAATGGAAAAAAAAAACACATATGATGGGTGCCTTGCAGTCCCTGACCTTAAACTATATTACAAAGCAGCAGTCATCAAAACAATTTGGTACTGGCTAAGAAACAGAAAGGAAGATCAGTGGAATAGACTGGGGGATAGCGACCTCAGCAACACAGTATACGATAAACCCAAAGATCCCAGCTTTTGGGACAAAAATCCACTATTCGATTAAAACTGCTGGGAAAATTGGAAGACAGTATGGGAGAGATTAGGAATAGATCAACACCTCACACCCTACACCAAGATAAATTCAGAATGGGTGAATGACTTGAACATAAAGAAGGAAACCATAAGTAAATTGGGTAAACCCAGAATAGTATACATGTCAGACCTTTGGGAGGGGAAAGACTTTAAAACCAAGCAAGACATAGAAAGAATCACAAAATGTAAAATAAATAATTTTGACTACATCAAATTAAAAAGCTTTTGTACAAACAAAACCAATGTAACTAAAATCAGAAGGGAAACAACAAATTGGGAAAAAATCTTCATAGAAACCTCTGACAAAGGTTTAATTACTCAAATTTATAAAGAGCTAAATCAATTGTACAAAAAATCAAGCCATTCTCCAGTTGATAAATGGGCAAGGGACATGGATAGGCAGTTCTCAGATAAAGAAATCAAAACTATTAATAAGCACATGAAGAAGTGTTCTACATCTCTTATAATCAGAGAGATGCAAATCAAAACAACTCTGAGGTAGCACCTAACACCAAGCAGACTGGCTAGCATGATAGCAAAGGAAAGTAATTAATGCTGGAGGGGATGTGGCAAAGTCGGGACATTAATTCATTGCTGGTGGAGTTGTGAACTGATCCAACCATTCTGGAGGGCAATTTGGAACTATGCCCAAAGGGCGACAAAAGAATATCTACCCTTTGATTCAGCCATAGCACTGCTGGGTCTGTACCCCAAAGAGATAATGGACAAAAAGACTTGTACAAAAATATTCATAGCTGCGCTCTTTGTGGTGGCCAAAAACTGGAAAACGAGGGGATGCCCATCAATTGGGGAATGGCTGAACAAACTGTGGTATATGTTGGTGATGGAATACTATTGTGCTAAAAGGAATAATAAAGTGGAGGAATTCCATGGAGACTGGAACGACCTCCAGGAAGTGATGCAGAGCGAGAGGAGCAGAACCAGGAGAACATTGTACACAGAGACTAATACACTGTGGTATAATCGAACGTAATGGACTTCTCCATTAGTGGCGGTGTAATGTCCCTGAACAATTTGCAGGGATCTAGGAGAAAAAAACACTATTCATAAGCAAAGGATAAACTATGGGAGTGGAAACACCGAGGAAAAGCAACTGCCTGAATACAACGGTTGAGGGGACATGACAGAGGACAGACTCTAAATGAACACTCTAATGCAAATATTATCAACATGGCAATGGGTTCAAATCAAGAAAACATGTAATTCCCAGTGGATTTGCGTGTCAGCTATGGGTGGTGGTGGGGGGGAGGAAAAGAAAATGATCTATGTCTTTAATGAATAATGCTTGGAAATGATCAAATAAAATATAATTAAAAAAAAAGAAATGTACTTTGGGGGCAGCTGGGTGGCTCAGTGGATTGACAACCATGCCTAGAGACAGGAGGTCCTAGGTTCAAATCTAGCCTCAGATACTTCCTAGCTGTGTGACCTTGGGCAAGTCACTTGACACCCATTGCCTAGTCATTACCATTCGTCTGCCTTGGAATCAATACACAGTATTGATTCAAGGAAGGAAGGAAGGAACTTTGTAGAAAGTTTCTTAAAAGTGTTTGTTGTGTGAAAACAAAATATATCCTCCTAAAATACAAAAAACATAGGACAAATTCACAACTGTCTTATTAATGCAACTCACCCCGCCCCCCCCATGAAATGATGACAGATTTAGCAATGTTATGACTGCATCTTGGAAATCCAACATTGCTGGAAATCCAATATCATTTTAATTAATACAAGTAGGAATCATTGACTAAAACAACATTAAGTATAACAACAGGAAGCAATAGTTGGTTGTTATCTTCTCACTGAGCAGGCAACATGATCCAACATGCTGAGCCTAGTCTAGACCCAGGAAATGTGTCAGTTACTAATTTCAGATCATTATCTGACTGTTCATTAGTGATATGCTGGCATGATTACTTTCTCTGCCTCTATGAAACACAATTCCTGAGAAACTCAGATGGATCTTGCATTAGGGAACTAACTGTATGCCAGCTGGCTTCCATTCTATTTGCTTTCCAAGTTTGTTTTGGGGTTTGACTCCAGAGGAACAAACATTTAGAGGGAAAGTAAATGAAATATACAATAAACATATCTAAGTTTAAAAAATTCATTAGGATTTTCAAAATTACTTTGTGAGAGACCTCTTCTGAAAGACCTCAGTCAATCATTCAATAAGCATTTATTAAACACTTGGTGACAGGCATTGTGCTAAGCACTGGGGATACAGAAAGAGACAAAAGAGAGTCCTTACCCTCCGGGAACTGATAATCTAATAGAGGAGACAGCAAGCAAATATGTACAAACAACCTATATATAGAGTAAATATGAAATAAATAAGAGAAGACATAAGAATTAAGAAGGGTTGGGGAAAGCTTCAGAGAAAAGATGGAATTTTAGTTGGGATCTGAAGGAAACCTAGAAAGTCAGGAGGGAGAGAATTCCAGATATGGGGGACAACCAGAGAAAATGCCCTGAGCCAAGAGATAAACTAGTATCTCTGAAAGGAGGCTATTGTCATTAGACTGAACAATATGTGCAAAACTGATGAAGAAAAGCTTTGAACACCAAACAGAGGACTTATATTTGACCTTAGAAGAAATAGGAAGCTACTGGAGTTTACTAAGATACAATTTCAACCCCAAGGAATACTTCTGTTGCTCTGTTGAAATTGCGGTAAACTGTATCATCATTATAATTTTCTTTCACAAAATTGTAATTTTTCTGATTGTGCTCTGACTACTCATTATTTAGGATTTTGTTATTAAGTCTTCATTTGGTTCTGGGTTTTTTTGCCTTTATGGTACCTGAACCATTTTTACTGTGTGAGAGATAAAGGATGAATGTACTATTCCTACCTTTTTCATATTTATTTACAATATTTCTGTGCCCTAATACATGGCCCATCTTTACAAAGATTCCCACTGTACTGAGTAATATATTTATTCTCTGGTAGTCCCATTTAGAAGGTACTATAAGTCTTTTAAATCTATTTTCTCTAACAATTTGCTTAATTCTATATGTTCTGGGGCAGCAAAGTTACTCAGTGGTTAGAGAACTAGGACTGGAGATGGGAGGTCTTAAGTTCAAATCTGACCTCTGATACTTCCTAGCAATGTGACTCTGGGTAAGTCACTTAACCCCAGCTGCCTAGATCTTACTGCTCTTCTGCCTTGGAACCAATACATAGTATTGATTCTAAGATGGGTGAGTTAAAAAAAAATTCTATATTTTCCCTTGTGTTTTGCTTTCTGTTAAGATTAGTACAAAATTGGGAGGACATTAAGTTTTCTTGCAAATACTACATTTTCTTATAATTTAGCTGTATTTCTTATAATTTAATTTACTGAATAGTTTTGCTAATTCTTTTAAAAATATTATTTTATATATGAGATGACTCTGAAAAGGGGGAGAACAGATAGTAGGAGAAATTTTGATGATGTAAAAAATTATTGTTTTAAAAGTGACATATTATGAGACTCTCCATAGAGAATGGGACTGATCATACTACTGATTAGGCAACCAACTCAGGCTCCACTGGGTAAAACAGTTTCCTTACAGAGTAATGCCTTAGTAACCGGAGAGAATCACCTCTGAATGTAACCCTGAATGGGGAGAATTTTTCCTCCTAATCAGTCTCAGAATTTTGATCCTAAAGATGTGGGGATTTTATATTGTGATCTCTGTCTGCACTGAAATAACTATATTCATCACTATACTCTAGTCAACTGTTAGCAATTTAGCAGTTGCCCAGGAAGAGAAGCTAGAAAAGGGTCTAAAATCCAATTGAATCTGCAGGGGAATTAGCCCAAAGGGACAGAATTAACCAAATTGGTGAAAACTCCAGGTTAATATATTAAGTCCTAGTTAATCTGTCCTCTTAAATAAGTGTTTAGAAAATAGTTTTACAACACATAAATCCAAAGAAATTGCTTGGTTCAATATCTAAGTCCCAGTAATAAACCATTTAAAAAATCTGTTGAGACACACTAACCATACTTGGAGAGTAGCGAATACTGAAAACAGCAATATTAAATCTTATTTGACTCTCTCTTCTCTTTCAATTCAAGCTTTTAAACAAGATTATGGGCCAAAGGCTGGCCAAATCTGCCCCAGTTTCCAGAATTGCTCCTGATCCAAATATATAATAACTGAAACCAAGAAGAAATCAACAAACATTAGGACTTATTCCAAATGACTTTCATATCATTACACATTTCTATAGTATTTTTTTGGTACAGCATTTGTATTCCTATTATAGACAAGCAAACGGCCTCAGAGAAAGGAAATTATTGGTTGTGTTCACTTTGACAGAGGGGTAGGAGGAATTAGAATATGAATTGTAGTCTTCTAAGTTCAATGCTCTAAGTTCACATTGCCTTTTTTCTTCACTGATAACATTCCATACAAATATAAAAATATTAAATGGCTTTGTTTGGGAATAGGAACGGTTTGTGGTAAACACAGCTAATTAAAAAAATAATTTGGTAGCTAAAGGTCAAATATGAACTTCTTTCTCTAATTATGCATGGAACCAAAATACACTTTGGCTTTGTAAATAAATAATTTTAAGGGAAAAAAGAGGGTTAGATTTTTAAAACTTGGTGAAATCCATAGTCACCTTAATAGTAAGAATCTTCTGAAAAGACTAACAACCTATACAACAATTCATTTCAGAAAATGAGTATTATTTTGTGTCTCCTACAATCTTCTCATCTTTGTAATAAAGAGATTCCTATCTAGTAGAAAAGAATGAAAAATAATAATATTTACAAAAAATGTTCAAAATACTTTTTAAGAAAAGAATCTAGCATTGAAAGGTAGGGCAAATTAGCAGGACAAATGGCAGTGGGGAATCAATTAAGGGCTGCGAAGAAAGGATTAACTCTCCCCTTGTCTATTTATAGCTAAACAAATCAATAACTTAAAGTACACCTACTTGACACTAAGTAAGAGAGTTTGTTAGTCACTTGCTAGAGTGGGTAACAACTTCAGAGTCCACTGTCTTGCTCCTGGGCAGTGCTAGGCAAATTGAAAGACTTCAATTGTTTTTGTGAAGTGGGGAAGGGACAGGAAGTAATGGGAAAAAAGGACCTTAAAAAGTCCTGAACTTCCTTCCAAGGAACTTCTCCTTTGAAATTCTCCTTTGGAGCTCATCTTTGGAGACTCTGTGTTGGTGAACTGGATTGAAAGGAGAGACTTGGATCCTGCATTGCCTTGCTGGGCGAGTACCTGGTCTTCTTTTCCTGGCTTCTGGAGAGATTGATTCCGGAGAGGTCTTCCTTTCCTGGAGGAGGTTGTGTTGGTGGAACCCTTGCTGAAGATACTATCAGGACCTCTGGCTGAAAATTATCAAGCAGGGCTGAGCCAGATACCAGAGCAGCACTTAGGGTGGTAGACTAGACAATTCTCTATCTTCTTACATTTTTTCACTTTCATTCTTTCCACCTCTTTGTAAATACAGTTGCTAAAAGTCATTTTGACTTAACCTAGAATATTTTTAAGTCACTGATCACAATATTACTTTAGAATTCTCATATTTAGCATAAAACTGAAATTTTAAATTCTTACAGAGCCTACTACAAAAATTAAGGTGTGAGGTAATGGGAACCCAAGCTATGAAAGTGATAATAGGAATAGAAAGGAAGGGATAAAGAACTGTCAAGAGCACATTTAGAATGACCCAAGGAAAAGGGAAAAGTTAAGTTAACCGAGTAATGAACCCTAACTTTACAGGGCCTGTAGTCAAGGCCTAGAGTCTGGTTTAGAGTCATTAAAAGAAGAAACATCTTCCCAGTTCGAATTTTAACAGTGTGTTGCCCTCATGAATTCACTGCTGGTGGAATTCTAATAGGGTCTAACCATTCTGGAAACCAATTGGAGAAAAAGTGACTAAAATATTCATATCCATTGATTTAGTGGTCCCACTAAATGGTCCAATAACAGAGATTCTGTATGTATAAAAACATTCATAGCAGTACAATTTGTAATAACAAAGAGCTGGAAACAGATTAATGTGTCCAACAATTGAGGAATGTCTGAACAATCTGTGGCATATGAATGTAATGGAATGATTGTGCTATAAATAATGTTGAATGTAAAGAATTCAAATTATCTTCTCATTCAACCACTTCCCTTAATCTAGATGCATTAAAAAATATATCTATTTCATTTGCTTTAATCAGATAAAATCTGTCTTCTCATTCTCCCATACTTCACCTTAACTGAGAATGGAATAAAAACATGTATATAGTCAATCAAAACAACTTTCCACACTGGCTATGTCTTAAAAAATATTTGCCATATTCTACATTCTGAATTCTTTACCTCTTTATCAGGAGGTATGTAGCATGTTACATCATCAGTTCTTTGGAATTGTAGTTGGTAATTATACTGATAACAGTTCAGCACAGTCTTATTCCATCACATTTCCTTTTTTTTTCTTTTTTAACTCCTATCTTCTGTCTTAGAATCAATACTATGTATTAGTTCCAAGGCAGAAGAGTAGACTGCACCTCGACTCATTTGGAAAGCTCTGTTGGTTGCAGGATCTCCTTGGACTTTCTTGCCCATGTTATTCCTCTGCAAAGTTCAGCTAAATGTTAGAAATGAGATCCTATTCTGGTCCTAAGGTCTTTGTCAAACTGCTGCTGCTGCTGCTGCTGCTGGGGCTTCTGAACTTTCTTCTCTCTTGGCACATCATCCAGGGCCCTTCTTACTTGGGAACATCAACCCTACATACACTCTTTCTTGGTCTACTCTGGATCAGTGACCCCAAACTGGGTAGTAGGCAACAAATTACCAGTCCTTGTGCCAACCATGCAAAGATGTAATGCCTTGGTCTGGTGGTACCCTAAAAAGGATCTGAGATTTTTTTCTTACATTTGTGCACCACTTCTGGGTACTTCCCTACTTGGCTAGCTCCCAGGCCAACCTTTTCCCATTGTCTACAAACCTCCCTATCTGCCTCTATGCTGAGTTGGGCTAGACAGACTGTGACATTTTTTGGATTTTCGACCAGGATTTAGTCTGGCACATTTTCTAGATTTGTTTGGGAAGGGCTCTTTCTTCTGGAAGCATTAGTTTTTATTTGTACAGTAAGTTTATAATTTATAATTTCACATTATTAAAACTATCTATCTTTTGTCATTGCTCTTATCACTATTATTTAGTTAATGCTACTTTTCCTACCCCACAGCTATATATGATCTGCTTCTCTTCTAATTTTCTTTATGGTTTGATCTTTTAAAAAAAAATTATGTCAATCCAATTTTTAAGAACCATTTTCTGACATTTTGCAATTCTTCTATCCTATCCCTCCTCAAGATGACAGGTAATATGAAATAGGTTGTACATGTGTTATCATACTATACATATTTCTATGTTGGTTGGTTATTTTGTGAAAGAAAACATATCACTTACAGTAGAATAATACTTATAGAGGAATAAAGTGAAACATGTATGCTTCAATCTCCATTCAGATTTCAGTAGAATAATACTTATAGAGGAATAAAGTGAAACATGGTATGCTTCAATCTCCATTCAGATTTCATCAGTTCCTTCAATAGCCAAGACTACCCTTTTTCATCATGAGTTGTCCTTGAGCCCTTAGACTTGTCTTGGATCCTTGCACTGCTGATAAGAGTTAAGTCATTCACTGTTGATCATCACACATTTTTGCTATTACTGTATACATTTTGTTGGTTCTGCTCATTTCACTATTCATCATTTCATATAAGTCTTTCTAGGCTTTTTTGTAATGCTCGTTTGTTATTTCTTATGACACAATAGCATTCCATTACAATTATATATCACAACTTTTTCAACCATTCCCCAACTGATGGACATCTTTTCAGTTTCCAGTTCCTTGCCACACAAAAAGAGTCACTATAAGTATGTTCATATGAGTAGGTTCTTTTCCCTATCTCTGATCTCTTTAGGGTAAGACTGGTTGACAGGTGATGTGGATATGAACTCAGGTGGTGGTGACCTTATGAGTAAAGAGAAAGGAACAGATGCAAGAGATATATGAGGAAAATTTAAAAGATATGATAATCAATTCGATATGTAAGGTTCCAAGAGAGTAAGAAATTGAGGATCATATTAAGGTTGAGAACTGTGAAGACAGAATTAACTCTCCTCTTATCTATTTTTAGCTAGTCAAATCAAGAACTTAAAAGTACTCCTACTTACCATTAAGTATGAGAGTTCACGAGTCACTTACTCACACCTCCAAAGGCCACTGCCACCCCTCTTGGACAGTGCTAGGCAATTTAAAAGACTGCCATTGGTTTTTGTGAAGCAGGGGAAGTGACAGGAAGTGCCGTGGAAAAAGAAGCATAAAAGAAGAGACCAGCATGGTCTAGCATTCATTCCCTTCCTGATGTTTGGAGAGATTGATTCCAGAGATTCCCTTCTTGGTGTTTGGAGAGATTGGTTCTGGAGATTCCTTTCCCGGCTTGAAGGATACTTATTGGTTCTGGAGATTCCTTTCCCGGCTTGAAGGATACTTTTCCCCTGGATCCTGCGTTACCTTGCTGGGTGAGTGGCTGAGATTCCTACCTTGGCTTTGGAGGAGGTTGCATTGGTGGAACCCTGGCTGAAGACACCACCAGGACTTCTGGCTGAGGATTACCAGGAAATCCACATGGAGACAGAATCTTGGGGAAGCCCTGCCAGGGCTGAGCCATACTTCACCAGAGAAAGACTGGTAGGCTTGTTAGGAATCTGTCTTTTTATCTACATTTACACTTTCACTCTTTCCTCTTCTTTGTAAATAAAAGCTGCTAAACATCATTTTGACTTAAGCTACAATATTACGTTATAACTCATATTTAGCATAAAACCTAAATTTAAACTCTTACAGAACCCATGTCACTGAAAGGATGGGACCCTTAACAGTAACAAATTCTGAAGAGGTTTTTTTTAGGGGGGGGCAGTAAATTTTGTTTTAAACATTTTAAGCATGCTGAACTTGAGGTGTCATGGGAGCATGCAGTTTGAAATTTCCATAAGACATTTGGTTATATGGGCCTGGGGCTTAGAAGAGAGCCTAGGACAAGATACATAAATCTCAGAGTCATCTGTTAAGGGATTACAATGAAAGCCAAAGGAGCTAAGGAGCTCACCAAGTGAGAAACTATAGAATGAAAAGAGAAACAAGCCCAGGCTAGATTCTTGGGAATGATACGAAGGAAGATTCAGAAAATGAATGTGAGGACTAGTCTGACAGGAAGTAGAACCAAGAGAGATCAGTGTCACAAATATAGTGAGAAAGGATTATGCAGGAGAAGGCGGTCACCAATGCCTGACCCTGAAGAGGTCAATAAAGAATGAGGATTGAGGAAAAGGCCACTAATTGTGGCCATTAAAAGATCATTGGAATATGTGGAAGGGCAGCTTCAGTTGAATCATGAGGTCAAAAGCCAGATGCAGATGATTTAGTAGGGAATGAAAGATAAAATAGAGGTAGCAAGAACGGGCAATAACCTTAATATACAGAAAAGAAAACAAAAATAGAGGGCAAACAATTGACCTAAGGTTACATGGTTAGGAAATAACAACCAGAATTTGAACCCAGGTCTTCTGACCCCCCAATCTAGTGCTAGGCTGCTCCCTAGTCCTATTTAATTAAGATGTTCCTTGAGGTCAACATGGACCCACCATCCTGCCTGGAAAACAATTTTCTCCCTGGCTGTCTTTTTTTCTCTCTGTATCCTAAATATTTTTACTGAATGAAAGTTTTGTCACTGCTACATTCTGTTCCTACCAAACACGAGTGTCCATGTATCTTCTACATTAGGTTAGGCCTCAGTCCAAGTAAATCAAATTTTTCTTTAAAAACTAATAAAAACCAATGTCAAGACTTAATTGGACCAGGGACTAGGGCTTGAACCACTGATGAAGCTTCGTGATGCTCTAAGGATATAAGCCTCCTTCATCACCAGCACATTACCGTGGCAAAAAGAGAGGCAGGGAAGTTAGGGCCAAATGAACTAATGCTGTATACTTGCTGACTATCCTTTCCCTTCTATGGGTAAATTTTCTTTTGTTAACTACTAGATGATAACAAGTTATCTTATTTAATTCTGGATGTGAATCTGAACCACTGGCCTGGTCTGAGTCAAGTTTGACCTACAAAAGCGAGTCATTTCATCTCTCTGGGGTTTCAGCTTCCTCACCTCTAAAATGAGAGAACTAGAGCTGACAACCTCTAAAGTCCACTCCAACTCAATCTCTGATCCATGCGTAATATCTACCTACATTAAGGGAAAAGTCATTTCTTCCCATATATTTTCTACTAATAAAGCCCACAACTATAGTACATAATAATATACTTCTAACAGCCATGAGTTACTCCAAATGACAGAAAAGCTTCTGCTGAAAACAGTCCTGATTCCAAAGTAAAGAGGAACTTGAACATTTGCTTGGGCCCCAAGATTCCCACTGAGTTGATAATGCCCTCTGGGCTATTTAAATTAGGACAGCCAAATACTGAGCAGAATGCCATACAAATTGTTATCTGAAGAACCCTCATGAGTTAAGGCAGTTTTCCACCTGTCTAGGCAAATAAACAAGCTGTCTTGAGTTATGGGCAGGTGGATACTTAGGCTCAGAGGTTGGGTCATTAAAGTCTGATTTAGTATGTATGCCAGAAAAAGCAGGACATCTTGGGAGGTGTGTCAATATAAAATCTCAGTCCCATTAACATTTGCTTCGTCTAGGAATTTAACAAGTTCAGTACTATTAAGCCTACTATGTACATTATTATACCAAACAAGCACAAAATATTAGGGAGAAGCAAAAATGTATCCATATTAGGTACAGTCCATTGGAGTTCTAGCCTAATAGGAGAGGGAAGAATGGTAGACAACTATAAATCAGCACATATGTAATAAGAGAAGTGTAAAGAAAGTAATAGAAGATGCTGAAGGGCGAAAACATTATTTCAGACTACAGGAAAGCCAGGCTTCACAGAAGTGATGGCATTTAAATTGTGACTTCAAAAATGGGAAAGATTTTATCAGGTGAAAACCAGTATGGAGAAAGGGCAGAGACACTTCAGGCATAGGAGAAAGTCTTCAGGAGAGAGAAGTAGGAGGAAATTATATATATAAATATTAACATTGTTTTATTTGGTCATTTCCAAACATTATTCATTGGAAACAAAGATCATTTTCTTTTCTTCCCTCCCCCCTCCCCCCACCTCTCTCGTAGCCGACGTGCAATTTCACTGGGTATCACCTGTGTTCTTGATTTGAACCCAGGAAATAATATTTTTTAAAAAACACCCAAGAAGTATAGGAATAGAGAAAATATCCTGTCTTTAAAGGGTAGACATCATATTAAGTGTTAATGAATTCACAGGACTGTTCTGAAAACTGAATCAAATGTTTTTAAGTACTTGGCATAATTCCTGGCATATAGCAGGTGTTACATACATCCTCATTCCCTTCCCTTGCCCTAATCTGGGTTGAGGAAGTTGCCCTGGTTTGCTATGGCCACAAATTCCCAGAGAAGGATTTTTTAGAACTCCTATCTTTGGCCAAGAGGTCAATTATCTCTGGAGATACTGTCTGCTTCCTACTGATCTGTTATGTCATCTCTGGAGTCTGGCAGTCTATACCTACCTATACCTATACCTATAGTCCTACCGCTCATTGCCTTTTTTAAAAAATCCTTACTTTCTACCCCATATCAATTCTATAACAGAAAGGCATAAGCTTGGCAAACAGGATTAAGTGACTTGCTCAGGGTCACAGTTAGAAAGTATTTGGGGCCAGATTTGATCCAAGGTCCTTCTGACTCCAGGTCTAGTACTGAATTCACTGAGCCACCAAACTGCACCACTTATTGACATTAAAAAACAAAACGGAGCTTTTGGCGACTTTGTGGCTTTGGTGGGTTTGGCCCTGGAACTCGACCCTGGAGGAGCTGAGCATGAGACCTTGGACTGCTTTCCTTGAAGGGATCACATGAATTATATCCTCTGTACCTCTGGGTAAGCATGGCTGCCATCTAAATGCAGGACACTTCCTCTCCCCAGCACACACTGACAAAGACTACCCCAAAAGATCTTAAAAATCATTTTCATAAGAACGGAGGAACTGTACAGTAGGGCGCAGCATTGAAGGTACATGGGATTGGGGCATTTCCAAACTATAAAAGGGTGAAAAAGTTTCCAACCAAATGCGAGCCGATCCACCCTCCCACACCCAACCAACGGAGCCAGAGCCAGAGCCAGCATACCACAGATAAAGCGAGCGAGCAAGAGGCATGTCTAGAGTGAGCAAGGGGCATGTCTAGGTCCTTGGGAGCTGACTAGGACTGCTGAGGACCTACCACTGGAAGCAGCTAGGCAGGAAACCCCAGCACGTGAGGGAGACCAGACCATAGGTGCTCTGAACCAGCGTTCCCCTCCAGAACCAGGGAGTGAGCAAGGAGCACCTCTAGAGCAAGCAAGCGGGCACTTCTAGGTCCTTGGCAGTTGACAAGGACTGTCAGGGACCTACCCCTGAAAGCAGCTAGACTGGAAACCCAGGCAGACCGGAGAGCGCAGACCCTGAGTGTCCCTGGGAAGATAGCACAGAGAAGAACTGCAAAGGACTGTGGAGATTCGGGAGCTTGCCTCAGGCAAAATCCTTGCTTCTTAATTCCATACACAGAGAACCTGCCCAGCTCACTCAGATTTCTGACTAAAAAGGGAAGGAAAAAGCCATGGAAATGGCTAATTGTGAACAGGAGCCTCAAAATCCTTCCAAAAAAAAGACAGTAACCCTTGAGAATTTTTATGGAGGGAAAACCCAGGCTACAGAGGAAATACTGGATGAAACTCAAACAAAGGCAAAAGCTTCTGGGGAAAAAAAACAAAACGGAAATTTTTTACAAACCCTGGAAGAATTTCAATTGGAGCTTATCAAAAAGATGGAAGACCTCTGGAAAGAGAAATGGGAAATGGTTAAAAAAAAACTGAAGAAATCATAGCCGAATACCAAAAAGTTAAAGCAGAAAACCAGATCTTGAGGACTCGAATTGAGCAACTGGAAACCAATGATCTTGCAAAACAGAAAGAATTAATAAAGCAAAAGCAAAACACTGCTACAATGGAAGAAAGCATAAAATATCTCACTGACAATGTGACAGATCAGGAAAACAGAGGAGAGACAATCTAAGCCAGAAATAAACAGAAACCTTGACACCATACTACAAGAGATCATCCAAGAAAACTGCCCTGAAGTTCTAGAACAAGGGGGGGAAAATAGACATTGAAAGAGTTCATAGAACACCCTCTACACTAAACCCCCAAAAAACAACTCCCAGAAATGCAATTGCTAAATTCCAGAGCTTTCAAACTAAGGAGAGAATCCTGCAAGAAGCCAAAAAAGAGAAAATTCAGATACAAAGGAGCACCAATCAGGATCACATAAGACCTGGCAGCTTCAACGCTAAAAGACCGCAAGGCCTGGGACACGATATTCAGAACGGCAAGAGAACTGGGTCTTCAACCAAGAATCACCTACCTATCAAAAGTGACTATATACTTCCAGGGGAAAGTATGGGCATTCAACAAAATAGAAGATTTCCAAGTATTTGTAAGGAAAAGACCAGAACTAAGTGTAAAGTTTGATATCCAAACACAAAGATCAAAAGAAACATGAAAAGGTAAATATGAAAGAGAGGGAAAAGGAAAAAATGTGGTTTTTTTTGGTTGTTATTTCAAACTCTCTTCTTTAAGGGCTACAATTAGATCAAATTATATATATTAATATATGGGGAAAATGTTATTTGTAACTCTCAAAAATGTTTTCATTCTTATAGTAAATAGAAGAATCATTTATAGGAAAAGATTGGAGCATTAAGGGCTATAAAATGGTATACAAAATAAAAATGTGGGGTGGAATCGATGGTATCAAGAGATACTTGAAGAAATAAAAATTAATAGAATAATATTTGTCACACAAAGATACACATGGGAAAAGGAGGGGAAGAATACTCTTATAAGAGGGAGAGGAAGAGAGTGCTAACAGGTAACATTACTCTCAGTGAAATCAATTCTGAGAGGAAAGAGTATCTAGATCCATTGGGATCTTGAAGTCTAGCTTATCCTACAGGGTAAGGAAGAAGGGAAAACTAAGGGGGATAGGGGGTGAGGAGTTCAAAAAATGGAGAGAAGGAGAAGGGGAGGGAAATTAGACCCTAAGAAAACAAGAAGGGAACAAAAAAGGAGGGACCAGAAAGGCAAGCATATCAAAGGAAGGGAATAGGGGGGTTGACTAAAAGCAAACAACTGGTTTAAAAGGATATAGCACAAGAAGAAAGGTCAGAACTAAGAGAGGATATCAAAATGTTAGGGAATTCAAAAGTGACAATCATAACTTCAAACATGAATGGGATGAAATCACCCATAAAACATAGACAAATAGGAGAGTGAATTAGAATCCAGAATCCTGCCAATTTCTACAGGAAACGCACATGAGGCAGATAGGTACTCACAAGGTCAGAAATAAAGGGTGGAGCAAGACCTATTGGGCCTCAACTGACAGAAGACAGGAGTTGCAATCATGATATTTGACAAAGCCAAAGTAAAAATAGACCTGATTAAAAGGGATAGGGAAGGTAAATACATCCTGGTAAAAGGGAGTATCAATAATGAGGAAATATCACTAATCATCATGTATGCACCAAATGGTATAGCACCCAAATTTCTAATAGAGAAAGTTGTAGAACTGAAGGAGGAAATAGATAGTAAAACTGTACTAGTGGGAGACCTGAACCTACCACTGTCAAATTTAGATAAATCAAATAAAAAAATAAATAAGAAAGAGATAAAAGAGGTGAATGAAATCTTATAAAAAATAGAGTTAGTAGATATATGGAGAAAAATAAATAGGGACAAAAAGTAATACACCTTCTTCTCAGCAGCACATGGTACATTCACAAAGATTGACCATATGCTAGGTCATAAAAACAAGGCATACAAAAGCAGAAAAGCAGAAATAATAAATGCAACCTTTTCAGATGATAAGGAAACAAAAATAATGATCAGTAAAAATACATGGAGAGCCAAATTAAGAATTTATTTGAAATTAAATAATATGATTCTCCAAAATCGGTTAGAGAACAAATCACAGAAACAATTAATAATTTCATTGAAGAAAATAACAATGATAAGACATCCTTTCAAACTCTATGGGATACAGCCAAAGCAGTACTCAGGAGAAAATTTATATCCTTGAGTTCATATATTAACAAATTATGGACGGCAGAGATCAATGAATTGGACATGCAACTCAAAAAACATGAAAGCGAACAAATTAAAACCCCCCAGAAGGAGACCAAATTAGAGATCCTAAAAATTAAGGGGGAAATTAATAAAATCAAAAGTGATAGAACTATTGAACTAATAAATAAGACTCAAAGCTGGTGTTTTGAAAAAAACAAACAAAATAGAATACTGGTCAATCTAATAAAAAAGAGGAAAGAAGAAAATCAAATTAACAGTTTTAGGGACGGAAAGGGAGAACTCACCTCCAATGAAGAGGAAATTAAGGCAATCATTAAAAACTATTTTGCCCAATTATATGACAATAAATATGCCAATCTAGGTGATATGGATGAATATTTACAAAAATATGAATTGCCTAGATTAACAGAAGAAGAAATAGAATTCTTAAATGATCCCATATCACGAAAAGAAATTGAACAGGCCATCAAAGAACTTCCTCAGAAAAAATCCCCAGGGCCAGATGGATTCACAAGTGAATTCTATCAAACATTCAAAGAAGAGCTAATCCCAATACTATAAAAACTATTTGAAAGAAAAAACAAAGAGGGAGTTCTACCAAATTCCTTTTACAACACAAATATGCTACTAATCCCAAAGCCAGGCAGACCAAAAACAGAAAGAAAACTACAGACCAATCTCCTTAATGAACATAGATGCAAAAATCTTAAACAGGATACTAGCAAAAAGACTCCAGCAAGTCATCGTGAGGGTTATTCACTTTGATCAGGTAGGATTTATACCAGGAATGCAAGGATGGTTCAATATTAGGAAAACCATCCGCATAATTGACCATATCAACAAGCAAAGCAACAAAAATCACATAATTATCTCCCTAGGTGCAGAAAAAGTCTTTGACAAAATACAACACCCAGTCCTATTGAAAACACTAGAAAGTATAGGAATAGAAGGGTCTATTCTAAATTCTAAAAGTCTATCCTAAAAATAGTAAACAATATTTACCTAAAACCATCATCTGCAATGGGGATAAACTAGATGTATTCCCAATAAGACCAGGAGTGAAACAAGGATGCCCCTTATCACCTCTATTATTTAACATTATACTACAAAACTACAAAACAAAGCAATTAGAGAAGAAAAATAAATTGAAGGTATTAAAATTGGCAAAGATGGAGACCAAACAATCACTCCTTGTGGATGACATGATGGTCTACTTAAAGAGTCCTAGAGAATCAACTAAAAAGCTAGTGGAAAGAATCGATAACTTTAGCAAAGTTGCAGGATACAAATTAACCCCACATAAGTCATCAGCATTTCTAGATAGCTCTAACACATCTCAGCAGCAGGAATTAGGAAGGGAAATTCCATTCAAAATCAACTTAGGCAATATAAAAAAGTTATGAATCTATCTGCCGAGACAAACACAGGAACTATATGAACACAACTACAAAACACTTTCCACACAACTAAAACTAGATCTGAGCAAATGGAAACACATTAACTGCTCATAGGTAGGACGAGATAACATAATAAAAACGACCATCCTACCCAAACTTCTCTATCTATTTAGTGCCATACCCATTGAAGTTCCAAAAAAAGTTTTAGTGAACTAGAAAAAAAACATAACAAAGTTCATTTGGAAGAACAAAAGATCAAGGATATTCAGGGAAATAATGAAAAAAAAAATACAAGGGAAGGTGGCCTTGCAGTCCCAGATTTCAAACTATATTATAAAGCAGTGGTCATCAAAACAATTTGGTACTGGCTAAGAGACAGAAAGGAGGATCAGTAAAATAGACTTGGCATAAGTGACCTCAGCAAGACAGTGTATGACAAACCCAAAGACCCCAGCTTTTGGGACAAAAATCCACTATTTAATAAAAACTCCTGGGCAAATTGGAAGACAGTGTGGGAGAAATTAGGTTTGGATCAACACCTCACACCCTACACCAAGATAAACTCAGAATGGGAAAAACACTTGAACATAAAGAAGGAAACAATAAGTAAATTATGTGAACACAAAATAGTATACATGTCAGACCTTTGGGATGGGAAAGATTTTAAAACCAAGCAAGACTTAGAAGGAGTCACAAAATGTAAAATAAATAATTTTGACTACAAATTAAAAAGGTTTTGTACAAACAAAACCAATGTAACCAAAATCAGAAGGGAAATAAACTAGGAAACAATCTTCATAACAAAAACCTCTGACAAAGGTTTAATTACTCAAATTTATAAAGAGCTAAATCAATTGTACAAAAAAATCAAGCCATTCTCCAATTGATAAATGGGCAAGGGTCATGAATAGGCAGTTTTCAGGTAAAGAAATCAAAACTATTAATAAGCACATGAAAAAGTGTTCTAAATCTCTGATAATCAGAACAACTCTGAGGTATCACCTCACACCTAGCAGATTGGTCAACATGACAACTATGGAAAGTAATGAAAGGGGATGTGGCAAAGTCAGGACATTAATTCATTGCTGGTGGAATTGTGAATTGATCCAACCATTCTGGAGGGCAGTCTGGAACTATGCCCAAAGGGCATTAAAAGACTGCCAACCTTTTGACCCAGCCATAGCACTGCTGGGTTTGTACCCCAAAGAGATAATAAGGAAAAACACATGTACAAGAATATTCATAGCTGCGCTCTTTGTGGTGGCCAAAAATTGAAAAATGAGGGGATGCCCTTCAATTGGGGAATGGCTGAAGAAATTGTGGTATATGTTGGTGATGGAATACTATTGTGCTAAAAGGAATAATAAAGTGGATGAATTCCATGGGGACTGGAACAACCTCCAGGAAGTGAAGCA
Source organism: Monodelphis domestica (assembly GCF_027887165.1). NCBI lineage: Eukaryota > Metazoa > Chordata > Mammalia > Didelphimorphia > Didelphidae > Monodelphis > Monodelphis domestica. The sequence continues at coordinate 272,565,805 of NC_077228.1, read as the reverse complement.
GATCAAAAGGAGCAGAACCAGGAAAACTGATATACTGTGGTACAATCGAATGTAATGGACTTCTCCATTACTGGCAATTCAATGTTCCTGAACAATCTGGAGGGATCTATGAGGAAAAAAAAAACTCTATCCACCTGCAGAGGAAAAACTGTGGGAGTAAAAACACAGAAGAAAAGCAACTGCTTGACTACAGGGGCGAAGGGGATATGATTGGGGATGTAGACTCTAAATGAACATCCTAGTGTAAATACCAACAACATGGAAATGGGTTCAGATCAAGGACACATGAAATACTCTGTGGAATCGTCCATCGGCTATGGAAGTAGTGGCAAGAGGGGAGGGAGGAAAAGAAAATTTTTTTTGTATCCAAGGAATAATGTTTGAAATTGGCCAAATAAAATGTTTAAAAAAAAAAAAGGATTATATCCTCTGTATATAATCCTATTAGATACCTAGTATATTATAATGACAAATTGTAAACATAGATTTAATATTAAGTAAAAATATTACATGTTGATTTAATAATTATTTATGAGACTCAGTAACCAATAATCATATTGTGAGTAAAATAACAAAGAAAAAACAAAACAAAACAAAACAAACAAACAAAAAAATAAAACCTTAAATCAACCTCAATTGAAGGAGAGTAGAGAGAGCTGGATATGTAAAAGGGGAAAGGGATGGTATAGATTAGATAATGTCATTACAAAAAAAATGTGTGGGAGGGAAGGAAAGGGAACAAACATTTTTTAAGTACACCCCTGTGAGGTAAGTACTATTATTATTCCTACTTTGTAATTCAGGAAACTAATGTAGACAGATGTTGAATGACTTGCCCAGGGTCACATAGTTAAGAAGTATCTGAGGCCACATTTGAATTCAAGTCTTCTTTATTTTTGTTCTAGTAGCAGGTATATCCAAGACACTACCCAAGCTGCCTTAATGGAAATTTAAAAAAAAATCAAGATGGATGTCATTGAAGTGAGCCAAGCTAGTTCCACCTCCCACTTTAATTTCATGGCCTTCTCTTCCCCTAAAAGTAGCCAGTATCCTAAAGAATTCTGATCTCAAGTCCATTGGGGAATGAGAAAACCTGCTAATCTCTAGAAAAGTAGGCAACTGGGCTGGGTCCACTGGGGAAGGAGTTTCTCCTGGATCTGAATGACTTCACCCTTATGTGCTTAATAGTGAGTTAGGGACCATGAAGGAAACGGAAGCAAGAAACACAACATAATGGGGAATACAGGGGAGAAAAAGATTTCAGAATGCTAGCATTCTAGCTCTAACCCTACCAAAACCCAGATATGTGACCTTGGCCAAGTCACTACACACCTCTAAACTTTAGTTTTTCTTTCTATAAAAATGAGAGTTAGGGGGAAAAAAAACCCCTCCAACCTTCTTTTATCATTACTTATATTTTGGGAAGATTTTCTTTGGGAAGATTTTTCTATCCTAAGAGCTCAGGGAAGAACATGAATTGTTTCCCTTTCCCCACTCCCTCCCTGTTTCTCTCTCTCTGTCTCTCTCTTTCACCCAGTCTGAAATGCCAATATTGAATGGGCCTACTATTTCAAACCCCACCAATAAATGACCAACTGCCATCCAGAAGGCAAGCAAGCCAGCCTCACTGAAGCACAAAGGCATCCAAGAGAGCTATATGAGCTATATGTTCTGGATAGGTCAAAACATCACTTCTCCTCAGACACTGGCAGAAAGAGCCCAGGACCCTAAACCCAAGAGTTCAGGAATTAGCAATGTACCCCATATTACCAACTCAGTACTTATTGACATTCTTAAGAAGAACCCTTGTGGAGAAAGGACCAGCCATGACCATCAGTACCACCAAAAAAAACCCAAAAACCCACCAAATGACTGCCACCTATTGATAGGAAAGGCCAAGAACTCTAAAGATATAGTGAATACCCCATGATCCCAGAGATGGTCCCCTGCTTCTACCTTGTTGAATGGCTTGATATCAGAAATAAATTCAGTTTTCTCAACTGTTAATTTATCAATTAATAATAAAAAGATGCATCACTATCTGCTTTACCATTAGATCCAATGGACCATGCATCCTTTCCACCAGTAGTACAGTTAAAACTTCCTATGTCCCCCTACCAAAATGAAAGATCCTTGAGGTCAGAGACAACAAAGTTTTCTATTTGTATCCTCAGGGCTAAGGAGAGTGCTTCACATACGTAATCACTATATGAATGTTTTTCCTTCTTTAATTCATTGTCACTTCTCTATACAACTCCCCTCTGTAACAAAGAAACAACAGAGTAAAGCAATACAAAATATATAAACAAAGTTGTAGTACAAGCAGTAGTATCTAAAGTTCATTGTTGTTTGATCAAGAAAAGAAAAATCGTTTCAAACACTTTGTTCTATTTTATTAAAACTTATAATAAGGGAGACGGAGTAAAGATGGCAGCTTAGAAGCAGCAAAAGTTCAGAACTCTGAAACCCTTCCTTACCGAGATCACAAACTGAATGCCCCAGGAGACTGAAATTCAAACTTAACAACAGAACAGAGGTGGGGAACCCTTCTGGACTCAAATCAAAAGGTATGCCCCACAAAAGCCGGAATCCGAGAACACTTGGGTCTAAGGGGAAGGCAGAAGTAAGGTCCCCTCCCCCCAACCCAGAGTGCTGAGCCCCCAGCGGCAGCGGGAACCTCTGGGTGGGCAAAGGTTCTGGTTTGGAGGGTCTAGCTTGTGAGCAGTGGGGCACTGGGCTTGGAGCGTCCAGCGTGGGCAGCGGGGACGAAGCCAGGGAGAGACTGGGGGAGCCTGCAGCCCAATGGCTAGGTCTTTCCATCTGAGTCTCACCTGAGGTTTTTGCCTCAGGGCATATCAAGACCAACCCAGTTGAACCTAATCCCATCAGGAGTCCTCAGAGCTCAGGGAGGCCAGGACCTGGACCCCCCTAACGTGGAGGGCCTCCTGAAAGGACAGGAACCTCAGGGCAGGCAAAGGCACTGGGGTACTTTGCGGACAGTGCTGTCCCAAGTTCAGAGCGTGGAAGTAAGGCAGCAGACAAGCAGCTAGAGAGAACTGAGAGCAGTAACACCCAAAACGCCAGCAGGCAGTGGAGGGAAGACCATGGGCTTCCCCAGGAAGACAGTGCAGGTGAGGAAAATGGACAATTTGCCTGGGGCTGAAGCCTCAATTGATCATTAGACCCATACACTGAGAGCCAGTCCTCCTCACTCAGATTTCTGACTGGAAAAGGGAGGAAAAGCCATAGAGATGGCAAACATAGCTAAGTGTCAGTCTCCCAACACCAAGAAAAGCAAGAAGAAGGGGGTGACTTTGGACACATTTTATGGAGCAAAAATACAAAATACAGAGGAAATAGAAGAGGAAACACAAACAAATTCTCCAAAACTTTCCAAAAGAAATGGAAATTCTCCGCCAGCTATTTAAAAATTTAAATTGGAAATTATCAAAAAGATGGAAGCCTTCTGGGAGGAAAAATGGAAATAATGCAAAAGGAACTCAGCAATCTGAGGGACCAAAACATGCAAATGCAGAAAGAGCTTGAAGCCTCAAAAAACAGGTCAGAACAAACTAAAAAGGAAAACCAGTCTTTAAAGGTAAGAATCAGGCAACTGGAAGGCAAGGATCTTACAAAAGAGTAAGAATTAATAAAGCAAAGTCAAAAGATTAAGGAATTAGAAAATAACACAAAACATCTCACTGACAAGGTGACAGACCTGGAAAACAGAGGAAGGAGAGACAATCTGAGAATCATTGGTCTATCAGAAAAGGCAGAAATAAACAGTAATCTTGATATCATAATACATGATATCATCAAAGAAAACTACCCAGAGATTCTAGAACAAGGGGACAAAATATGCATTGAAAGAGTTCACAGAACACCCTCTACACTATATCCCCAAAAGACAACTCCCAGGAATGTAATTGCCAAATTCCAAAGCTTCTAAGCAAAAGAAAAAATCTTACAAGAGGCCAGAAAAAGATGATTTAGATATAAAGGAACACCAATCAGGGTCACACAGGACCTAGCAATCTCCACTCAGAATGACCGTAAGGCATGGAACATGATATTCAGAAAAGCAAGAGAGCTGGGTCTTCAACCAAGAATCAGCTATCCCTCAAAACTGACTATATACTTCCAGGGGAAAGTATGGGCATTCAACAAAATACAAGATTTCCAAATATTTGTAAAGAAAAGACCAGAGCTCTGTAGAAAGTTTGATATACAAACACAAAGAGCAAGAGAAACCTGAAAAGGTAAATATGAAGAAAAGGGAAAAAGAGAAAAATGTTATCTTTTCCTTTTATTCAAACTCTCTTCTATAAGGACTACATTTATATCGAATTATATATATTAATATGTGGGGAAAATGTAATGTGTAACTCTCAAAAATTCTATGCATCATTAAAGCAGTAAGAAGAATCACACAAAGGGGCATCAAGACAATATGGAGAAAGGGGGGAAAGAAAGAAAAAAAAGGGGAGGGAATTGTTGATGATACTAAGATATACTCCAAGAAATAGAAAAAAAACTAAATAAAATAATCTTTCTACACACAAAGATACACATGGGAAGGGGAGGGGAAGAATTCTCCTATAAGAAAGAGTTTTTACTTAAATATTACTCTCAGTGAAATCAACTCTGAGAGGGAAGAGCATCTAGATCCATTGGGATCTTGAATTCTATCTTATCCAACAGGGTAACGGAGAAGGAAAACCAAGGGGGGAGGCGGGAAGGAAACAGAAAAAAGAGGGAAGGAGATGGGGGAGGGGAAGGGAACAAAAAGGGAGGGGACAAAAAGAGAAACATATCAAGGGGCGGGGGGAATACAGGGACTGATTTAAAGTAAATCACTGGCTTAAAAGGTTATAGCTAAAGAAGAAAGGTCAGAATTAGGGGAGGATATCAAAATGCCAGGAATCCACAAGTGACAATCATAACTTTGAACATGAATGGGATGAACTCACCCATAAAAAGTAGAAGAATAGCAGAATGGATTAGAATCCAAAACCCTACCATATGTTGTCTTCAAGAAACACATATGAGGCATGTTGATACTCACAAGGTCAGAATTAAAGGATGGAGTGTTTGGGGCTTCAACTGATAGAAAGAAGGCAGGAGTTGCAATCGTGATATTTGACAAAGCCAAAGCAAAAATAGACCTGCTTAAAAGGGAAAGGAAGTTAAACATATTTTGTTAAAAGGGACTATAGACAATGAGGAAATACCACTAATCAACATGTATGCACCAAATTGTATAGCACCCAGATTTCTAATGGAGAAACTAGGAGAATTGAAGGAGGACATAGATAGTAAAACTGTACTAGTGGGAGACCTGAACCACCACTATCAAATTTAGATAAATCAAATAAAAAAATAAATAAGAGGTAAAAGAGGTGAATGAAATCTGAGAAAAATTAGAGTTAATATACATATGGAGAAAAATAAATAGGGACAAAAAGTAATACAACTTCTTCTCAGCAGCACATGGTACATTCACAAAGATTGACCATATGCTAGGTCACAGAAACATGGCATACAAATGCAGAAAAGCAGAAATAATAAATGCAGCCTTTTCAGATCAAAAGGCAATAAAAATAATGATCAGTAAAGGTACAAGGAGAGCCAAATCAAAAATCAATAGGAAATTAAATAATGATACTTCAAAATCGGTTAGAGAACAATTCATAGAAACAATTAATACTTTCATCGAGGACAATGGTGAGACATCCTTTCAAACCTTATGGGATGCAGCCAAAGCAGTACTCAGAGGAAAATTCATATCCCTGAGTGCATATATTAACAAATTAGGGAGGGCAAAGATCAATGAATTGGAAATGCAAATAAATATACTTGAAAGGGAACAAATTAAAAACCCCCAGAAAAAAAGCAAACTAGAGATCTTAAAAATTAAGGGAGAAATTAATAAAACCAAAAGGGATAGAACTATTGAACTAATAAGAATAGAAGCTGGTACTTTGAAAAAACAAACAAAATAGACAAAGTACTGGTCAATCTAATTTAAAAAAGTTAAGAAGAAAAGCAAATTAACAGCATCAAGGATGAAAAGGGGGAACTCACCTCCAATGAAGAGGAAATTAAGTCAATCATTGAAAACTACTTTGCCCAATTATACATCAATAAATATACCAATCTAAGCGATATGGATGAATATTTACAAAAATATAAATTACCTAGACTAACAGAAGAAGAAATAGAATTCTTAAATAATCCCATATCAGACAAAGAATTCCAACAGGCCATCAAAGAACTCCCTAAGAAAAAATCCCCAGGGCCTGATGGATTCACAAGTGAATTCTATCAGACATTCAAAGAACAGTTAATCCCAATACTATACAAACTATTTGACATAAGTAAAGAGGGATTTCTACCAAATTCCTTTCATGACACAAACATGGTACTGATTCCAAAGCCAGGCAGGTCAAAAACAGAAAGAAAACTAAAAACCCATCACCCTAATGAATATAAATGCAAAAATCCTAAATAGGATACTAGCAAAAAGACTCCAGCAAGTGATGAGGAGGGACATTCACTATGAACAAGTAGGAATCATACCAGGAATGCAAGGATGGTTCAATATTAGGAAAACCATCGACATAATTGACCATATCAACAAGCAAACCAACAAAAATCACATGATTATTTCAATAGACGCAGATAAAGCCTTTGATAAAATACAACACCCATCCCTATTTAAAACACTAGAAAGTATAGGAATAGAAGGATCTTTCCTAAAAATAATAAACAGTATATATCTAAAACCATCAGCAAGCATCATCTGCAATGGGAATAAACTAGATGTATTCCAAATAAGATGAGGAGTGAAACAAGGATGCCCATTATCACCTCTGTTGTTTAACATTGTACTAGAAACATTAGCAGTAGCAATTAGAGAAGAAAAAGAAATTGAAGACATTAAAATAGGCAATGAGGAGCCCAAATTATTACTCTTTGTGGATGATATGATATTCTACTTAAAGAATCCTAGAGAATCAACAAAAAAGCTAATTGAAATAATCAACAACTTTAACAAAGTTGCAGGATACAAAATAAACCCACATAAGTCATCAGCATTCCTATATATCTCCAACCCATGTCAGCAGCAAGAATTAGAAAGAGAAATTGCATTTAAAATCACCCTAGACAATATAAAATACTTAGGAATCTATCTGCCGAGACAAACACAGGAACTATATGAACACAACTACAAAACACTGTCCACACAACTAAAACTAGATCTGAGCAATTGGAAAAACATGAACTGTTCAATGGGTAGGAAGAGAAAATATAATAAAAATGAACATCCTACCCAAACTGATCTATATATTTAGTGCCATACCCATTGAACTTCCAAAAAATTTTTTTTACTGAATTAGAAAAAAACATAACAGAGTTCATTTGGAAGGACAAAGGATCAAGGATATCAAGGGAAATGATGGAAAAAAATACAAAGGAAGGGGGCCTTGCAGTCCCAGATCTCAAACTATACTATAAAGCAATGATCATCAAAACAATTTGGTACTGGCTAAGAGACAGAAAAGAGGATCAGTGGAATAGACGGGGTAAATGACCTCAGCAAGACAGTCTATGACAAACCCAAAGACCCCAGCTTTTGGGACAAAAATACACTATTTGGCAAAAACTGCTGGGAAAACTGGAAGACAGCGTGGGAGAGACTAGGTCTGGATCAATACCTCACAACCTACACCAAGATAAACTCAGAATGGGTGAATGACTTGAACATAAAGAAGGAAACTATAAGTAAATTAGGTGAACACAGAATAGTATACATATCAGACCTTTGGGAAGGGAAAGACTTTAATACCAAGCAAGATATAGAAAGAGTCACAAAATGTAAAATAAATAATTTTGATTACATCAAATTTAAAAGGTTTTGTACAAACAAATCCAATGTAAGCAAAATGAGAAGGGAAGCAACAAATTGGGAAACAATCTTCATAACAAAAACCTCTGACAAAAAGGTCTAATTACTCAAATTTATAAAGAGCTAAAGCAATTGTAGAAAAAAATCAAGCCAATCTCCTATTGATAAATGGGCAAGAGACATGAATAGGCAGTTTTCAGTCAAAGAAATCAACACCATTAATAAGAACATGAAAAAGTGTTCTAAATCTCTTATAATCAGAGAGATGCAAATCAAAACAACTCTGAGGTATCACCTCACACCCAGCAGACTGGCTAACATGACAGTGAAGGAAAGTAATGAATGCTGGAGAAGATGTGGCAAAGTCGGGACATTAATTCATTGCTGGTGGAGTTGTGAAATGATTGTGATATGGAAATCACTTTAAAAGACTGATATATATTAATTTAAGGTCGCCAAGGAATTCAGCTATGTAATTCCTAAATGAAAACTCAAGTCAGCTGTCAACCTTTTATGGTGTTTTAATTACAAACAGGAGGAAGAAAAGTATTAGAGGAAGAAAGAGAGGGGGAAAGGGGAGAGAAGGAAATAGGACTTAAACACCCACTCTGCTTAAGCTAAGCCAAAGGCCCAAGGCCCTGGATAGCCGAGGTAAAGAAAAGAGATCAGTCCCTATCACTCACCTGACCAAAATGGAGAAACAGTCTGTGGGCTCCTCCACTCCAAACACCAGGCTCCAACAACCACCACCTTCTTCCCTCCACACTGGAAGTCCCCAGAACGCCTGAGCTCTCCTCTACCTCACTTCCTGTCTCTCACCTGTGCCAATGGTGGCTCTAGCTTAACCCAGGACCGCCCAGAGGTCTGTCCCCTTTGCACATGTCTGTTGAAGGCCATATTCTCAAATAATTAAATCTTGAGCTTTGCTGCAGCCCTTCCTAAATCCTGTTACCCTGAGTAGGGTGGAGATTGTAGTTCCAAGACCTGATTCTGTCATTCAAAGTATCTCTATTATTATTGATCAGGAAATAGCCAAATCCCATGCTCTAAAGAATGGTTTGAACAGGGTTGAATAGTTTTGAAATTCACATGATCCCACTGTTCTGGAGGGCAATTTGGAACTATGCCCAAAGGGTGATAAAAGAGTGTCTGCCCTTTGATCCAGCCATAGCACTGTTGGGTTTGTACCCCAAAGAGACAATAAGTAAAAAGACTTGTACAAGAATATTCATAGCTGCATTCTTTGTGGTGGCAAAAAAATTGGAAAATGAGGGGATGCCCTTCAATTGTGGAATGGCTGAATAAACTATGGTATATGTTGGTGATGGAATACTATTGTGCTAAAAGGAACAATAAAGTGGAGGAATTCCATGGAGACTGGAAGGAACTCCAGGAAGTGATGCAGATCGAAAGAAGAAGAACCAGGAGAACATTGTACACAGACAGAGACTGATACACAGTGGTTCAATCAAAAGTAATGGACTTCTCCATTAGTCTCAATGCAATGTCCCTGAACAACCTGCAGGGACCAAGGAGAAAAAAAAAACACTACCCACAAACAGAGGACAAATGATGGGAGTAAAAACATGAAGGAAGGACAACAGCTTGACTACAGGGGGGAATATGAAGGAGGAGAGGCTCTGAATGAACACCCTACTATGGAAACCAATAGCATGGAAATGGGCTCTGGTTGAGGCTCTGGTTGAGGAAGCATGTGATACTCAGAGGAATTGCGCATCACCAATGGGAGTGGTAGGGGTAAAGGGGGGAGGAAAAAAAAGGTGATCTTTGTTTCTAATGAATAATGTTGGGAAATGACCAAATAAAATAAGTGCTTAAAAAAATTATAATAAGAATTGACAAAGACAATTCAGAGAATCTGGAGATTTGTATGAAATGATACAGAGAAGAGGTTAAGAAATGCTGCTCTCAAGTAATGCTTCCCAAATTCCAGATACAGGATACAAAAAGAAATAAGCAGAACTAAAGGAATAGCTTACATGGTAACAGAAAGTAAATCTGAAACTCTTCAGAACTATGATCACTGTAGTAAACAATTATAACTTCTCAGGATTACAGTAAAGCTTGACTCCTGTCTCTAAACAAGGGATTAAGAGACTACAGATGTGGAATTAGGTGTACATTTCTCAGACAGTTAATTGTACTGATTTGTTTGCTTTACTAAACTTGTTTAGAAAAAAGGGCTCTAGCGGCAGCCAGGTGGCTCAGTGGATAGAGTCAGGCCCGAAAACTGGAGGCCTGGGTTCAAATCTGGCCTCAGACAATTCCTAAATATAAAATCCTGGGCAAGTCACTTAACCCTCCATTGCTAAGCCCATACCACTCTTCTGCCTCGGAACCAATACTCAGTATCAATTCTAAGACAGAAGGTAATTTTTAAAAAATTAAAAAAGGAAGAAAGGAATGCTATAAAGTAGAAGGGATCATCAGTGAAGACTGACAGTGTTATTTAAAAGAAGAGCACCAATATAACACAAAAAATAAAATGCCATGACAACATCTGGGGGAGGAACCAAAAAGTGCCTTGGCCTAATACAATGCTGCTTATCAGAAAGGAAGGAATGGACAACAAAAAAGCCCACCAGGAAAAAACTGTGATGAAGCTCAGCATCCAAATAGCAAAACCTGTAAGGAGACTTATTAGAAAAGAAGGAATAACGAGTACAGACAGTAGAAAAGGACATGATGAAATTGGGAAAAAAAAATTACACTGTGACAGATTTTGACTCAAAATCTCCAACAGAAATGAAAACAAGACAACAAATTCCATGAGATGCTTAGAAATGATGATACAATACAATAAACAGAAAATAGATTGGAGTGAGGTGGGGAAAAGGTAGGGGATGAAAGTTAAAGATTGGGCAAATCATTAAAGCTAATCACAGAGATCAAGACCTGACTTAAAAGAGATGGACATCAATAGGAAAGAATTAAATAACAAGGAAAACAATGCCAACAATCATAACTTTAATTGCAAATGGAGTGGACTCTAATAAAATAAGAAAACTGGCAAATGGATAAAAAATCCCTCATTTGGGGTATTTTCTTAATCACAACATCCTTTACACAATTAGGTTCTTGTCTTGCTCTCTTCTTTGCTTCATCTGTTATCCCTCCTCACTCCCTTCTCTTCCCTAATACTTCTAGCCTCCACCTAATCTTTTGAGGAATAGAATATTGCAGCCTGAGTCTAAAAGGTATATCTTGAGTCTATTTTGTGACTTTATTCTGTGTATATTTATATATCTTGGGCTTTACTCCAGAAATAAAATTGTCATGATTTCTCCCACAGGAAAAAAATAATAATTGCAAATTATCCAAAAGAAGAATCTGTTGTATACTTAAAAGTTTTTTTTTTTAAACTAAAATGCAGTAGTATCTTATTTTACTCAAATCCAACATATGTAAATTTAGGTATACACAATTGGCAACTGAAAAAGTAAAGGCAGCAAAATACGTAAAACAAAAAAAATTAAATTATGTACTAAATGCACACCATTTCTCTAAGGAGTATAAAGCTTAGTCTCACAGCAGTTTGCCCAATCACACTCATTCTCACTCTAAGAAGCATTAATGATTCATTAAATTGTTTTGTACCAAATATTAGCTCTGCCATCAGTTTGTCTGCATTTGTCTCTTATAACACAAGTCATGTCACAACACAGCTGTGTTTCTCTTTGTTTCATTAGCATTATTTCATTATTAATAACTTTTCAAGAACTTTCTTCTTAAGAACTTTCAGGATGGGCCCTAGAGCAGTGACAGCAGACCTTTTAGAGATCACATGCCATGCCCCATGCCCAAAAACCACATGACCTCCCCCCAATGAGTGTTGGGTGCACCCTGTTGTCCCCCTGCCATTCAGTGGAAGGAGGAAGCACTTCCCATTGGGCTGCTGGGCAGAGGGGTGGGTGAAGTAAAAATATGCTCTCAGGGTAGGCAAAGAGGGGGAGAGGAGGGGTGTGAGAGCTCTGCTCCCTTCCAGCTCTGCCACCTGTGAGCCACCTACCTTACCCCCTATGCATTCTCATTGGACTACTGGGCATAGAGGCAGGTGATGTGAAAAAAATGACATTAAGCAAAGTAGCGAGGGGGAAGGGAAAAGCTCTGTCCAAGGCTCTCTGCCTTCCTAGTAACAAACCCTTGGGGAGGTGTCCACAGGCTCTATGTGCCATCATTGGCACCCATGCCATAGGTTCGTCATCACTTCCCTAGAGTATAAGAATCATGACGCTGGGTTCAAATCTGATCTCAGACACTTCTTAACTCTTGAGTTAAGTCACAAAACCCCAACTGCTTTTCCCTTATTGCTCTTCTTTCTTGGAACCTATATGCAGTATTGATTTCTTTTTTTAAAACCTTACTTTCCGCCTTAGAATTAATACTAGGGGTTAAGTGCCTTGCAGGGTCACACAGCTAGAAAGTGTCTGAGGCCAAATTTGAACCCAGGACCTCCCATCCCTGGGCCTGGCTCTCAATACACTGCCACCTAGCTGTCCCCTGGATTTTTTAAAGTTCATTATGACCAAGTTAAATTTACACCGTAAAGACAATTCAACATTAAGAAGACAATTAGCATAACAAATACTATAAAAACATAAATCACATGATTATAGCAAGAAAAACAAAAAATGTATCTGGCAAAATATAGCACTCATTTACATTTTTAATTAAAAAACTCTAAAAGAGATAGGAATGAAAAGGGGGGGGTATACAAAAATTCAAATCAAATCAATGGATATACTTTGGGGAAAGGGATCTACGAGTTTTAAAAAATATTTTCATAATTTTTATAAGTATTGAAAGTTTATTTAAATAACTTCCCCCTAATAATTATATGTATCTCATTTTATGCATTAAAAATAAAAAATCTCAGAAGTCCCTGGGCTTCACCAGACTTCCAAAAGAATTTATGACACACAAAAAAGTGCCAGCATTATCTGCAAATGGTAGCATTACCAAAAAAATTAAGGAAGAAAGCAAGGATTCCCCATCTCTACCTTTCTGACTTCTAAAAACATTATGTAGCATAGTAAGCAACAGAATAAAATTAAATTGTATAAACATTACCAAAAAAGACACAAAAGCATTCTTATTGGCAAACAAAAATTATAACCTAGAAAACTAAAGAGAATCCATAAACATTCTAATGTGATTTGTTAAAGTATGTAGATACAAAACTATGACCATTTCTATACAATATTAACAAAAACTAGAAGAAAATTATTTTAAAAATACACAAAATATTAGAACCTAAGATTTACATAAATATAATTACAAACCATGTACAAAAATAAAGGAAGGCCTAAATGAATAAAGAGAAATGTTTTGTCCATGATTCTACCACACTAATAAAATAAAAATGACTATGTTATTTAAACTAATTTGCAGATTCAGTGCCAAAGTTTTGCTTATAAAATTTGAGAAAACAATAGACTCCATCTAGAGGAACAACGCCTAGAACTTCAAGGGAAAATGTTTTTTAAAAATTGTAGTGAAAAATAAATGTATAAAATGAGATGCAAAGATTACAAGGAAAATAATTATTGAAATACAATTGCAATATTTTGTAAAACTTGTAAAAATATACTCCACCTTACAGATTCTCTACTTTCCCTCACAATAGAGTTCTGTTACCACCTCTTACAAGTAAGCAGCCTTTCTTGATCCTCCCTGTGGGCAGTGCCACTCTCAAAATAATAATTTTTTAAAAATTTATTCTATGTATATTTTATATATACTTAAGGAATTACACATTTTCCCCAAATGGAGCCTAAGGTCTTTCAAGACAGGGACTATTTTGTTTTGTTGTTACTGTGTTCTTAGTACCTAGAATAGTACTTAATATAAAGAAGGTACTCAATAAATGCTTATTAAGTTAAACTCTAATAGAACTGAATTAAGCCCCAGAAGCAATCAAAAACAGCAATTGAGTGCTAAATAAACCCCAAAACATAAATGGGAGAGAAGCAGATTTCTTTTTTCATCAAGAATTGTTTGGGATCTCTTATAATCAGAGAGATGCAAATCAAAACAACTCTGAGGTATCACCTCACACCTAGCAGATTGGCTAACATAACAGCAAAGGAAAGTAATGAATGCTGGAGGGGATGTGGCAAAGTAGGGACATTAATTCATTGCTGGTGGAGCTGTGAACTGATCCAACCATTCTGGAGGGCAATTTGGAACTATGCCCAAAGGGCAACAAAAGAATATCTACCCTTTGACCCAGCCATAGCACTGCTGGGTCTGTACCCCAAAGAGATAATGGACACAAAGACTTGTACAAAAATATTCATAGCTGCGCTCTTTGTGGTGGCCCAAAACTGGAAAACGAGGGGATGCCCATCAATTGGGGAATGGCTGAACAAACTGTGGTATATGTTGGTGATGGAATACTATTGTGCTAAAAGGAATAATAAAGTGGAGAAGTTCCATGGAGACTGGAACAACCTCCAGGAAGTGATGCAGAGCGAGAGGAGCAGGACCAGGAGAACATTGTACACAGAGACTAATACACTGTGGTATAATCGAACGTAATGGACTTCTCCATTAGTGGCGGTGTAATGTCCCTGAACAACTTGCAGGGATCCAGGAGAAAAAAACACCATTCATAAGCAAAGGATAAACTATGGGAGTGGAAACACCGAGAAAAAGCAACTGCCTGAACACAGAGGTTGAGGGGACATGACAGAGGATAGACTCTAAATGAACACTCTAATGCAAATACTATCAACAAAGCAATGGGTTCAAATCAAGAAAACATCTAATGCCCAGTGGACTTACGCGTCGGCTATGGGGGGTGGGGGGTGGGGAGGAAAAGAAAATGATCTATGTCTTTAACGAATAATGCTTGGAAATGATCAAATAAAATATATTAAAAAAAAAAAAAAGATTAGGGATTTTCTAAATTTTGAGGTGAAGAGGCAGAGAAGGAAAACCTCCCCAAAGAAATTCAGTTGTGAATATTTGGAATTTCAGTCAATTTAAGGCCACAGAGCTAAATTTATCTTTGTAAGACAAACTAGTCAGATTGGAGTGTGCCATTTCCAGGAAAAAGGATTTGGTAAGCCTTTGACTTGTCCAACCTAGGAGGAAGAGGAAGCTCCAAATCTTCTTTTGGAATTCAAATGGCTCTTATTTAATCCTGGCATTTCATGGCATATTATATCCTTAAAAACTTCATATTCATCTTCTCATTTGATCATCATATTACTCTGAAAGCTCAAGGTTTATTCCCATTTTGTAGAGAAGAAAATTGAGGTCCATAGAAAGTCAATATTATTCAATAATATTAGCTAAATGCTTGCTCTGTAGCAGGTACCAGGCAATAGGAGACTAAAACCAAAATAAAACAATTCCCAGTATCAAAAAAAAAAAAAAAGAATTGTTTGGGAAACTGGCAAAAAACTTGACAAAACTCTAAATGGTTGTATCTAAATATAAAAAATAACATCATAAAAAATTAGAAAGTAACAGAATGTGCCTTTCACGACTATGGAATTAAACTCTACCACAAAGGGGCATCATAGTCTCGATTTTTCTGTGAAGAGAATGGAGTACCTTCCAAGAGAGAGTTTCATAGGAACACAGAAAGCACTTTAGGATGTCTAATTCAACCCATTATATAAGTGAAGGAACTGAGTATCAATTAGAAATGATTTGTTCAGAGTTATATAATTTAATTAATGGCAGAGACATATAGCTTGATTTCCAGATTTCCTGGTTCTTGATCAACCACTTTCCACTATGGCAAAAATGCCTTATTTTTAATGAGGCTCCTGGGATGTTTTGATCTTGCCTTTTTTTTTTCCCTTTAAGTTTTGGTATTAAAAAAATTTGGGAAGAATGAAACATGGGATTACGTGATTTATTCAACATGACCTATAAAAATCAGTGTAAATTTATTAGTAAATGTGTTAATATTAAATTAAGTGTGAAAAAGTCTGATTACTGTCAGATCACATCAAACAAGTGGATTTCTTAGGTATTTCACTCTCCATCCAAAGGTGTAATTCACATTAGGCCTGGAAACAGTCTGAAGACACATCCCTAACTTGGGAACTATAAACCTAAAGTGAAATTGGAGAATGTCACATGGTACATTGGGAAGGAGGTGGGGTATAGATGGGAAAGAAATGTTTCAACACTGACAGAATACTCTATTATTCTGACTATTCTGTCTGTAAAGAAAACCCTACATTTTTGCTGAGAATTGTAAAACCTGTTCAAACTCATTTCTAAGGTTTCTGGATTTATACACCCATGTAACTGTTCTAAGTGTAAAAAGCTGTTAAATCCTTTTAGGAAGTGATCTAATCATCTTTTCTCCAGATTACAAAATGCTCATTAACTTGTATCTGGAATAATAGATGGAAATGGTGTCCTCTCTTGGATCAAGCTTTGCTAGTTAATATATGATCAACTACTTATCTCTAAATGTGACCCTGCCATTCCAAATGTAACCAAAAAGGTACTCAAATGCCTTGCCTAGAAGTTATTTTTAGCCTATTCAAAATGCATAGAACTACCCAATTTCATGTGTAGTTCCCAATTACTTAAAATATATTAAAGGAAATTTATCACTTTAAACTATAGCTAAATTTTAAATGACTCATATTTATGCTAACTAGAAACTTGATTTTGTGGTGCTAAGCTGAAAATCTATAGAAAGATGTATGACAAAAATGTCTCTCCTCATACTCTTTTCAGTACAATTTGATTAGAAAATATTTTTCCTTATTCATCATAGATTCTTTTCTTTAATTTGTTAATCAATAAGCATCTATTTTTTTCCTCCCACTGAAAAAAATAAAAACAAAGTCCTTGTGACAAATATGAGGAGTCAAGAAAAACAAATATCCAAAACAACCATGTCCAAAAACATATATCTTACTCCACATATTTAGTACAATGCTTGTCAGGAGGTGGGTTGCATTATTCAACAACTAGTACTCTGGAAATATGGTTGGTCATTGCAGTGATCAGAGTTCTGGTTTGTTTTTACATAGTGTTTATTCTCAACACAATGGCTACAGTGTGTTGGAATGAATATGAAGAATAGTCAACGAACCAGAGCTATAGTAATAGCAAATGTAAATTTAGGGAGGTTATCTTTACAGAATTAGAACATTGCTGATATTCTGTCACTGATCATTAGTTTAAGTGAGAAAATAAGAATGAGATTTCTCATTTCAAAAGATGGAGGAGGCTGAATGAGAAACAGCTCCATCTTCAAAGTATTTTGGGAAGTCCAATCTTCCAGATCAAATATGTAAATGAAGTTCATGTGCCTTAATTGACATTTCTTTCTTTTCTTCTTTTTTTAAATTTAGAATATTTTTATACAAGGTTACATGATTCATACCCCCCCCCCCCCCAGTTCCTCTCTCCCAGAGCTGACAAGCAATTCCACTGGCTTATCCATGTATCATTGTTCAAAATCTATTTCTGTTATTCATATTTACAGTAGAGTGATATTTTAACATTAAAACCTCAATCATGCCCCCATAAAATCACATGATTGATCATATACTTTCCTTCTGCGTTTCTATTCCTACAGTTCTTTCTCTGGATGTGGATAGTGTTCTTTCTTATAAGTTCCTCTGGATTGTCCTGGGTCATTGCATAGCTTCCAGTAGAAAAGTCTGTTACATTCGATTGTACCACAGTGTATCAGTCTCTGTGTACAACCTTGATTCTGCTCCTTTCATTCTGCATCAATTCCTGGAGGTCTTTCCAGTTCACATGGAATTCCTCCAGTTCATTATTCCTTTCAGCATAATAATATTCCATCACTATCAGATACCACAATTTATTCAGCTATTCCCCAATCGAAAGACATCCCCTCATTTTCCAATTTTTTGCCACCACAAAGAACACAACTGTAAATATTTTTGTACAAGTCTTTTTCCTTACTATCTCCTTGAGGTACCTTAATTGACATTCTTAAACCATATCCAGCTGCATTTCATACAACACCATGTGAACTGTAAATACTTTAAAATGATCTTATCGCTTTAGGTAAGAAGCTGCCACATTGGGGATAGGTGTTGAGTTGTCTACCTAGTTCCTCCCATATAATTTATCAATCCTGCCTACCCTCTCTACAGCCCTGAACACCTACTCAGAGCTAAGAAAAACTGATGACAGAAGTAACATGGTACAACTGAAAGAATATGAAACTCAGAAACAGAAGACATAGGTCTGTGTCTTGATCCAGTCAGTCCAGTGACCAAAAGTAAATCATTCTATTTCTCTTAGGTTTTAAATCCCTCATTTGTAAAACAGAACAATGATATTTTCATTACATAGTTTGCTGTAAGGAGAGTCTTGGTAAACCTTTAAATGCTACAAAAATGCTACATTGCTACATTTCTTCAATTTGAATTTTGTTGTGCTTCTAGGGTTTGATTTTCCCTCTGAAGGTCATATACATCACTATATATCACTAAGCAACTAGGACCAAAATTTGAGTTCAAAGGCCTAGGTCCCACCTTAGGCCTGTGACTGTTTAAAGATGGGCTTTCTCAAGGTAACTGTTCTCTTTCACCATAAAAGAAACAGAAAGCAAGTCTGCTTTTATTAATGGATTTTATATCGAGCTTACATTAATCAGACCTGTCAGAAGTTGGGCCAAGCTTAATTTAGCAAGAGCTGCATTAACCACCTGGGGAACAGAATATTTTTGTAGGAGGAAGTGACACACAAATGTACCAGCAACATAATCTTAGATCAAAGAGAACCTTTGAGATAATCAAACAACAAAATATTGATTATGTCTATGTAAAATGCATTGCACTAGACACTGAAAGCAACCAAGCAGATCCCTTGGCTCAAGATATTTTAACTTGGCTCATTTAGACACAAGAAAAATAATCCACACTGAAAAGCCACTTCCCTTTACCTCTAATTTCCACAAATCACAAAACAATACTGAAAATACCATTAATTTTTTTACAAAGAAAAACCATTAGATTTTTGCCCTATTAGGGTAAGCTCATGGCACTACTTGTTTATCATAGAACCAGTGAATGATAGAATTGGCAAGGTACCTCAAATACTATTTCACACCCATTGAATTGGCTTAGGCAACAGAAAAGGAAAATGATAAAATGCTAATGGGAATATGAGAAAAGAGATATATTAATGCACTGCTGGTGGAACTGTGAACTGGTTCAATTATTCTGGAAAGTCGTTTTGAACTAAGTCCATAAAATTATAAAACTGCATACCCACCCCAAGACACTTATTTAATAACAATTATAAAAACCTAAAAACCGTCCGTTATAAAGTTTAGGAAATTCTAACAATTGTGATTGGAATGGAAAGTTAAAGCTCTTAGTGGGTTCATCTGTGGGCTTGCTCACTATAACCAATTCCCTCACCTAACATGAAATGGTAATATCTATCATCTGGGCAGGGGGTGAATCATGGTATAACTTTGTGTATTTAGAATAGTTATGTGCTTATACAATAAAGTAATTAGAAAAATGGTCCCAATGTCTGAAGGGAAAATAAAAGTCATTTTTTACTACCACTCATGGCATGTGTTTCAAATAGAAATAGTGAAAATAGGAACTAAAAATCATTTCTCAATGCTAGAAGAGCCCTTACAGGTAGGCAATTCCATATCACTGTGCTAAAATACTTGGTTTTGTCTCTGGGATTGTTGGTGGTGTCTTCCCTTTCCTGTCCCAGGAGTTTTTCTTTTTAAATAAGGAGTTTTTCCAGTGAATAAGCATCATCAAGGGGCAAAAATTATTCTCCCTGAGAAAAAGACCTAAAGCAAAATTAACCCCATATTTAATCTAGCTTAAACTGGCTTTGAGAAAACTCTGGCTGGCTTTAAGAGGCAAAATATTATACTACAAAGAGATCAGAGAAAAAGAAAAAGGACCTATATGCACAAAAGTATGTATAGCAGCTCTTTTTGTGGTGGCAAAAAATTGGAAACTCAGAGTATACTCATTAAGTGACTAAACAAGTTATAGCATATGAAATATGATGAAATATTACTGTACTGTAAGAAATGATGATGGTAGTGGCTTCAGAAAAATCTAGAAAGATTTTTATGAACTGTTACAGAGTAAAGTGAACAGAATCAGGAGAGCAATATATTCACAGTAACTATACTATAATGATAATCAACTCTGAAAGATTAGTAACTCTGAGCAGTATCTGAGCAATACAATGATCCAAGAGAATTTCAAAGGATCCATGATAAAAAATACTATTCATCTCCAGAGAGAGAACTGATGAACTCTGAGTGCAAATTAAAGCATACTTTTCTCATTTTTTATTCCTTTTTTGCGACATGGCTAATATGGAAATGTTTTGCATGACTCCACATGTATAATTGATATCAGATTGCTTGCCTTCTCTGTGGGTGGAGGAGGGATTAAAAGGAGGGAGAGAATTTGGAACTCAAAAAAATTTTAATGAATGCTAAAAATAAATCAATAAATATTTGAGGGGGAAAAAGATCATATATAAAGGCCTTCACCAGGAGATTCACATCGTGTGCATATGGCTAAAGTATAGACAGTTTTTAAACAAGGAAATCTTAAATAAAAATTCGAGACTAGTCACACCATAGAAATGTCAGAAGTGAACTTGGACTTCAAACACAATTAAATTGCTAAAAATGAATAATATGGAATAGCTATTCAGCGACAACATTTGTATAACCCAGTGGAATTGCTTGTCGGCTGTAAAAAATAGACTCGAATACAGGACTACAATCCCCACGAGCCTTTGCTCCACTTCCCCAGAATGCCTTGTAATCTCACCTGGGCCGAGATCGAGAAGGTATTTAAGCTGATTCAAAGGCTTTTGAGGGCTCTCTCGCTCTTGGACTTCCGTTTTGGGGTAGGTGTGGCTTTTTTTCATAATGTAGGTGAGGTTGTGTTTAGGCCTCTCTATGGCCTGGACACGTGTCTCTTATCCTGTATTTTCTTTAATCCTTAACCTTCAATGAACCTTTAAAAAATATAATACTCCTTGCAGAGAGAAACTAATTTCTACCTGCCTCAGATGCCTCAGTCTCCCCATATTCCTAAATTTTAACTGTTACACGGCTCTGGAAGAGAGGAGGGAAGAAGAGAGGGAAAGAAAATGAATCATCTAAACATGGGCAAATATTTTAATAAACAAAACAAATAAATAAAATTTAGGAATTTTTTGAATTTCTCATTATGCACTGTAAAAGTTTAACAAAGGCAGGAACCATGAAACTTTATATATTCCTTCAGAACCTAGTTTAGTATTCTTCACAAAGAAATTATTTTAAATGTCTGCTGAAATGGAATGGAAGTTGAACCATAGCTATGTCTGATACTGACCCATCACCAGTGTCTAGTTGCAAAGGAGAAATAAGCATGTGAGTCTATCTTTGCAAAGTCATTACAAAGCAAAAATGTGTCACTTCTAATCTAGTAGCTAAAATATCACAATTCAAAAATGTGGGCTTCTGCTTCCGGATTTTGTACTACCATCTGGAGCAATGGTGAGGTTCATGGACCAACTGGAAATAGTGTCTACTGGACACTAACTAGTGTATTCCTCAAGGACTTAATTCCTTCTCCCCAGCAATGATGATCCCATCTATTAATAGGTTAAAAGTTACTTTAAAGAAAAGTAACTATAAAGATATAGTAATTTATTAGACTGCTTTAGATAGTCTCCCTGGGAGAAGACTATAAGATGATAATTGAGAGAATGGGATGAAGGGTACAACTCAGAAGAGAAATTAGGAATTTTCTGGAAAGTACCAGAATCCACTTTAGAAAATTCCTATATTGTTTATTTTAAAGCTTCTCTAATTCCTGAAGAAAATTTTCTTTTAACCATAACTATAGGGCTCAGTGCACTGATGAAAAATTCCTCTTATATAAGTCTGCTTTTATCTAATTATTAGGCTAATTATGTTCTAGAAATGGGGAGTCAAATGATCAATTAATTAGCACTCATTAAGTGTTTACAGGCATACCTTGGAGATATTATGGGTTTGCTTCCAGATTATTGTAATAAAGCAAATATAGCAATACAGTGAGTCACATGAATTTCTTGGTTTCCCAGCAATATAAAAGTAATGTTTACACCATACTATAGTCTATTAAGTGTGCAATAACAAAGTCTTTTAAAAAACCCCAATGTGTATACTTTAATTTAAAAATATTTTATTGCTAAAAAATGTTAATCATCATCATTTGAGCCTTCAGTGAATTCTAATCATTTTGCTAGTAGAGGGTCCTGCCTCAATGCTGATGATTCATTCTTTTACTTGAACACTCAGAGGCCATTGTGGGGTTGTTAATTGGCATAATTTCAATATTGTTGTGTCTTGGGGAGTAGGGAGGCCAGAGGACAGGGGGAGAAACAGGGGAAATGGCCTGATTAGTAGGATAGTCATAAACACACAACATTTATCAATTTAAGTTATCATCTTATATGGGCATGGTTCATAGGGCCACAGAACAATTACAATAGTAATATCTAAGATCACTAATCATAGATCACCATAACAGATATAATAATGAAAAGGTTTGAAATATTACAAGAATTAACAAAATATGACAGACACTATATGAACACATTTTGTTGAAAAAAAATAGTACTGAGAAATTTGCTCAACCCAATATTGACACAAAGTAAAAAAAAAATGCACGATCTGTGAAGTGTGATAAACTGGAGTGCAATAAAATGAGGTCTACCTATATTATATAGCTAGGCACAGTACCAGAAAGACAAAAATCAAAACCAAAACTGTCTCTGCCCTGAAGGACCCCATAGTTTATTTAGGTAGATAATACACATTTAAGTATATACAAAAATAAATGCAAGGCAATTTTGGTAGGGAAGGGAAGGCCTTGGCTGAGAAAAGACTTCAAATAGAAGGTGGTAACTGAGCTGAGTCTTGAAAGAAACTAGAAATTTTAAGAGACAAGAAGAGAGGGCTTCTCAAGAATGGGAATAGTGTGCCCAAAGGGCACTAAAAGACTGCCTGCCCTTTGACCCAGCCATAGCACTGCTAGGTTTGTACCCCAAAGAGATAAGGAAAAAAACTTGTACAAGAATATTCATAGCCGTGCAGTTTGTGGTGGCAAAAAATTGGAAAATGAGGGGATGCCCTTCGATTGAGGAATGGCTGAACAAATTGTGGTATATGTTGGTGATGGAATACTATTGTGCTCAAAGGAATAATGAACTGGAGGAATTCCATGGGGACTGGAACAACCTCCAGGGCTTGATACAGAGTGAAAGGAGCAGAACCAGGAGAACATTGTACATAGAGACTGATACACTGTGGTAAAATCAAATATAATGAACTTCTCTAGTAGTAGCAATGAAATGATCCAGGACAATTCTGAGGGACATATGAGAAAGAACACTATCCACATTCAGAGAAAGAATTGTGGGAAAAGAAACACAGAACAAAAACAACTGCTTGATCACATGGGTTGATGGGGGCTAAGACTGGGAAAGTTGATTCTAAATGATCACCCTAGTGCAAATATTAATAATATGGAAATGGGTCTTGATCAATGACACAAGTTAAATCCAGTGGAATTGCGTGTCAGATAGGGGAAGGGGGTGGGGGGGAGCAGAGGGAAAGAACATGAGTCTTGTAACCATGGAAAAATATTCTAAATCATCTAAATAAATAAAAATTTTAAAATATATTTTAAAAAAAGAATGGGGATAATGCAAAAGCAGGCCACAAGTCAGGGATGGCTCAGGAAGGCTAGTTTGGTTAGCCTGGACACTATGGAAAGGAGAGGAATTTTGGAACAGTAGGTTGAAAGGCATAACTAGTTAGAGAAGTGAATGAAAAAAGCACTTGATTTGGAGGGAGAGATCTAAGTTTGAATCCATTTATTACTTGTGTGATCTTGGGGAAAACCACCTAATTCTTCTGAGATCTTGTTTTCTCTCTAAAACAAGACTAGCCAATACATAAAAGTGATCAAAAGTAACAAACATGAGGTTTCCAAAAGATGATTTTAAAACTATTAAATAGTATTATGAAAGATTTCTCCAGACCATTAATAACAAAAGAAATAGAGGCAGCTAGGTAGCTCAGTGGATAGCCATATTTGAAAATGGCCTCAGATACTTCTAGCTGTGTCTAAACAAGCCACTTAAAACCCCATTGTTTAGCCCTTACCATGCTTAAGTCTTAGAATCAATATTGATTCTAACACGAAAGCCAAGATTTTAAAAATAACAATAAATGGAATATATATCTAAAGAACTCTGAGTTTTCACTTCATGCTCAGCAAACTAACAAAGATGACCAAGGAAGGGAGCAGTAAGTGTTGAACAATTTGTGGAAAGATATAAATAATAATGCTCTACTGGTGAGGCTATGAATTAGTCCAATCTTTCTGGAAAGTAATTAGGAATTATACAAAGAAATGACTGAAATTTCTATACTCCCTGGCCCAGTAATAAACTTCATTGGTAGGTATATGTCCAGGAAGGTAAATGATAAAAAGAAAAGACTCGTATATTAAAATTTCTAGGAGCACTTTTTTGTAGTTCTAGTTCTAAAGAACTAGAAACAAAGTAGATACTCATCAATTAGGAAATAGCTAAAACAAGTTGAGGTGAATTTATGTAATGGTATACTGCTGGGCAATAAGAAATGATGAACACAAAGAAGACTGGGAAGGCTTGTACCTACAGAGATAAAGACAAATAAGCTGAACAAGGAAAACAATATACATGATAACTAGACCAAACAGAAAGAACAATAACAACAAAACCATCTAAACTGAATGCTGCAAGGTAATAAGGACTAAAGTTGGCCCCCCACAGATAGAGGTAAGAATGTATCTCTCTCATTTTTTTTTTGCTGTTTCAAAGTGTTTGACTAGAAGCAAGGAACAGAGGTGGAAAATAACATAGGATGTCACATTTGATAAACTGGTATAAGTTTTGTTGAACTGTTTTTCTTTCCTTGTCCTCCCCATCGGTCTTTGCTTAAAAAAAAAATGACAAATGACACTGGGGGCAGCTAGATGGCTCAGTAGATAGAGAGTTCAGGGCTAGAGATGAGAGATCCCAGGCTCAAATCTGACCTCAGTCACTTCTTGGCTGTGAGATCCTGGACAAATCACTTAAAGCCCCCTGTCTAATTCTTACCACTCTTCTGCCCTGGAACCAATATACAGTGTTGATTCTAAGACATTAGGTAAGGGTTTATAAAAAGAAAAGAAAAAGACGATATTCCTGGGAATGGGAGGAAAAATGGGGAAATGTAGGTTATGTAAAAACAAAAGATATTAATATAATTTTTAAACAAAACAGAGAGGAGGTTGGATTAGACAACATTCAAGGTTCCTTCTAGCTCTAAATTTATGATTTTAAGATCCTGGGTTTAAACAAATTCTTTACCCCATATCTAGAGAGGAAGTGATTTTGGTTTAAAGATTATAACTACAACCTTTTCTAACTTGGTTGGCTCATACACTTAGCTTCTTACTGGCTGTGTCAGCTGTGTAGTTCCTCTCCTCTCAGAAAGCTAAATTCGCCTCTCAGAAATGCTACTGGGAAGCAGGCCCAGGAGGCATTTCAGAGGCAGTTTCCCTGCCATAAGAAGCAGCTCTTTAACATTCTCTGAGTGTTTAATAGTCTTTGGTAAATATATATTTTTTCCCTCTTCATAAGACCTGTCACAGGCCATTGGAAAATATTCATGTTTAAATTGTCAATAATTTTGCAACACTTGTTAGAAAGTTATTGGATTCTGATATCCTATGCCGCAATCTCTAAAATTCTTTCTCCTCCCCTAACACTTCTATCTCCTTAATCACACAGTCCTTGTCTCACAAACCCCGAGAATGTGGGATGGGCAGAACTCATGTACTAGAGGAGGGTTTATTCTTTCATGAGAACAGGGTAAATACATTCATGTGTGGCAGGTGGGGGATGAAACAGCCTCCTTGTACAACCCCGATGGCAGTATGCTGCTTCCCTCAAACTCCACCCCACCCCCCATCTGACATATGGTTCAGCAATAGGACACAG
Organism: Monodelphis domestica; assembly: GCF_027887165.1. Classification (NCBI taxonomy): domain Eukaryota; kingdom Metazoa; phylum Chordata; class Mammalia; order Didelphimorphia; family Didelphidae; genus Monodelphis; species Monodelphis domestica. The sequence continues at coordinate 272,539,842 of NC_077228.1, read as the reverse complement.
CTGCTCCAAGATTCTAGGTCTTTTCTCTCCCTCTCCAGGACTCAAAGAACATAGACTAATGCTTCTTAAATTCCCAGGGAGTGAGACAGTCATTACTGCAACAGAGATGAAGGGATCCAAATATTTTGAAATAGCATGTCATTTCTATGAATTGTTTGTGTCTCCTTCAGCCTTGTGCCAATGGAGTCTGTAGCCCTAATATTTAACTATTAATGGATTCGATCTGTAAAACTCCAGAATGTTAGGGGGAGGGGAGAATAGTGGAGAGAGTTTGGGGGAGACACTCAGGAAAGGGAGTATATCTTTCAGGAGAACTACTCTCGTACCATCCCAGAAGTCAATGCACTATGACACCTCACAGGCTTCAGCTAACCTAGTACACAAACCAAGTTTCTGGGAGCCAAACACATAGGATCTGAGGTAAGCCTTACCTCATCCCACTCTGAGGCAAAGGACGGAGACTTTTCCAGCCGCTTCTTCCCAATGCTGCAGTTGGACAAGGACTCGCTCCTACTCCCCATCGTGGTATCTTCTGTTGGTGAGCAGGTCAGGAGATCGGAGTCTGACTTGGACAAACTGCGGCTGAGTTTAAGCTCAGCTTTTGGTCTGTTAGTGGGAGGGGCCCAGCTCCTGGTCCCACTCCAGTCTCCTGCTTCCTCAGCACCACCAGGGTGCTGAGATATCTCATGCATCAAAGTTTCAGGGTCCGACTGGCTGTGGTTGGTGGGCAGGCCAGCTGAATAACCCAGTTTCTTATTCTGGTCAGGAAGGCTGGGTCGGATGGATCCAGGAGTGTGCAAAGGAGCATCCTCTAGCTGCATAGCAGCTTCGTGACTTGTGCCCTGCCTGGATGACCCTTCTGAACCACCCTGGCTGACAGAGGAAATAAGCTGGAAAGGGTCCTCACTGATTTCACACACTGGAGAAGAGCCGTGTAGAAGACCTGAGAACTGCTCTGGGACTTGCCCGTCTAGTCCCTCTGCAGAGTCCTGGCTCCGGCTGCTGCTGCTCCTCCTCTGCTCTAGAGTAGATGGAGAAAGAGAAATAAAAAATTAAACTCAGTAAAAGACAACAAAGTCACAAGTTTTCAAGTAAGGGGGGTGGGGGGGGGGGAACAAGATGGAAACTTAAAAGCAGAAAGAGCAAGGAAAGGGGAGAAACAGAGAAGAACAGTTCTGTATTGTTCTCTATGCTCAATTTGTATCCAAAGTCACTGCATTTATGAAATTCCAAACACTGGCCTGATTTATTCAATCTGGCAGCTTTCCTTGTTGTTTTATTTCTGTGAACATTAACAATCAGACCTTGCTATATAAGGCCCGAAGAGGTGTTAACAATATCCTACAGAGAAAACACAAATGAGAGAAAGTATTTGAACAAGGGAAAGGGAGAGTGAAAGTGAGTGTCACAAGAGAATAATACTGGAGTGTGAAAGAAGGGGAGGGAGAAGGGGAAAGGGAGAAGGAGGAAGGGAGGGAGACAGAGAGAGGAAAGGAGAAGGAGGGGGGGGGGGGGGAGACAGAGACAGAGAGACGAGAGTGCAAGAGTCCTACCAAGACTGGCTCCTGGAACATCTGATACATTTCCATAAAGGCCAAAGTGTTATTTAGAGTAACCCTCCCTTCCTTTGGCAAGGAAAGTCAGGGAAAAGTTGGAGGCCATGAAACATAACCTGCAACTTCTGGAATGCCTTAACCTAAATGTGCAAAACAAAACAGCAGAGAAATAACTGTTTCCTTCCCCAGGGAATTGTGAACTCCACGCCTCATCCTTCCTCAGTGAGCACAGACTTAAGAATGTGAACATTTCACTCCCTTCAAATCTTCCCAGTTGCTCCTATTTGTTTAGGTTTAACCTTAGCTGATACCACTGAAAACAAAATGGTCTAATCTGTCAATGCCAGGGGACATTTGCTATCCTCTGAGGAACTCCTGCATGCCCCAGAAACACGACACTATTAGCTCATGAGGCCACTGTATGAGGTACTGTATACACACCCAGCATATCAAATATCACTGTCTTGGAGTAGCATGAATAATTGACTTAGACTGTCAACTGGCACACATCAGCAATACCACCACCACATTTACCTTGGCCACTCAAGGACCTCCTCATCATAGCTTGAAAGATTTTAGCTCATTAAGTAGACAAGAACTACATCGAAGTTAAGAAGGCAGTTCCTAAAATGGTTATCGGTAAAATTACTGAGCTACATTTGAAAGTAATTCTTTAATGCTCAAGAATAATCTTTTTAAAATTTGTCTAACTAGTTTCTTTGAAGTTCTAACTAAGTCTGTAAGGTTAACATCAACTAATCTTAAAAGACATAGGTAAAATCAAATTATTTTAGGGACAGAAAGAACTTCGGAGACAATCTAATCAAGTATCTTCATTTTAGAGAAAAGAAATTAAAGTCCAGAATATGAATTTTGCTTAAGAAGAGAAAATGGACAGAACTTCATACTATGCACTTAGATGGCCTAAATCAAGAGTGGCTGCTCTGATACTTCCAATTGTGTGAACATGGACAAATCACTTAACATCTCTGGGCCTGAGATGTCATCTCTGAAAATAAGAAGGTTGATCCTCTTCTGCTCTAAAATCCCGTGACTATATGATAATAATTAGAATTCAGATCTCCTGAAGCCCAATACTTCCTGGGGAACTGGAGGTAATTGGATACCTCGGAGTCTAAGTTGAATATAGATTCTTTGCAACAAACACTGTAATGTCACATCCATAATACAAACTGGCTCATGTTTACCATGTCCACAATTCCAACTCTCATCATCACATTGCAGCTCAAAGAACTTAACTTCAATCTTTCACTTTGTCTCTTTGAGTTCTATAACTGAGGAATTGGTGATAAAGATGACAAAGTAAGTGGCATCTTTTATAAAACAGAATCCCAATATACAGAGACAATCACCAATACTGATGGCTGATGCTAGGCCATCTACAAATTGCAATTTTCCCCAAGTATCAAAAAGATACTAAGGGACCATGTCGAATATGAAATTAATGAACAAAGATGAAAAACTTGAGCAAGTATCCTTGAGATATGAACAGGGAGACAGCCCAGTTAACCCACATACTTCCAAAAAAAAGCAATTCTATCCTCTGTGGATCACTAAGCTTTGGGCAAGTCTACAAGGCCAAGAAAGAGGGCAGTCAATAAGCATTAAATACTTGAACCTTTCTAGACTGTCTATAAGATTATTTCACAGATTAAGCACAAAAAGTCAGAGTCCAAGAATAAGCAAGAAGATTCATAGGAATGTTCATAGGAAGATCTGTACATAAATCTGGATAATATATGTCTGGAGATTTAAAAAAAATCTTTGGTTGGTGCAATCTAAAATGTCCTAAATCCCACCCCACCGAAGTTGTTGAGTTTGCCACATCTGTCTTACAAATAATAGGATTCACAAAGCCAAAGGAGTTAGGTTTTGAAGCTAATTTGCAGAGGGACACATGGTGGATTATGAAGAAAGTATTTTTACTCTAGGGATTATTTGAAAGACTCAGAATATGGGGGAAAGGCAGCCCTAGGTAACTGAAGGTAAGTCAAAAGAGTTAATTGCTAAAAATTACCTGTCTCTATATTCTCTAAGAGTTTCCTATCCCTTACAGAAAGGTGGAGGTTAAATGTTAAATAGGTGGCACAGTAGATTATAGCTATGGACTTTGGACAAAGAATATATGAGTTCAAATCCAGCCTCATACTCTAATTAGTTCTCTGACCGTGGACAAGTCACTTAACTTCTGTTTGCCTCAATTTATTATCTACTAAATGAGAATGATAATAGCACCTAACTCTAGGGCTGTTGTGAGGATAAAATGAAATAATATTTGTGAAGTGCTTTGCAAAATTTAAAGTGTTATTGAAATGCCAGTTACAGTTATTATTATTGCAATGTCATCTCCACACCAGTCAGCAATAAAAGTCCTTTGGTAACAACAGGAGAAAAGACATATTCTCAATTCTCTTTTATCACCTTCTAGTCCTTACTTCTTTTCTTCTCCATGTTTACAACCAAAAAAGCTCATTGGTCTTTCAGGTGGTAAACAATAAGGCAGCTGGCAATGTTCATGCCCTCTAGATGGACACAGAATCCCACCAACAGGGCTGGTTCTGATGCTTACTATGAGCACTAACAAGGATGGCTCTGTCCTACAGCCACCCATTCATGTCCTCTCATCAATGAAGAAAGAGAAACAGATGCCAAGATTGAATCCACAAAGAAGCAAAGGAGGAAGTGGGCAGGGTGGGAAAATAAAAAACTTGTATGGAAGACAAGAATTGTGATGAGGAGGAATTTCTGTAGGCCATAAGACTATTATTCTAAAAGTTATAATCCACAGATGTTTAATGGAGTATAGGGATGTATATACAAGGCAGGAAAGGGACTCTTTACTTTATATCTTCATAAATACAGAATCTTATCAAGAAGTTTCCTTTAAGAAAGATCTATTGTGGAATATAGCATCCCAAGCATATTCACATCTATGAATCATAAACGACTGTATGGCTTACTGTATCTCCAAGCACAAGGTTTTACCAATAAGGTTTGTGAATATAACTTTGAAATGGCCATGCGGCCCTTGCCTAGGGCAGACTCATTAACATGATCTGAGCCACAATTGCCAGGGAAAACTCGGGTTTGTAATCTACACGCCCAAAAAGGTGTTACTCTCACCTCACCATCCAATCCTCATTGTCCATGCTTTGTAACGTGGTTACTACCTGCTTGAAAATACTTCCCTAAACAGACGAAAGCAATAAATACAGAGGAGGCGACCATGAATATTCCTCTTGGATCTTCAATCTTCTCTAGCAATCTCTTGGTCTCTCTCTCTAAAGCCTCTCCTGAGGCTATGGCCCTAGTGGGCTTACATTCCTTATCTTAATCTCCTCATCCACCTCATGTTCCTTTGTACTCATATTTTCCTATCAAGGAGAATATCATAGGTTTGCCTGCCTATTCAAACACTGACTTGTCCCTGTCTTTCATTCTTCACCCTGGTTCTGTCCCAAAGGTGAGCCCCTTCCCTTGTGGGACCCTGCTGGTCAGGGATATCCTTAAGGAACACCCCACATGGAACAATCCAATGTAATGGCCAGTGCTACTAGTAGTAATGCAATAAGCCAGAACATTCCTAAAGGACTCTTGGGAAAGAATGCTAACCACATTGAGAGAAAGAACTATGGAAGTAGAAATGCAAAAGAAGAACATATGACATCACTTATCACATGTATATATGGGTATGTGATCGGGGGTTTAGGCTTTTTAAAAATCACTCTATAGCAAAAAATGAATAATATGGAAATAGGTATCAAGTGATGACATTTGTAGAACCCAATGGAATTGCTTGTTGGCTCTGGGAGGGGGAAGGGAAAAGAGGTGGAAAAGAAAACGAATCATGTAAACATAGAAAAATAGTCTTAAAAAGAAATAATTTCTTTTAAAAGGAATAAAGTTTTACTCATGAAAAAATACAATAAAAAAGAAAGATCTAACCATATCTGAAAAGGTTCTCAAGAATATTTAACATATTCTATATAAAACAATAATCATCAAAATTATATGATACTAGTTGAAAAATGGAAAAGTTGATCAAGTGTTATAGACTAAGTAAGCAAGGATCTAGAAGTAATCAAAAATAGCAGCCTGGTGTTCAAAAAATCAGAGATTACCTACTATTAGGGAAAGGACTTCCTATTAAACAAAAACTATTAAGAAATGTATAAAACATCTTATAATGTATATAATCAATTCTATACTGCTTATTTTGAAAACATGAATTTGTTCCACTTTGTTATATTAGAGGAAAATTTGAGCATAACATGAATTTTGCATTTGCTTATGCATGATTTCATGCATGAAAAACACTAGGTGAATGCAGAAAACTACAACTCAGTTGAAATGAACTGCATAATACATAAAATGCACACAAGCACACACCTCAACATCTAGTAGTTACATCAGTTCACTGTGTGCTGTCCTATATAGTTGTGTTTTGCTATTCTTTCACTTTTTAAAAACATTCCTATATAAAAAACTCATTCAACGTGCTAAATATGGCTCAGCATCCTAGTTCAAAAGAGCAAAGCAGTGTATTGAGAAGCTTGAAATAATAAAGCATTTTGGAAGAAACAAGAGAATATGTGATAATCTCCTGAGTAACAAACAAACAGGCATGAAGAAATTCACATTGCAGACTATCAGAGGCAACACTGTGAAAATAAATAAATGTCTATGGGCAAAAATACCATGCTCTTATCCTCTTTTACCATAAGCCCTATGTTTTTTATTGAGGAATTTTGTACAGTAGGTGATTTTTTAAAAATCCATACCTTCTGACCTAGAATCAGTATTTGGTCTAAGGCAGAAGAGTGGTATGGGCTAGGAAATGGGGATTAAGTGACTTGCCCAGGGTCACACAGCTGGGAAGTGTCTGAGGTCAAATTTGAACACAGGACCTCCCGTCTCTAGGCCTGACTCTCAATCCACTTAGCCACCTAGCAACACCTAGTATGGCAATTTTTGGAAAAGCAGGAGAGACTGAGTAAAACTCCAATTGCATACATGACCTAAATATGAGAGGTCATATAATTTAAAAAAGCAAACTGGGGGCAGAATGTGAAGAGGTATCCTGTACAACCATACCTGAGGAAGAATTCTTTATTAAATAAGGGACAGAGGTACACATAAAGATGGACAATTACATAAAATTTAGAAGCTCTTATATGAAGAAAATTAGTGAAGACAGAATTAGAAAAACAGTAAATTGGGGAAATCTCTGCCACAACTATGTCTGATAAAGGTCTGATATCCAAGATATACAGAGAAATAATGTAAATACATAAGACCAACGGCAATGGTCTCACTTGAAAAGTAGATAAAGTATTAAACAGGCATTTTTCAAAAGAAACGTAAACTATCAACAATCATGCAAGAGAACATTCCAAAATACTTATAAGAGAAAACCAAATGTTAATAACTTTGATTTTTATCTCATAGTCATCATAAAAAAATAATGAAAATGGCAAATGGTGGCAGGACTAAGGGAAGACAGAGACATTAATGTATCATTGGTGCAGTTATGAAATGAAATTATCTATCCATAAACAAAAACAATTTGGAATTATATCCCCCAAAAATCACACTTCCAACTGTACTAGTAAATCCAGTACTAGACATATACCCCCACCCCCCACTGATGCACACGCGCACACACACACACACACATACACACACACACATGAATATATGCATACATATAAAATACTCATAGTAACATTTTCTGTAGTAGCAAAGGAGAAACTAAATAGGTGCCCATCAAATGAGAAATGTCTCAACAAACTATAGTATATGAATGTACCACAGTAGCTCTGTGACTTCACTAACAAGAACTCCTAGATGAGAAGACTTCCTCTATTAATCAGCCTGAAATCTTTTGGCAGCTTATAATTCCAGGAGCAGATATTCTTAATCTGAGTGCCACAGACCCCAAGGGATTCATAGATAAACATGGGGGGGGGGGGGAGGCATCAAAAAACTGGAATTCATATCTTTATTTCAGTATGATTTGTTTCCTTTCTAATCCTAATTATACAGATGGGGAAACTGAAGCCCAGCAAAGTTAGTTTGTCCAATATCACCCTAGCAGAGCAGAATTTGAATGCAGTTCCTCTTACCTAAGAGGAAATAATCTTTCCAGTGTTGAACCCATTTATAAGGGGTAATGGCAATAGAAAAGAACATTGAGTTTTTAAAAGTGATATCAATAAAACATCAAATAAGTAAAAAAGGATGTAATATTACCCTTTTCCATTCAAAAAAAGGGGAAGGGGTTGGAAGGGAAGAATCCAGGCTCAAGCCTCAGTACTTCTACCATGAATCTTGTTTTTCTGCACCTCAGTTTCTTACTCATAGAAAAAGTGACAACTCAATAATCTAATGTCCCTTCCAGCTCCAACATTCTATAAAATGAATCAGCCTATTGGCTAAACAAAAGTATTGTTTCCTTTGTACTCAATCATTTTGCTGATAAAATCGCCTTAGAAGAATATGAAGGGTTTGCAATGCCTACCCATATCTACTTGAGCTACTGCATCTCCTGGCAAGAAGGAGAAACACAAGTGATAAGAAGAAATGGAGGTAGGACAGCTAGGTAACACAGTGGATAAAGTACCAGAGCTAGAGTTGAGAGGTTTGAACTGTGTTCAAATCTGGCCTCAGACACTTCCTAGCTATGTGATCCTGGGCAAGTCACAACCCTAACAGCCTAGTTCTAACTGCTCTTCTGTCTCAGAATTGATAAGACATGGCAAGTTTAAAAAAAGAAGAAATGGAGCAGGAAGAGGACAGGTTGTGTGAAATGATAACACAGAAGAGATTTTTAAAGAGGTCACAACTAAAAGTTGGGTATGACATAAACATAACTCCCCAGAACTATCTCTTGTCTTTACTGTACAGGGACATACATATTCTCAGGATACTAACAACTAGGCTGCCTCATCTCTCAGATAATTTTTCCCCCATACAAACCCTCCTCCTTAAACTTTATCCTCATACCTGTTGGGGCTCCATCAACCTCAGATTAAGAATCTCTACCAGAATCCTAATTCTTAACCACCTGAAAAAGGATATAGCTCACTGTACACACAGATGCTTTAGGAAAGGGGCAAGTTGCTGACAGAACAGAGTTTTCCAGATGTTTCCTTATTCTCCCATGATAAAATGGAAAATAAGCTGTGACCTTTCTGAATATGTAGCTACTCTAATGAAAGGGACATTTCAACCTGTTGATAATTCATCACTCAACACCTTACTTTGTTCTATTTGTTCAGTTTTTTTGTTGTTTTTGTTTTTTTTTAACTGTGAACCAAGGAACAAGTTTCACCTGCATTTGAAACACTACAGCTCATCCCATTAGGCTCCAACAGACTTTAAAATATCAACATCCAATATTTATACATTTCTAATCATTTCAGCTGGCTTCAGTTAAGACTAGAAAAGCTCCAATTCTAAGCAAGCCCCAGAAGGAAGAGAAAGAAGAGGGACTCAATTTCCTGTTAGATTTCCTCATTTCCTCTACTCAATTAGAGTTAAAGGCTTCGAATTCTCCAGTAAAGGATAGATAACAGAGCTTTTAGAAAGTCACTGAGCTTTCCTTACACAGTTTGTCTATTGATATTAAATTCTCCTCTCTCCCAGGATGATAAAGAGAAAAGCACTTTGTAAATATTAAAGTTACATAAATGTGAGATACCATCATTCATTATTATAATACTCTAGTTGTGTGATCCTGAGCAACTCATTTAAGTTATCTTTGCTTTTTTCCAAAACTGTAAAATGGGAATAATAAAGGGCATTTGCCTCCCAGGTAAGTAGTAAATAGTGAGGAACAAATGAAAGACCTTTTGAAAAGTGCTTGTATCTGTTCCTCTTCATTCCCCCCTCCAAAAGGCCCTTCAGGCTACTGCTCTATCCAGGGTGTGGATCACTTTTCCCCTGGGTTCCTAAGGAATTTGGTGCTTAGATGCATATTCGAGGCAGAGCTTAGAAAAGTAATGAGTGTAAAACTTGAAGAAAAGCCTTAGTGATAATAGATACAATTTACTTTTTATAAAAAAAAAATTTATGACTATAAATTGTATGTAAGCCACTTGAAATACAGGGCACCTTGGAGAAAACAAAAATAACAGAGTCCCTGCATTCTAGGTGCCTAGAGTGTAGTGGGAGGAGAAATGATTTAAAGGTATAATTCATAGAATTTGGCAACCAACTCATCAGAAGCAGGAAAATGTTATGGACACATATCAGAGAGGGAGAAAGCTGAATATAAAGGAAGAGTAAATTACATCATTTAGAGATTTTGTACTTTGGTCACTGAGAAAATAGTTGGTGTTATTAACAAAATAGTTAAGCCAAAAGAAAAAGTCAGTTTGGGGGGAAATATGTTGAATTCCATTTGCAGCATGCTGAATTTGAGGTGATGGCAGGAGATTCAGTTGGATGTAACCAATAAGCAGTTGGAAATATGAATTATGAGTTCTTGTGAGAGACTGAATTGAGGACAGGGTTTTGGGGTTCAACTATATAGAGGTGGTAGATAACTGGAACTATGGGAGAAGATTACTTTACCTAGGGAGTCAAAGATGGGGGGGGGGGGGGAGTATGAAGGTTTGGGATAAAGCCTACAATGAGGAGAGATGATTATGATAATGATTTTATGTAGCATTTTAAAGTTTGCAAAGTGATCTCCTTTGAACTTCACAAGAACATTACCAAGCAAGTACTTTAATTATTATTGCTCCATTTAATATTTGAGGAACCTGAGAGAGAAACCTGAGAGAGAGAGGAACCAAAAAAGGGCTAAACTTAGGTCACATGGCTACTAAATTATTAGACACAATTTGAATCCAGGCCTTCCCAGTTCCAAGTCTGGCATATTATCTGCCATATGCCATGCAGCTTCTCCAAGACAGAAAGGGACAGAGGAGGCAGAGAAGAAATGAATGGAAAAGCAAGAAGGGAACTAGGTAAGAAACACACCACAGGAATTAACCAAGGGAGAAGAAAGTGGCAAAGAGAGGGGTAGTCAATAGTGTGAAAATGGTAGAGATGTCTGTGAGGATGGTGGCTTGGAAGAGAAGGGAGCCCTGGATTCATTCATTACAAAATCTTTTGTGATTTCTGAAATAACAATTCCACTGAGTGGAATGCCACGGAGGGTGGATACCAGAGTGTAAGTGTCTGAGAAGTGCATTAAGAGTTAAGCAGTCTAACTATTAAATATAGAGTATTTACACCCTGGCTGCACCATGTGCTAACTATGTGGCCTAGGACAAGTTATGTAATAGAAAGCCTCAATTTCTTCACCCACAAAACAGAAACCATACCTGCCAATCTAGCATACAAAACCACTGGGAGGGAGGGAGGAAAGGAGGGGGAATAGTTTGAGAACTTAAAAGGAGAAGAATAAAGTTTTATGGTTTTATTTTATTTTCTCCTTTGTTTTTAAGAATGGGGAAACGTAAATATTATTATAGCTGAGAGAGAAGGAACCAGATGAAACAAACTGAAGATTAATGAAGATGACATTTTAATTTTCATTTAAGCTTTATTACCACTTCAAACTTTTATTCTGAAAATCCTTTGTGTCTAAGCAGCTAATATAATAGGAGATACAGAGTATAACTGAAAACTAATGGACAAATTTCCTTCCCATATTGACATCTCATCCCTTCACCTAATCTCCAAGATGTAGCTGGCAGTAGTAACCCAACACAGAACATACAATGACTGGAAAAGACTATATAGAGCTAGTGTGCAAAAATATAGACTCAAAAGAAAAAGAACCCAGAAATAGGGTTTTTCTTCTACTACTAAGGAATTCTGCATAGGCTCCATAGCCCATGGGGCAATTAAGTGTAATAAATAGAGTGCTAAGCATAGTCAGGAAGATACCTCTTCTGAGTTCAAATCTGGCCTCAAACATCTATGTGACCCTGAGCAAGTACTATGGCCTATCAGCATCAGTTTCTTCATCTGTAAAATGAGTTAGAGAAGGGAATAGCAAATCACTCCACTATCTTTGCCAAGAAAATCCCAAACGGAGTCAAGAAGAGTCAGATACAACTGAAATAACTCAACAACAAAAAAATTACTTCATTTGAGTTGACTCCTTTTACCTTTTTTTTTTTAAACCCTTACCTTCTGTCTGAGAATCAATACTGTGCATTGGTTCCAAGACAGAAGAGTGGTAAGGCCTAGGCAATGGGGGTTAAGTGACTTGCCCAGGGTCACACAGCTGGGAAGTGTCTGAGGCCACATCTGAACCCAGAACCTCCTGTCTCTAGACCTGACTCTCAATCCACTGAGCTACCCAGCTGCCCACCCCCCTTTACCTCTTGATTTCACTGCAGATACCAAAAGTACAAACAAGTCTACTCTAGATGACTAAGCACCTGTCAGTCTTCTAGGATCACATAACAATTATTATGGAAATATTTATTAAATACCTATATTATTCATTTATTAACATTATTACTCTTGATCATACCTTTCACATCCCAGTGACTCAACTCCTGTAGTTGTTTATTCATTTCAGTTGTGACTGACTCTGATCTCATTTGGGGTTTTCTTGGCAGATACTGAAATGGCTTGCCATTTTCTTTTCCAGTTCATTTTACAGATGAGGAAACTGATGCAAACAGGATTAAGTGGCTTGCTCAGGGTCACACAACTAGTTATTGTCTGAAGTCAGATTTGAACTCATGAAGATGATTCTTCCTGATTCCAGACCAAGTGCTCTAGCCCCTGCACCACCTATATGCTCTTGTAGTCCATTATTTATACCCCCTCCTCCCCTCCCACCACTTGATTCCTTATTCTCAACCATCTTGCCCCAAAATATCAACCTAAATCCCCAAGCCATTCCATTGTGCCCTCTGAAATGCCTGTTCAAACAACTTTACTTCATCTTAAATCTTTTCCTCTCCCATACTTTCCATCTATTTATTGAAAAGTTGGATTCCCTATTTTTGAGGGAAAATTTATTTATCAATCTGCCTGACCACACTTTCCAGTACTTGCTGTACCATCACACATTCTTCTTAGTTCAGTGGTCAAAGTGAGGGAGTTAGAAAATTTCCTATTTCCTAATGCCATTTCCAGGTTCTCCCTCTACTTCCATCATTCAATAACATCTCTTACTTTGAGGTCCAGGAGATTAGCTGTTACCTGTAGACCTCTCCCCTCCTTCATGGCCACTCTTAATCCTTCTTAGATGAGTATGATACCTACCTCACAATTTTTCTCTCCTCCCCAACTCTTTTACTCATATTAGGGGACTTAAAAACACATATTGATTCTCCCTCAAATACCCTAACCATGAGCTTAGGTCCTAAATATACTCACTTCCATGACTTGCTCCTCCACCCCATTTCAACCATACATAAAGATGGTCATATACTTGATCTTACCACTGTTCACAAATGTAGCACCTCTCTATTCAGGAATTCTGATATCTCATATATCCACAATCTATTGGGTTTTTTAAAATTCTTCCTCTGCCTTCTTTTATAAAACCCTTCTCTTAATCCACACTATGACATTCCCTAAATACCTTCTCTCCTAGGCCCTCTCTTGCACTAGCCACACTCTCCTCTTGTCCTCATCTTGACCCCTTGGTGAAACTCTACAATGTCCTCCTCTCTTGAATTCCCAGTCCCTTATCATCAATCACACCCAACTATGCTTCAGTCTTGGACCTCTCCCAACATTCGTTGCCTTCATGCCAACATATGTGGTGCTAAATGATGATGGGGAAAATTATGCAACCATTCTGCAGGGTCCACTACAATTTTTTTTTTTAAAACCCTTACCTTCCGTCTTGGAGTCAATACTGTGTATTGGCTTCAAGGCAGAAGAGTGGTAAGCGCTAGGCAATGGGGGTCAAGTGACTTGCCCATGGTCACACAGCTGGGAAGTGTCTGAGGCCAGATTTGAACCTAGGACCTCCAGTCTCTAGGGCTGATTCTCAATCCACTGAGCTACCCAGCTGCCCCCTCCACTACATTATATTACATAACCTCAACTGGGTCATCACTGCTATCAGGCAATCCTTCTATATCTCCCTTGTCAGCTCACTCCCACTTCTACAGCAATTCTTTCAAACCTTCTCATCTCTCCTCAAAACATCCCATGGCTCCTCTTCCCTCAAGCCCTCTCAACTGAGAATCTTGCCTCATATTTTACAGAAAAAAAAATTAGGCCATCCTGAAACAATCCTCACTTGATCTTTCCTTGATCCTGCTCTTGTCCCATATCTATTCTGCTCTTTGTAACTAAATTTCTCAAAAAGGTTATCTATAATAGGTGTCCCCACTTTTTCTTCTGCTACTCTCCTCTTAGCCCCTACAACCTGGCACTTTTTCATTCCATTGAAACTGTTCTCTCCAAAGTTACTAATGATCTCTTAATTGCCAAATTCAGTAGCCTTTTCTCTGTCCTCATTCACCTCACCTCTCTGCAGTCATGTTCTTCTCCTTGATATTCTCTTTTTCTCTTGGATTTTTGAGACTACTCTCTCGGTTCTCCTCCTACCTATTTGAGCACTCCTTCTCTCTCCTTTGCTGGATCCTCTTCCAGACCACACCCTCTAGCAGAAGGTAACCCTCTGTGTTATCTAAGCTCCTTTCTCTTCTTCCTCTCTCCTACTTCACTTAGTTATCACATTAGTTCCTATGATCCTATGACCATTTCTATGCTGTTAATTCTCAAATCTCTCTCTCTGCCCTAAACTCTCTGCTGGCCTCTAAAATCTCTCATCTTCAACAATCAGTAGGTATCCTGACTCTTGTATTTTCATAATGGAACTATATCTTTCCCTCTAAACCATCTCCTTCTTCTACATTCTCAATTATTGTAGAGGACAACATTATCCTCCCAGTCCCTCAGGCTCATAACTTAGAAGTCATTCTGAATCCCTCACTATCTCTCTCACACCATCTATATCTAATATGTGGCCAAGGACTGTTGGTTTCATCTTTGCAAGATTTCTCAAAAATGCCCCCTTCTCTCTTCTGATACTGCCACCACTCTGGCATAGGTCCCCATCATCTTTTAAGTTTCAACTAAAATTCCAACTTCTAAAGAAAGCTCTCCTGACCCCTTTAATTCCCATGCTTTCCTTCTTTAATTGTAGATAGATAGATAGATAGAATAGAGTTTGCTTTCTATATATTTGTTTGCATGTTGTTTCTCCTGTTAAATTGTAAGGTCCTTGAAGACAGGGACCGTTTTTTGGGCCTTTTTATATCCCTTACATTTATTACAGTGCCTGACAGAGTAAGAACTTAACAAATATTAATTGAAGTTTTGTCTTAGGCACTTGGAAAAGAGCTAAACAAACATTCAAGACCTTTAAGGAGCACAGATGCTTTAGGAGAAAACGACAGGTACAAATATAAGTAAATATAGAATACATACAGGTAAATATAAAGTAATTTGGAGAGATACTAGTCACTGGAGGGAAATCAGGAATAGTCTTACAGTAAGAGGAAGTAGCACCTGAACCAAGAATTGAGGGCAGTTAAGAATTCAAAGAGATGAAGAAGGGAGTACAAGGACTGGCAGAAACTAAATCATTAAGAGTCTTAAAGGACACCATGTTCAGTCATTTGTACCACAGAAAGACTGTGGGATCAGCAATATTACCTTAAGGACCATTTAGTACAACTATCCTTATTTTATGGAGGTCAACTCTGAGAACTAGGAGCTCTCAGACTCAAGAATCATATGAATCAGGGCCCATCCTGGGCCCCAAAGAATAAGTTTCTTTCTTTGATTCTTGTTCCTACCCTTGAAACTCTAGGGAAATCTCCTGAATAATGAATGCTTGAGTATGATCCATGTCTAGGTTTTCCCACAAAAAAGAAGCAGGGTTTCCATTCCTGCACAGTGTACAATATGTACAATGTGGATATAGAACATATTGCTAAATTTGGGTAAGAAAACATTACTAAATTCATGAAGTTGTTCCTCAGGGAAAAATTCCACAATGACTTATCAAGAGACAGAAGAGGGCTCCAGAGCAAATACCAACACTAGAAATATTTTGACTGAGCCACAAAACCTGACGAAACTTACAAGACTCGTTAGGAACAAGAAAGCATATAATCTCTCATATGGGAGCAACCTTTATATATAAAGAAAAACCTTTATAAGTCACATACATATATCAAAGATACTTCCCCAGCAAATAGAAGCTGGAAAAAAATCTCTTCCACTCTCCTCACCTAAACTTGGAAGAATGGTAGAACAGAAAGTGATCTCCAATGATGGGCCTTATCATGTACTCATGGACTGGAGGTTGGGCAGAGGAGTGGGAAAGGAAGAGCCAGATTCCTTCTGGATTACAGGAAAGAAACATAATTATTTATTTTCCTCTAGAAGGAACAGACTGCTTTATTTATGAAGAGGCTAAAATTATCAAGAAGCCTTTCCTGTGACTACATTTGTATCAATTGGATATATCTCAGTTCTGCAGTGTTCACTTGCTGGAGAAACTGAATTCAGCAAAAGCATTCAAAGTAGGACAGGAATACAAAGCACTTTAGTTACTAAGTGCCAGTCAAATGAAGGTTTCCTCCTGAGGTGTGTGCCAACTTGGCTGAGGTCAAGATTCAGAATCAATGACTATATGGTCAGTCTAGACCCAAAAAGTGCAGAAATGCTAGGATAGGTTTATCCCTCCCATCACCTACCCCCCAACAAGATTAAGTTACAAATTATTAACTGAAATATCTCAAATCAGATACCTTACTCTGTTTTATCACTTGACAAAATCCCACCTTTTATAGTGACCTCAATTCTATAGATGGCTTAGTTAAATTTTCCGTATTTCACTCTTGAAAAGTCAGGAAGCCTGTGCTAAGGTGTATTATGGCACAAGTTTTGAAAATAAAAGTCATGACAAGGAATGGCAGCATATTCTGCTGGCATGCCACGTTTTAGGGGGATACCCTATATAATTCAGCTGCTCTGTCCCCCCAAATATCATAGTCTTCATGCTTTTCTTATGTTCTTGTCAAATACTTACAAAACCCTTTTATGACATACTCCCAACTCTGAAAAAAAATTTCTTATTTAATTTTTTAACCCTCTTACCTTTTATTTTCCCCTCCAATGGCACTAGCTTCTTTGTTTCTGCTGTAAGCAATAACTCATAAGGATGTTCATCTTCCTCCTTGGATGCACTCCCCTGGCTCCTACTTCTCATGACTGGAACCTAATGAAGAACAACACCATACTATACTGTACTTTTTGTACAGTCATTGAAAGCAAAAACGAAAAATTGCAGTCAATTGTTGTTTTTCATATGGGGGGGGGAAGACAATGAAAGACTATATGAGCATGCAACTAAAAAATCACTATTAGTCAACTGCATATTGTAAACCTCAAATTTCCTTAGACTTATAAATGTTGGAAATTTCACCATTGGGATATTTCATACTTGGAAAATTTCTTACTGATAGTCTATTGGAATGGGAACTCCATAGGCATGGGAGGTTCCTTCTCTTCCCTTCTTAAGATTACTTTAGGACAGAAACCTTTTGCTGAACAATGGAAAGGACTTTGACCTATGCTTAAGCATAGAACAGGAATTTCTTTGAGTCTTGATTGATTTTAGAATTGATACAATGGAGATACTTGGAATAAATCTCCACCCTATTCAGTCCTAATAGGATTGAGTAAGGGCTGCAGCCTAGATCAAAATTTAATTATTCCAATCTCTACCATACTCAAGTTAACAGGATTTAGAAAGGGCTGTAGCAAAGGAGTATAGATTTAATCATTTGAAAATATGACCTTCAACAGACATGTGCAAAAGCCAGAAACCTCTGGGCGGTCCTGGGTTAAGCGAGAGCCTCCATTGACAGGGAAATTGATGAAGAGTGATTGGTAGATGTGAGGACTGAGGGGAGGCAACTTGGATGGTGTCCTTAAAGATAGGAGGATCTGGAGGGAGAGAGGATGGAGTTTTTGGTCGGTGTGGTTCCTGGGCTCGGAGGAAGCTTGCTCTGAAGGAAGCTGAAGGTGGGGGCCTCTGAGACTGTTTCTCCATTTTGGACACGTGAGTGAAAGGGACTGATCTCTTTTCTTTGCCCCAGCTATCTAAGGGCTTGGGCCTTTTGGCCCAGCCTAAACAGAAGGGGTATTTAAGCCCTATTCCCTTCTCTCCCCTTTCTCTCTCTATATATATCTCTAATTCCTTTCTTGCTCCTATTGTAATTAAACTCCAAAAAAGGCTGACGGCTGACTTGAGTTTTCATTTAGGAATTACATAGCTGATTCCTTGGCGACCTTAAATTAATATATATCAGTCTTTTAAAGTGATTCCCTTGTAACAATATCTAACTGCAATAAATCTCTCAATAGCTTTTCATGAATTCTGTTTTCGCTTTGCATCAATTTACTAATAAAAATAATGGGGAAAAAAGTTCTTTCACTATTTCCTTCATCAAGGGTAGTATAGAGAGTTTTATTAGTTTTTCCTTGTGTATGTCTAAAACTTATGAGAGATTTTTAGTCATGATGCCCTATACAGGTCACTTTCCCCCAAGTTAAAAACCTAAAATGCATACATACTATTCAAAGTATAGAAACCTTCCTAGTTTGGAATAAAACTGACCTTTGTATTGAATCTTGGCATTTACTGAAAACAGAATGGTTTGTTCTGTAATTCTTCCTTCCAACCACTCATGGAAATTATGAACCTTTTCTCCTCATATCCTAGGGGGCTTCACTGGACAAGGGAAGAAACTTTCCAAGAGCCAATTTCCTCTCTCTTCCATAATAATACAGTTCCAAGTCTCAGTCTTTCACTTAGCATCTTTATTTAGGTGGGTAAAGGGAGACAAATAGAAGAGAGAAGCTTCATAAAAAACTTTGTGTGACCTGGGGGAAGTCACTTACCCTAAAGCATAAGTTCTTCATATGTAAAATGGGAATAATGCTTGCTCTACCTAATTCAGTAAGTTGTAGTGACAATCAAATAAGATTATGGGTGTAAAGTGCTTTGTGGTCAGTAAGGTGCCAAGTAAATACCAGTTGTTATTTATCTATCTTAGACAACTAGCTGCTACTATCTAATGTAAATTTGGGCAAAAAAGTAAATTCAACAGTAGTTAGAGCTAACAAGAGTCAGCAAAACCTTTCTGATTAATTTATAGAGCAAAAGTCAGCTCTTAGAACATCAATATGGGATGTTCTTGCCACTTGTAGATCTAACTGCTATATTTAGTCTTTGTACAATGGCTTCACTCGAAAACAAGTCTGAAACATGACAGAGAAAAAGAGACAGAGAAAGAGACAAGACACACCCACAGAGAAAAGAGGAGATAGAAAGATATCATACAGAGAACATCCAAGAAAAGGAACAGAGAGACAAGGAGAAAGCATTCTGGAAAAGACAGAGACAGAAGAAGGGCAGTAGAAATAGCATTTGTGATAGGAACAAAATCAACATAAATGGAGATTAGGCTAATTTTTCCTGAAAGGGACTGAGACATTCCTCAAGACTTGGTTGGCTCAGAGGACTAAAGATTCAGAAAGTTGACATTACTTCCTCACCCCGAGTATAAAAACCACCATGAGAACTTAGAGGAAAAGGCTGACTGGTACCAAGATTCTCTCAGATTCTTGGCTGGTAAATGGAACATTGATAGTTTTCCTTCAGCTGGTTCAATTCAATATGTCTTCAATGCCTATTGTGTTGGATATCCTTCTCCTGCTATTGCTAAGTGAATTTCCTTTTGTTACCTTTGAATGACCTATGAATGTCTGATTTTGTTCAAATCTAATTACAAGGGGAATCAGGTTTAAATCAGGCTCTGTCCAGAACAGCATTCAGAAAGATTTAGGTTCAAATTCTGCCTGTGATTTATACTAGCTATGTGAACCCTAGACAAGTTGCTTAAAAACCAGGATCCTAAGTTACTATAAGATACAGAGAAAGTGCTGAACTATATTTGTAGTATGAATTTCCTCATTTGGGCATTCTTCATACGAATAAAATTACAGATCCAGTCCATTTCTGTCTGTCTGTCTGTCTCTCACACACAGACAAATGAGCCTCAATCCTTAATCAAGCTAATCCCCAGGAAGTTAAGGAGAATCCAGAATTCCTTCTATGAAACTACTGGCCCTTGCCTAATCATTGGGCCACCTGGCTGGCTACCAATCTAGAACCAAGACCTAAATCACATGGGCCTTCTATCATCTGTTCTGCTATGTCGGCCTATATTGATCATCCTATACTATATTTTCTTTTTCTTTTAAAACCACAAGATAAAATCCATTTGGACAGCCAAGGCAATAGGGCCTCTTTTCACTAAATGTCTGGTATGCATGCACAGAAGCATCATACATTTTTATTTTAGCATACAGTTCTCATTTAATAGCTAAGAAAAAATAAAGACTTGTTCAAGGTCTTATATCTAATTATAGGAGATCTCAACAAAGATTCAGGTTTTTTCACTTATTCTGAACTCATAAGCATGGGAAAAGCTCTGCCCCTTGCTGAATTCTTTCTTGATCTTTTTCTTTCTTCTATAGTTGGAAATAACTCAAAGCTGAAAGAAAATTTATTCTCTAATGATTAGAAAGCAATACTTTTGTTTTAGAAATCTCAAAATATAACTGTGACCAATGGCAAAAGGTAGGCAGATGCCAGATTTCAGTGAAGAAAAGCATTAATTTACTCTGTGTTTAATTGACCTAATTCTAAAAGTCTATTTGGTCTGTCCAAAATAAAAAGATTTTTCCCTTTAAAATGTCTACCTATATCATGACCTGGTTATTAATCTGATAAACTCTCCTAGTGATGAAACAATGTATCTCATTTTCATAGCCAGCAACGAGTCAGCTAATAAATGACAAACATCAAGAAATAGGGACATAAATTAAACAATAAGTGCCCCAGCTGGGGACCAACCCTTATGGTCAGATGTCTAAAGTAAAGACATCAACCAGATAACCAAACTGGGAGTAGGAAAAGTAGGAATGAATCAGCAACAGAAAGGAGACAATCTGGATGTTTTAGACTCTTATCTATGGCACCATCTTTTCTGCCAGGGTGGCATGCTAACTATGCAGCCCCACAAAGCTAAACAAAGAGCAACTGTGAGCAAACAATAGCAGTGTGTTCCCTTGTGATTCAGCCTATGCACTCTCCTGGCATATTTCTCCAGATCCTGGGGCTTTTCTCTAATGGGGAATTATGAGAAGACTTTTATGAACTGTGGGGTTACACAGGTCACAGGTTTTTAGTGGAATTTCCAAGGACTTTGACTGGCTTCATGATCTTTCTAGGCTACCAGGAACTGGATGCAATGTCAATAATTATGACTTTCTCTTGCTAATCCAATAGCCTACAAAATTGCAGGGCTTTCAGGGTGAGGAATCTCTAAGTACAAATCAAAATGAGTTAATTATCTAAGCAGTTTAGGTCTTTGGGGGTAAGTAGAAAGCTCACTGGATAGAGTGCCAGACCTGGAGTCAGAAGGTCCTGGATTCAACTCTGGACTCATATTTTTTTTAGCTGTATGATCCTGGGCAAGTTACTTAACACCCATTGCCTGGCCCTTCCTATTCTGCCTTAGAGCCAATACCTAGCATCAATTCCAAGGCAGAAGATAATGGTTAAAAAAAACTAGACCACCATTTCTTTACTGACTTTCAAAGATTCTTTAAGTACATCATCAGCTACAAAAAGTGATGACTTTGTTTCTTCTTTGTCTATGCTAATTTCCTCAATTATACCCTGACATTCCTAAGATACTACTACTAGACCTATAACTATCAAAGACATCAAAGAAAGAGGAAAAGGACCCATTATAAATGAAAATATTAATATCAGCTCAATATACAATAGTAAATAACTGGAAACCAAAGGAATGTTCTTGAATTTTTGAATGGCTCAACAAATTATGGTATATGAATGTAACTGAATGCTACTGTCCCTTAAGAAATACTAAAGAAGACTGTTTCAACGAAAACTATAAAGACTTGTATGAACTGATACAGAATAAAGTGAAAATCAGCAGAACTATTTATACAGTAACACCATATTCTGAAAACAAACAACTTTCAAAGCCATACACTAACAATCAACACAATGACTGACTATGATTCCAGAAAATTAATGAGGAAGCATGATAACCTACCAGGTGATAGAGAAACAAAAGACTCACATGTATTTTAGGGCCATTACTAATGTGGGAATTTGTTTTGCTTAGATATGTACAAATGACATAAAGGTGTTTTCTTTCTTCATTGGGGATTTGCTATTTTTTTTTACTTTTTGTTAACTGCAAATAATAATAGATTAAAGAAATTTTAAAATGAGGAAATCAGCTGAGAACAATAGAAATAAGAAAGATGCAGATTGAGGCTGGCAGTTTCTTTTGGTACATCATAGTACTCACAATTTGCATGATTCAACACTTAGTACAGTGCCTGGCACATAGCAGGTAATAAATGTTTACTGATTGACTCTGAGATATATTGCTTAGTCTACTGGCTACTTAGAGAACTTGCCCATAACGAGGTTCCAGGCAATTAGGTAAACTGAATCCTTAACATATAAGGACGGTCTCCCAAGTGTTTCATGTTGGTTATTTTCTAGTTTGTACAAGTCATTAACTTCCTCTAGAGGGTTTTAGGTCAGCTTATGAAACCTTAAGACCCTTAGTTACTGATGGTCACAATCAGAATATAAAATTGGAATGCAAGAGAAACCAGATGGAAACTACAATTCAAAGAAAAGCATAAGGAACCAAATTCTAGTAACAAAATCCTACCAAAGGGAACATTTGGAATCAAAATGTTTCATTGTATAAAGGATAATACCCAAATCAAATAAGTGAATTCTATATACCAAATTGGCCTAAGGATGGGCATAAGAATTTTTAATGGCGACTTCCGGTTAAGATGGCGGCTTAGAGAAAGCTAAAGTTCAGATCTCCGGAAAACCCTTCCCGACCGATCTCAAACTATAAGCTCCTAAGGCGCCGAAATTCAAAACGATCAACAGCACAGACCCTGGGAACCCTCCTCCTGGACCTGGACCCGGTTCAAAAGGTACGGCTCCCCTCAAAAGCCAGAACCCGAGATCACTCGGACCTCAGGGGTAGGAGCGCAGAGTCCAAGGCTCCCGGAAGCCGCAGCCCAGCCGGGCTCAGAGCAGGGTCCTCGGAACAACAACCCTCAGGGCCTTCTACAGTCCCGGTGAAAGTTACTGCCTGGGGCTTCCGCTGCAGAGAGCTGGTCGAAAAAACAGCAACCCTCAGGACGGGCAAGACAGCCTCACGGGCTGGATCCTGCTATCCAAGTCTCAGTGAAAGTCCTCGCCCTCGGAGCTTGGGCTAGCTGCAGCCCATCCCCCCACAGGCCGACGAAACAGCCTCACGGCCAGCGATTCTGAAGGCAACTTCCGGAAAGCGAGCCGGGGGGAGAGTGTGGCCTCGTGGTCCGACCCTTCCATTCCAGTTCCAGTGAGGCATATTCAGTTTAACCCAGGGAAAGCTCATAGTCCTGCCCAGGACTAAAGCCTCTGAACACCAGACAGAGACAAGAAAAACTAATCCTCCACATTCAGAAATGGCAAACTCCACAGAACCACAGAAGCCCCAAAATACCAAGAAAAATAAGAAGAAAGGGGTGACTTTGGACACATTCTATGGAGCCAAAATACAAAATACAGAGCAGATAGAAGAAGATATACAAGAAAATTCTCCAAAATCTTCCAAAGGAAATAGAAACTCTCCACAAACCCATGAAGAATTTGAATCAGAAATAACCAAAAAGATGGAAGCCTTCTGGGAGGAAAAGTGGGAAATAATGCAAAAGAAATTCACGCATCTACAAAACCAGTTTGACCAAACTGTAAAAGAAAACCAGGCTTTAAAGCAAGAACTAATAAAGCAAAGCCAAAACACCAAGAAATTAGAAGAGAACATAAAATATCTCACCGACAAGGTGATAGATCTGGAAAATAGAGGGAGAAGAGAAAATTTAAGAATAATTGGACTCCCAGAAAAGCCAGAAATAAACACCAAACTGGACATGGTGATACAAGATATAATCAAAGAAAATTGCCCAGAGATTCTAGAACAAGGGGGCAATACAGCCACTGACAGAGCTCACAGAACACCTTCTACACTAAACCCCCAAAAGACAACTCCCAGGAATGTAATTGCCAAATTCCAAAGCTATCAAACAAAAGAAAAAATCCTACAGGAAGCCAGAAAAAGACAATTTAGATATAAAGGAATGCCAATCAGGGTCACACAAGACCTTGCAAGTTCTACTCTGAATGATCGTAAGGCATGGAACATGATCTTCAGAAAGGCAAGAGAGCTGGGTCTCCAACCAAGAATCAGCTACCCAGCAAAACTGACTATATACTTCCAAGGGAAAGTATGGGCATTCAACAAAATAGAAGACTTCCAACTTTTTGCAAAGAAAAGACCAGAGCTCTGTGGAAAGTTTGATACCGAAAAACAAAGAGCAAGGAATACCTGAAAAGGTAAATATTAAGGAAAGGGGAAAAATGTTATCTTCTTCTTTTACTCAAACTCTCTTCTATAAGGACTACATTTATATCAATCCATGTATACTAACATGTGGGGAAAATGTAATGTATAAATAGGGGGTAAAGAAAGACCAAATAGAATAATGGTTCTCACACAAAGATTCACATGGGAAGGGGAGGGGAAGAAAACTCCTATAAGAAGGAGAGGAAGAGGGGGGGGGGGTGTTACTTAAACCTCAATCTCAGGGAAATCAACTCTGAGAGGGAAAAACATCCAGATCCATTGGGATCTTGAATTCTATCTTACCCAACAAGGGTAAGGAGAAGGGAAAACCAAGGGGGGGAGGGGGAGAGGGAGAACAAAAAGGGAGGGAAAGAGAGGGGGGAGGGGGAGGGAAGAAAAAGGGAGGGACTAAAAAGGGAAACATCAAGGGAGGGGACAAGGGGGACTGATTCAAAGTAAATCACTGGACTAAAAGGTAGAGCCGAAGAAGAAAAGGTTAGAATTAGGGAAGGCTATCAAAATGCCAGGGAGTCCACAAATGACAATCATAACTTTGAACGGGAATGGGATGAACTCACCCATAAAACGTAGACGAATAGCAGAATGGATTAGAATCCAAAACCCTACCATATGTTGTCTTCAAGAAACACACATGAGGCGGGTTGACACCCACAAGGTCAGAATTAAAGGATGGAGTAAGACCTTCTGGGCCTCAACTGACAGAAGGAAGGCAGGAGTGGTAATCATGATATCTGATAAAGCCAATGCAAAAATAGACCTGATCAAAAGGGATAGGGAAGGTAATTATATTTTGTTAAAAGGGACTCTAGACAATGAGGAAATATCATTAATCAACATGTATGCACCAAATAATATAGCACCCAAATTTCTAATGGAGAAACTAGGAGAATTGAAGGAAGAAATAGACAATAAAACCATACTAGTGGGAGACTTAAACCAACCATTATCAAATTTAGATAAATCAAATCAAAAAATAAATAAGAAAGAGGTAAAAGAAGTGAATGAAATCTTAGAAAAATTAGAATTAATAGACATATGGAGAAAAATAAATAGGGACAAAAAAAAAATACACCTTCTTCTCAGCACCACATGGCACATTCACAAAAATTGACCATACATTAGGTCACAGAAACATAGCACACAAATGCAAAAAAGCAGAAATAATGAATGCAGCCTTCTCAGATCACAAGGCAATAAAAATAATGATTAGTAATGGTACATGGAAAACCAAATCTAAAACCAATTGGAAATTAAACAATATGATACTCCAAAACCGTTTAGTTAAAGAAGAAATCATAGAAACAATTAATAATTTCATCAAGGAAAATGACAATGGCGAAACATCCTTTCAAACCTTTTGGGATGCAGCCAAAGCGGTAATCAGAGGCAAATTCATATCCCTGAAAGCTTATATTAACAAACAAGGGAGAGCAGAGATCAATCAATTAGAAATGCAATTGAAAAAACTCGAAAGCGATCAAATTAAAAACCCCCAGCAGAAAACCAAATTAGAAATCCTAAAAATTAAGGGAGAAATTAATAAAATCGAAAGTGATAGAACTATTGATTTAATAAATAAGACAAGAAGCTGGTACTTTGAAAAAACAAACAAAATAGACAAAGTACTGGTCAATCTAATTAAAAAAAGGAAGGAAGAAAAGCAAATTCACAGCATTAAAGATGAAAAGGGGGACAGCACCTCCAATGAGGAGGAAATTAAGGCAATCATTAGAAATTACTTTGCCCAATTATATGGCAATAAATACACCAATTTAGGAGAAATGGATGAATATATACAAAAATACAAACCTACTAGACTAACAGAAGAGGAAATAGAATTCTTAAATAATCCCATATCAGAAATTGAAATCCATCAAGCCATCAAAGAACTTCCTAAGAAAAAATCCCCAGGGCCTGATGGATTCACCTGTGAATTCTATCAAACATTCAGAGAACAGTTAATCCCAATACTATACAAACTATTTGACATAATAAGCAAAGAGGGAGTTCTACCAAACTCCTTTTATGACACAAACATGGTACTGATTCCAAAACCAGGCAGGTCAAAAACAGAGAAAGAAAACTATAGGCCAATCTCCCTAATGAATATAGATGCAAAAATCTTAAATAGGATACTAGCAAAAAGACTCCAGCAAGTGATCAGAAGGATCATTCACCATGATCAAGTAGGATTTATACCAGGGATGCAGGGCTGGTTCAACATTAGGAAAACCATCCACATAATTGACCACATCAACAAGCAAACTAGCAAGAACCACATGATTATCTCAATAGATGCAGAAAAAGCCTTTGATAAAATACAACACCCATTCCTATTAAAAACACTAGAAAGCATAGGAATAGAAGGGTCATTCCTAAAAATAATAAACAGTATATATCTAAAACCAACAGCTAATATCATCTGCAATGGGGATAAACTAGATGCATTCCCAATAAGATCAGGAGTGAAACAAGGATGCCCATTATCACCTCTACTATTTGACATTGTACTAGAAACACTAGCAGTAGCAATCAGAGAAGAAAAAGAAATTGAAG
This sequence comes from Monodelphis domestica, assembly GCF_027887165.1. Lineage (NCBI taxonomy): Eukaryota > Metazoa > Chordata > Mammalia > Didelphimorphia > Didelphidae > Monodelphis > Monodelphis domestica. The sequence goes on along the minus strand of NC_077228.1, from coordinate 272,513,147 downwards.
GCATTAAAATAGGCAAGGAGGAGACCAAATTATCGCTCTTTGCAGATGACATGATGGTCTACTTAAAGAATCCTAGAAATTCAACCAAAAAGCTAATTGAAATAATCAACAACTTTAGCAAAGTTGTAGGATACAAAATAAACCCACATAAATCATCAGCTTTTCTATATATCTCCAACACAGCTCAGCAGCAAGAACTAGAAAGAGAAATCCCATTCAAAATAACCTTAGACAAAATAAAATACCTAGGAATCTACCTCCCGAGACAAACACAGGAACTATATGAACACAACTACAAAACACTCGCCACACAACTAAAACTAGACTTGAACAAATGGAAAAACATTAACTGCTCATGGATAGGAAGAGCCAGTATAATAAAAATGACCATCCTACCCAAACTTATTTATCTATTTAGTGCCATACCCATTGAACTACCAAAATACTTCTTCACTGATTTAGAAAAAACCATAACAAAGTTCATTTGGAAGAACAAAAGATCAAGGATATCCAGGGAAATAATGAAAAAAAAAACACAAATGAGGGGGGCCTTGCAGTCCCTGACCTAAAACTATATTACAAAGCAGCAGTCATCAAAACAATTTGGTACTGGCTAAGAAACAGAAAGGAAGATCAGTGGAATAGACTGGGGGAAAGCGACCTCAGCAAGACAGTATACGATAAACCCAAAGATCCCAGCTTTTGGGACAAAAATCCACTATTCGATTAAAACTGCTGGGAAAATTGGAAGACAGTGTGGGAGAGACTAGGAATAGATCAACACCTCACACCCTACACCAAGATAAATTCAAAATGGGTGAGTGACTTAAACATAAAGAAGGAAACCATAAGTAAATTGGGTAAACACAGAATAGTATACATGTCAGACCTTTGGGAGGGGAAAGGCTTTAAAACCAAGCAAGATATAGAAAGAATCACAAAATGTAAAATAAATAATTTTGACTACATCAAACTAAAAAGCTTTTGTACAAACAAAACCAAAATAACTAAAATCAGAAGGGAAACAACAAATTGGGAAAAAATCTTCATAGAAACCTCTGACAAAGGTTTAATTACTCATATTTATAATGAGCTAAATCAATTGTACAAAAAAATCAAGCCATTCTCCAATTGATAGATGGGCAAGGGAAATGGATAGGCAGTTCTCAGATAAAGAAATCAAAACTATTAACAAGCACATGAAGAAGTGTTCTACATCTCTTATAATCAGAGAGATGCAAATCAAAACAACTCTGAGGTATCACCTCACACCTAGCAGATTGGCTAACATAACAGCAAAGGAAAGTAATGAATGCTGGAGGGGATGTGGCAAAGTAGGGACATTAATTCATTGCTGGTGGAGTTGTGAACTGATCCAACCATTCTGGAGGGCAATTTGGAACTATGCCCAAAGGGCGACAAAAGAATATCTACCCTTTGACCCAGCCATAGCACTGCTGGGTCTGTATCCCAAAGAGATAATGGACACAAAGACTTGTACAAAAATATTCATAGCTGCGCTCTTTGTGGTGGCCCAAAACTGGAAAACGAGGGGATGCCCATCAATTGGGGAATGGCTGAACAAACTGTGGTATATGTTGGTGATGGAATACTATTGTGCTCAAAGGAATAATAAAGTGGAGAAGTTCCATGGAGACTGGAACAACCTCCAGGAAGTGATGCAGAGCGAGAGGAGCAGAACTAGGAGAACATTGTACACAGAGACTAATACACTGTGGTATAATCGAACGTAATGGACTTCTCCATTAGTGGCGGTGTAACGTCCCTGAACAACTTGCAGGGATCCAGGAGAAAAAAAAACACCATTCATAAGCAAAGGATAAACTATGGGAGTGGAAACACCGAGAAAAAGCAACTGCCTGAATACAGAGGTTGAGGGGACATGACAGAGGATAGACTCTAAATGAACACTCTAATGCAAATACTATCAACAAAGCAATGGGTTCAAATCAAGAAAACATCTAATGCCCAGTGGACTTACGCGTCGGCTATGGGGGGTGGGGGGTGGGGAGGAAAAGAAAATGATCTATGTCTTTAACGAATAATGCTTGGAAATGATCAAATAAAATATATTAAAAAAAAAAAGAATTTTTAATGGCAGAATGGCAAAATTTGGAACCCAGAGGGACTCTAAAACACCTTCACAAGCAAGGAATCAAGATAAAATATAGCTTGAGTAGTCTGGAAGAGATGAACAACAGCTTTTTAAAAAGATGATCTTATAAGTTATTTCATATCATTTATAAAAATATGATTTTATAAATTTTATTAGATGGTATATAAATGGGAACACTAAAAGACTATTGGAAAGAAATAAAAGTCCTAGAAGAAAAAAATTGGAAAGAGTATTAAAAGCTTGGAACAGGAGGTACACAACTTCCTCCAAACAGATTCCTTGGAAGTTGTTGTTGTCAGTCATGCTCAACTCTTCATGACAATATGGACCATGTAGCAACCCAATACTGTTCATTAGGATGTCTTGGCAAAGATACTAGAGTGGTTTGCCACTTCCTTCTCCAGTGGATTACAACAGAGGTCAAGTGACTTGACCAGGGTCACATAGCTAGAAAATGTCTGAGGCCATAGATGAACTCCTGTCTTTCTGATTCCAGGTCCTGTGTTCTACTAAGCTACCTAGCCATCTCTTTGAAAATGGACCAAATAAATATTAATGACTCCTTGAGACAACCAGAAATATTAAAGTCAAAAGATTTGAAAAATAGAAAATAAAAGACCTGGAAAACAGACAGGAGAAAAAATTTTAAGTATTATTGGACCACCTAAAAGACATGATTCCCTACCCCCCCCAAAAAAGGAGCCCAGACATAATATTTAAAGAAATCTTAAACAAATTTTTCCCAGATTCCTTAGAACCAAAGGAATAAGTGGAAAGACAAAGAATCCAATGATTATCTCCTCAAAAAAACAACAACAACAACAAAAACCCACACATGAGCAGAAAGAAAGAATTCAAGTACCCAGAAATCAGGATTTCCAAGTCAGGGATCACACAAGATTTAGCAGTCACAAATATAAAGTAGTGGAAAGCTTCATAAGATATTTAGAAGGCAAAGATATTGACTTGCAACCAAGAATAATTGAATCAACAAAAAATGAATATAATCCCACAAGGTATTGGACAAGGGAGTCTTTTAAATACAAATACAAATACAAATAAATACAGTCTGAAATACAAACACAGGAGACAAAAAATAAAATAAAATAAAATGGTAAATATAAGAAAGCAATTATAGGGAACCAAAACAAGGATGGAATGTTTACATTCTAATAGTAAAGATGATAAAAATGGCTCTTCAGAATCCTATATAGCTTCAAGGGTCATAGAGGAAGTCTAATAAGACAAAGGGCCTAGAAGCAATTTTTTTCTTTTTTAATGTTTTAGTGATCTTAAAATAAAGGAAAAGGAAAGCGAAATAAATAAACTAGAGGTAGAAAAGGAAGAGGAAGGGGGAAACTCTGACAACTTCAGTGTGTGGCAGATCATGCAAATAAGGGAAAAGGAGTGAGGGAAATAGGTGACAGCTGAACCTTATTTTCATATGATCAGGTAAAAAGAGGAAAGAATACACATACTCACACAGTTGGATACATATATATTTTATTCCACAAAGTAAGAGAAGGGAAAGGGGAGAAGGGAGAAGAAGGAGGAATAAAAGAGAGGGTAGATTAAAGGAAGGATTTTTCTTAAGCAAAACAAACTCTAACCCTGGAGGACAGATCACAAAGTGGTGTTTAAAAGGGGGGAGGGGTGGAGGAAGGGGGAAGAGGGAGAGGGAGGGAGAGGGAGAGGGAGAGGGAGAGGGAGAGGGAGAGGGAGAGGGAGAGAAGGGAAGGGAAGGGAAGGGAAGGGAAGGGAAGGGAAGGGAAGGGAAGGGAAGGGAAGGGAAGGGAAGGGAAGGGAAGGGAAGGGAAGGGAAGGGAAGGGAAGGGAAGGGAAGGGAAGGGAAGGGAAGGGAAGGGAAGGGAAGGGAAGGGAAGGGAAGGGAAGGGAAGGGAAGGGAAGGGAAGGGAAGGGAAGGGAAGGGAAGGGAAGGGAAGAGAAATAACAACAGAAGCAGGGTATATAAAATCTAGAACACTGGTGCCAAGAATACTTTTTCTCTCTCACCATTATCTATGTGAAGATGGAAGCAGGAAACTAATCAACACAATAGTCAGCCATAATTTCAGGGTATTCATGATGAAATGGACTATCTACCTCCTGACAAAACAGATGGATTCAGGATGCAGACATACATATTTTTTTGAACATGGCCAATTGTGTGGGAATTTGTTTTGCTTAACTATACATATTTCTTACAAAATTTTTGTTTTTCTTTTCTCTTTTTCTCACTGGTGGGGAAATGGAGAGTTGATTAATGAAGTTAACTTTTTAAAAAATCTTTAAAGAAAAGTTTGTGTAAGGACAAAATAAATGCAGCTAGACTTAAGAAAAGAACATTTTCTTTTGAAAATTGTTCCTAGTTGGGGCATCGAGGTAGCTCAGTGGATTGAGAGCTAGTCCTAGAGACAGGAAATCCTGAGTTCAAATGTCACCCCAGATACTTTCTAGCTGTATGACTCTGGGCAAGTAATTAGCCCAACTTCTATTATTTAGCCCTTACTTCTCTTCTGCCTTGTAACCAACACACAATATACTGATTCTAAGACAGAAAGTAAAAGTTTAGAAAAAACTTCTTCCTATCCTTTAACTATTAGGGAATGATTTTGGGTCTCATATATTTCTGCTAGTTTAAATATTTTTATATCTAAACTAAGTTTAGATATTTTTAGATATATAGTTCTGCTAGTCTAGATATCTTTGACATCAGATCCTTATCAGAGATATTTGATAAAAAAAAGATTTTATCTAAATGTTCTGCTTCCTTTCTTATTCTAAGCTGCATTCATTTTATCCATTAAAAAAAACTTCTGTAAAGAGAAAGGAGGCTGAGAGGAGTGATGTCAAAATCAATGCTTGAGTTAACAACACAGTAATAGGATTAGAAGGGATGGGTTTATCCTGGGAGAGGGCATCTATTTCTGCCTCCTTGCACTAGGCAGAGCCAAAAGCTTTGGTTTGCATTTTTATTACTATTCATGATTTGGAACATTCTTTTATAGTTTCTTGGTAGTCTGCCATAAAAAAAAAAAAACTCTTAGTCTTTCTCAATAATTATTCAAAACAGAAGGGTAAAGGCTAAACAAATGAGGTCAAGTGACTTGCCCAGGATCACATAGTTAGGAAGAGTCACATTTGAACACTAGTGGGTCCTCCCTACTCTAGGCCTGGTGCCCTATCTACTAATCCATGTAGCTGCCTCTTAGCCATTCAATTTTTTAAAAACCCAATAAATATGATACTTAAATTAATAGACCCCAAATAAAATAAACAGAAACTGGTAAATATACATACTGACTACAGTAATATAAATAAACTAACAACTAAATGAGTGAAAATAAATGTTGACAAATTATAAAAACCAACCAAGCCTTATCCTAAAGAAGGTGATACGATATGAAAAAAATAATGAAGAAGATAATATGAGAATATAACTATTATAAGCCAGGGCACTAGAGAATTACACAATTTTGAGTTAACTTCCACACTCCCACAAGGGCAAAGGAGGGCTGCTGTGAACCAAGTCAGATAACTGCCTTGGAACAATTTGATTTAATTTTATCTAAAGTAGATGGGATCTGAGATCTAATTGTCCAGAGACTGTTTATTGATTCTTTTAGTATCACATCATTTTTGGTATTACCAAGTCCTTGGAACATAGGAAGTGCTTAAAAATGTTTATTGACTGATTGACTTTGGACAAGGAAGATATATAGTTTTGGGACATTGGCAGAACTGAAATAACAGGGAATTTCCTGGATGGCTGCTTTTATCTCTTTGCAGGAGACTTTTGCCTTCCTACATAGATTTATACCACCTTGAGAATTCCTTTAACCATTTTTTATTGTTGTTGGTAGTGTTTTTTGTTAGTTTACTTGGGAAAAGGGAGACTTTTTTATTAACAGAATTATTTACCTGAACCCTGGGTAGTCACTCTGGGTGATCTACTATACCAGATGTAGAACCCTGAAAACAAACATTCACTCAGCTTCTGGTGGGAGAGGAGAACCCTTTATAGAAGGGAGGGTGTGGACATAGGTACATGAATACATTAGGAAGTACAGGTAATGTAAAAATAAGAGATAACGCTTTTTTTTTTTTTTTATGAAGTCCAATAAGTAGTTAGTGGTTCAGGGCTAGAGCTGCAAAGACAGACTAGGGTTGGATATGTAGATCTGGAAGTCATTTGCATAATTGAATATCTGGGAAACTATTCTAAATATTAAATCTCTGGGAACTGATGAGGCCATGTGAAGATTAAATTAAATCTCTCCCATGATTTTGAAAATGAAATTAACTCCCCTGCCCATTTTTAGATTTAATCACCAAAAGTATAAATATCCCACTTAATCATTGAGTAGGGGAAGGTCTGTGACCCACGTTTGCAATAGTGGGTGACGAATCAGAATCAAACTGACTACCCTATGGGCAGTCGTAAGAAAAGCTTCAACTGTAATTGGTAGATGTGAAAGTGAAGGAAGGCACAGGAAGTGATGCAAAAGAAAGTGTCTTTAAAAAGGAGTTACAACTTCCTGTGAGGAATCTATGAGAGTTCAACTTCTTCTGGAGTTCTGAATTGGAGTTGGAGACTGGTAAAGAATCTGCTGTCTGGATCTGAAACCTTTTCTGGTGAGACTGTCTTTGAATCTCTCTCCTTTGGACTGACATATATAGTGAGTGAAAAAGGCTGACTCCTTTCCTGGATTTTTTGAAGAGACTAGCCTCAAGAGAGACCTATCCTCTTGAGAGAGGCTCCCTGCTTTCCCAGGTCCTCGGCTACAAGGGCCAAGGCCTCTCCAGTTAAGGACTAAACTCCCCTGCTTGTTTTTGAGCCAGTGGTGGATCGGAGCAAAATAGGTAGTGCTTAGGCTAGATATCTTACCCTATCCTCTCTCTGATTTTCTAACTTCACTCTTTCTATATTTTTGTAAATAAATTGTAAATAAATCTCTTTAGAATTAATTAAATTCCTGGCGACCCTAATTTTGAATAATCCAGCTCAACCTTTTTATTAAAAAAACCCTTTTTCCCCTTACAGGCCACCAAATGAGAGTTTTTATGGTATGCTCAGACTCTCTTGTGGAGGAAATTTGTTGCTGGAATCCTTTTCTTTCTTTCTAGTGATTTCCCCTAGTCCCAAGTATAGTCATTGAACTGGAGCCTCTTCTCTTTACTCACCTCTCTTGTCTTATAGTTCTCCAGAAAGGTTTTTTTGATTCTCCTATTTTTCATAATTTATTTGGTACATTTATTATTATTTTGAGGTAGTACAAAGGACCTGAGTTTAGTCATTACCTCTATGCCAGAACTGCTCTATTTTTATTACTATGGGTTACATGTGTTATAATGAAGATTCAAAGCCCCTGGTAGATAAAAGCAATTTTCCAATGTAGTGAGAATAGTTTAATTTTCAGTACTTCTCTCAGGTCTAGCAATATCTCATCCTAGTCTCCAGCACAGTAAAATTCTAATAAAAAAAACTCAACAACTAGAAAATACACTAAATTAACAGGTCACAATGACCTGTTGTTTTTATTAAAAAGGTGACAGTTGATTAATATGCTAATTTTCCTTAATCACCTTTTTCTCTTATTGTAATAAAGCAGTAATATCAAACTCCAATAAAAATAGAGGCTACTAAACTATATATAAGGATCCCTACAGGCTTCATATTGACAGGTTCGAAATGTAATGGCTATTTTTAAAATTTTACTTATTTTATTAAATACTTCCCAATTTTATATTAAAACAGTTGGGACAACACTTGAACTTGGGAGTGTTGTGGGTCATCTGCGGCCTACCAGTCATGTGTTCAGCACTTCTGCTCTAAGGGATAAGTCTATATTGAGGGGTAGGGGATTAGGCAATGAAAACAGGGGGAAGGAGAGATAAGAGGAATACACTAAAAAACTAAAGTGATGTGAATACAAAATAAATTAATATAAATGAACAAAATAAAAACAGGAAAAGGAATCACCTGGGGATTAGGCAATGAAAACAGGGGGAAGGAGAGATAAGAGGAATACACTAAAAAACTAAAGTGATGTGAATACAAAATAAATTAATATAAATGAACAAAATAAAAACAGGAAAAGGAATCACCTGGAAAATAATTTTTTTAAATGATGTAATATTTTGAATAGGTAGTACTGGTTTAAGGAAGTTTGAAGTTGTTCTTTTATATTGTTTTGCTTTTTTACCAGACTTGTGATTTCCTTAGGCTATGGAGCTCCTAGTGAGGAATTTCATCTACCAATGCAGATCAACACCTTTTCCATAATTTAGGGTCTTACACAGTTGTCTTGGGCCCTGAGAGATTACATGATTTGCCCGGGGTCATAAAGGGCAGACTATATCAAAGGCAGGTCTTAAAAGCCAGGTAAGTGTTCTGTATTAAAAACTAGCTGTCTATCTATTAATTGTCATTGAAAATAAAACAATATTCTGGAGATGAAAGGAAAATATTTTTTTTTTGTATGCCAAATGCTCATTTTTCAAAAAGGTTAATTGTCCTTTTTCCCATAGGCTTTTGTGATTTTTTTCAAAAGCAATCTAAGACTTTTATTTCTTTTCTAATTGAACAGTCATTATGTGTGTTCTTTCTGCTTAGTTTTTGTCTCCTTTATAAAAGGAATAAGGAAATATGTAAAACCAAAGTTGAGAGATCTAGGCTATTAATGCTAATTTGCACTACTTTGTCATAGTAAAGAGCACAAGGATCATGGGGGAAATTACCTTTTATAAACCATCATCAAAAGGCAAGAGTTAAAGACTCAGCTATAAGCAAAAGTGAGATCAGTTAATTGAAGAAAAAAATGCATGCTTTTTTATCCTGCAGTGAGAAAGACTCAGCATTAAGGATCTGGAATGAAGTAGTCTCTCTGGCCATTAATCCAAAAAGAGTTTGACAGGTTCTGCTTATAAATTGGAGTACCTGACTGACCCACAAAATTCAGCTTCACTGCTCCAAAGAGAACACAGCAAGAAGGTACCAGGATTATACACCGGTCAAGAATAAAGGGGCTTAATGACTCCATGGCAATTTTAACATCTAATTTCTAAGATCTCATTCTCCCCCAACACCACCACCCCTTACACCCACACACATACCTCAGAGGATATATGGGGACAAAGTTCCATTTCAGCATCTTCCTCTTCCTCTTCCTCTGGTGGTGGTTTGGCTGGAGGGGGTGGACGTTCTCTCTACATGATTAAAAAAAAAATCCAAAGTGTTTTAGCATGCCTCTTCTTAAAGACCCCATATTTTTGGTTTACCCTTAGTTTAGCTGGTAATTAGTATATGGCTTTAAAAGTCCAAATAAGGGGTCAAAATTATTCCCTTAAAAGAGATTTCTTCTCTTCAGTGCCATTTTACTCTTCCCTCATCATTTCTTAAGAAAAAGGTTTAAGAAATTCTGTCATACACTGTGAAGACAAATGGTTTGCTAAATAGCCAGTCAACCATGTTCTAGGCACTGTGCTAAGTAATAAGAATACAAGGAAAGGCAAAAGTTCAATTTCCTACCCTCACAGAGCTCAAATCCTAATTTCTGAAGCAAGATACTAGTAGTTTGGGGGTGGGGACAAGGAAAAGAGCACTTCAGGCATGTGTACATGTGCACATGTGTACATGTGACACATCAGAGAGAAAAGGCTCGCTGTAGAAGGCAGGATTTATCTGAATGTTGAAAGAAGCCAGGAAAGCTTTAAGTCAGAAGTGAGGAGGGAGATAATTTCAAGCATGGGAGAGAACCAGAATAAATGTACAAAGTCAGGACTATGTGTCAGAGATGGGCACATGGTTGGGTTGTACAGTATGTGGGCAGGAAGAGGAAGGGGAAAGGTAGGAAAGGGACAAGTTCTAAAAAACTTTAGATGCTAAAGAGGATTTGATATTCCATCTTATAGGTAATCAGGACCCAGTTGATTGAGTAGAGGGGTGACATGGTCAGATCCAGATTTAACTTTGAGAAAATAATTTTTTAAAATTAAGAACGCTTACCCTCTATCTTGGAGTCAACACTGTGTATTGGCTCCAAGGCAGAAGAGTGGTAAGGGCTAGGCAATGGGGGTCAGGTGACTTGCCCAGGGTCACATAGCTGGGAAGTGTCTGAGGTCAGATTTGAACCTAGGACCTCCCATCTCTAGGACTGGCTCTCAATCCACTGAGCTACCCAGCTGCCCCCTTAAGAAGATAATTTTGGCAACTTAGTGGAAGATAAAGTAGAAGGATAATAAAGACCTTTTAGAAGGCATGGAGAGCAGATAGGTGGCTCAGTGGATAAAGAGTCAAGACTGAAGTTGGGAAGTCCTGGGTTCAAATCTGGCCTCAAGATATTTCCTAGCTTTGTGACTCTGGGCAAGTCACTTAACTCCAATTGCAAAGTCCTTATTACTCTTCTGTCTTAGAACTGATACTTAGTATGGATTCTAAGACAGAAGGTAAGGGTTGGGGAAATTTTATTTATAAACATTAATATATTTTAACATTAAATATATTAATATAAAATAATAAATATAAATAATGATGTGAGGAAAAAAAACACTGAAGGTGCAACATTAACTAGCAAACAATCAAAAGACCCTAAACAACTGATATTAAATTACATGTTCCTTAACAACTTATTTAACAAGTAGAGACTCTTGGATTTTCATCTATTTCATCTATTTTCATCACCATTTTCTTTCAATGGTTCTAGCTCCCCCTACTGGCTTTATGTGCAAACACCTTAAAAACAAAATTTAACATGTCTAATGCATTTAGGCAGGAATTTGGTAGTAGATAAAGCACTAGAACTATATACTGAAATTATATCTCATCCCTAATCCCAAACTCCTCAGATATCAGTCAGTTCTAAAGAGAAATCCAGACCTAGGCAGGGCCAGCAGTTCTGAAACGATCAGTTCCAAGCTTGAGGACCACCTCATTCATCATTCTAGTCAAACTTAAAGTTTGGGAAAGGAGGTGAGATGCATGGAAAATGGGAGGGGAGGAGATTGGTGACTAAGTAGGCATAATGATTATAATAAGAAGTCCCCCAAATGAAAAACCAACCTACATGAAATAATACAGAAACGAAGTCTAAGAATGGTTATGGATTTCAGTTTAGAGGTAAAGAAAGAGGCAGGAGCAGTGATAACAATGAAGGCAACAATGGACAGGAAAAACAAGGTGGAAAATAAGCCACTTCTTGAGGTTCTTCCATATTTCAAAGTTAAGACTAGACACAACCTTTTTATCTAGAACATAAGGAATAAGCCTGGATAAAAGCAAATGTAAGCATCCTAACAGTATCAATAAAGCTTCAAGATAGTTTAGCTTAATATAAATCCTGACCACATGGGTAGTTCTGAGATGAAGCCAGAGACTGAATACTCCAAACAGGTTGGAATTAATCCCAGTGGACCTCTTGTTGTGTTTCTTGATATAGAAATAAACCTGGGAGCCTCCAAACAAAGGTAAGATAAATTAAATTGGCAAAGATCTCAAATACTTGTTGCAATTAAAAACTAATGATTTTCATTTTGATACTTGTTTCAAGTGAAAAATGGCAAAATGTTGGAAAAATCATCTGACTGAAATGAAATCAGAAACATTCCCATCTCTTAATATAATAACTATTTCCTTATCAAGCCATTAAAGTTCTAATCAGAACAGGAATGGTCTCTGCAACAGAAATTTATATATGCCTCATGAATGTCATACATTCTAATTACAAGAAACAACACATGGAGGAGTTGGTTCTAGGGAAAATGATTAGGCCCACAAGTCCAGGATGAAATGAAGGAGACAAGTTAGAGGAGGGAGAAATGTCACTTGAAGTTTAGCTTATTTCAATACCATAAACTTTTATTAAACATTTATCGTGCACAGTGTGATACAAATGTGATGAAACCCCTTCGCAGATTACTCTTTTATACTCCTACCCAAGAGTAAACAGGCTGGCTGCTGGGCCTGGATCTCTAAAAGGGCAGCAGGTAGCTAGAAAGACCTTCAGACCCATCTCTCTACTTTTTCTAACCTTTTCCTACTTCCCTTAGGTTTAAAAACAAAACAAGTACACACAGGCCTCACTCCAGATGCTTTCACGACAGCTGTTTCTGCCTCCTTGGTCACAGATTCTCGGTCAGAAGACTTCCCACTGGTCATGCTATCTAACGAGTGGGAGGAAATGGCATTATACAGAGCCTCATAGGGAACTTCCTCTTGTGAGTTCATGTCAAAATCCATGATCAGATCATTTACTGCTTTTTCCACGTCACCTGACAAAGACAACAACAGAAAAAGGGAGGAAGAGGAAAACACAAAATTAATGTAATGGCTCCAAATGCAGAGTTCTGATCTCGATAAAGATATATCATTTTCCAAACACTGATCTGGTCTGTTAACCTAAAAATAAGGTATGTTTATTTTAAAATCAAAGAGCACATAACCCAGAGCTGGAACATCAGAAAGACAATGTACTCCAAAACTATACAGGACCAGAAACTGCCTCTACAAAATTGCTGATAAGTGGTCATTCTACTTGAAATTTTTCAGTGATATCAAACTATAGCCTTTTCCCATGTATCCCATTCCCACTTTTGGGAAACTAGTTATTCAGAAGTTCTTCCTTATGTGCAACTTCATTATTTGTTGTTCTGCTCTCAGGCTCAGCAAAACAAAATAAATCTCTCTTCCATAAGGTCCTTAAAATACCTGGGGATGCAAATCAAAACAACTCTGAGGTACCACCTTACACTTAGCAGAGCGTCCAATATGATAGGAAAGGAAAATAATAACTGTTGAAGGGGATGTGACAAAATTGGGACACTAATGCATTACTGGTACAGTTGTGAATTGATTCAACTATTCTGGAAGGCAAATTGAAATTATGCCCAAAGGGTTTCAAAAGAATGCATGTCCTTTGGTCCAGGAATAACACTACTGGGTTTGTATCCCAAAGAGAGAAAAAAAATAGGGGGAAAGGTTCTGTTTGTACAAAAATATTCATAGCTGTGCTCTTCATGGTGGCAAAAAATTGGAAAAATGAGAGGATGTTCCTCGATTGAGGAATGACTGAATAAATTGTGGTATCTGATGGTGATGGAATACTATTGTGCTATAAGAAATGATGAATTGATTGATTTCTATATGAACTGGAAAGGCCTCCATGAACTGATGTGGAGTGAAATGAGCAGAACCAGAACATTATACATAGTAACTGAAACACTGTGAGACAATTAAACATAATTGACGTTGCAACATAATGATCCAAAACAACTTTGAGAGACTTATGAGAAAGAATGCTATCGGTATCTAGAGAAAGAACTGTGGGAATAGAAATCCAGAAGAAAATGTGATTTATCACTTGTTTATATGGGTTTATTTGGGGTTTGGTTTTAAAAGATTACTCTATTACAAAAATAAAAAATATGGAAATAGGATTTGAGTGATATATGTATAACCCAGTGAAATTGCTTGTCAACTCCAGGGGGGGGGGGGGGGGGAGACAACAAGAATCATGAAACCATGGGAAAAAATTAAAAAATAAATAATAATACCCCCCAATACCTAGAGACAATTATGTTTTATCATCAGGTCTCTAAGTTCAAATCCAGTCTCAGACACCTATTAGAGCTGGGTAACCAAGGGCAAGTCACTTAACTTTCTTTGCCTCAGTTTCCTTAACTGTCAAATGAACTGAAGAAGGAAATGGCAAACCACTCCAATATCTTTGCCAAGAAAACCCCAAATGGGGTCACAAAGAATTGGACATGGTTGAATAACAACAAAAATAACTTCGCTTCTCCATTCTAAACACCCATAGTTTTTTCAAATGAGATGAATAAATTCTTGTCCCATTCAATACGCTAAGCTTCTGAATTTCTGGAAGACCCTGAAAAAGATATGTCAGAGAGCCTCTTATACCTCTGCTCATCTCTCTGCCATCAGAAATCATTTTTATCTTTTTTTTTTGACACTTTTCTCACTGAGTGTTCCTAAATCTAGATAACTCTTAGAGCTTAACAGAAAACTAGTTTTGGAGTCTGGAGGCCTGAGTGTGAATATGGGCCTCTAATTCAACTGTGTGAGCTTGGACTAATTTTTTTCCTTCTCTGGTCCTCTCTCAGTTTTTTCTCTTCTGTAATATCATCAGAGGATTAGACCAGAAGTTATAGGACCTTTCTGACTCTGAAATTTAATAATCCTATAATATCATGTAACACATTCAAAAAATACAAACTAAAATATTTTAAGGTATTATATATTTATTAAAATGTTAACAGTCAATAAAAATATCTCAGCAGAGATATGAGGTAATATTTATATTTATACAATCCTGGTGGTACTATATAAGTTAGCTTACTCTTTTTGGAGAGAAATTTGTTGATTAGTAAAGAACTTAAAATACTTGCTCAAATCTTTTCACACAATTAAATTCAGACTGAGAAAATAATCCAAAAGGAAAAAAGAAATTTGTACAAAGAAATTCAAAGCAAAATGTTACTCATATTAGTGAAAATATTAGGAACAACCAGAGTAGGAGAATCATCTATGGAAAATAAATATTATATACAAATACAACAGATTACTACATAATATGAAAAATATGTATGGATTACATAAAAAATAGAAATATATATGTATATAAATGTCAAGTAAAAATAATAAATACTGATTATAGCTATTTTTAAAATTTATGGTTTATAAAAAAGAAAACTTTAGAGTAATGAAACAGTCTTATTCCTTGTGTTCTTCTATGGGGAGGATACAGATGTGCCCTTAAGAATTTTGTATGTACATTACAAATCCTCTGCTGAACTTTGATTGTGACATGAAAGGAGACATGGGTTCTTGATGCCTATATTAGTGGAGTATATGTTCTGGCAGGAGCTACATCAAGCCAGAAGGCCTCCAAGATAGGTGTTATCTGTGGTCCTCAAACTGGCCTAAATTCAGAGATGCTCATCACCGGAGGGTGACCCACACTTGCCTTTTCTCTGACTAAAAGGTTAGAAGATAAAGCAAAAAACTTCTCCCAAAGCCTCCTCTTGCGGAGGGCACAACATTTTCAGCCCCCTCCTCACCCTTCCTAGATTCCTGCACCCCCTTTCCCTGCTTTTCAGTTTCTTTTTTATCCTGTATTCTCCATTAGATTGTAAACTCTTTAAGGATAGGGACTGTCTATCTTTTTATTTGTATCACTAGCTTTTAATTCAGTGGCTGCTATATAGTAAACATTTAATAAATCTTTATTGACTATTTTTTTAAAAAGACCTTCTGTCTTAGAATCCATACTAAGTATCCATTCCAAGGCAGAAAAATGGTAAGAGCTAGGCAACTGGGGTTAAATGACTTGTTCAGATTTACACAGGCAGGAAATGTCTGAGGCCAGATTTGAATCCAGTACTTCCCATCTCCAGGCCTGGCACTATATCCACTGAGCCACTTAAGCTGCTCCAAGGTAACTTTTCAAAAATAATTAATCACATCACTCCAACCTCAACCATGAAGATTTCATTATACTTTTATATCTACTCCTCTCTTCCCCATCAACTTCAAAGAACAAATACTCACATCCTAGAATATACAGTAGTAGATAAGTCACATACTAACTTTGGGAAACAAAGAGAAAGTGCCTGAAATACCCTTCCAATCTCACATAGGCAATAAATCCTGCTCATATTATAAATATTGGAAATAAATACCACTCAGTATTATATAACTTCAGATATGCTATGCATTAAGAAATGTATCCTGAAACTAGTTATAAGTCTAATTAATAGTTTAGTTAATAGAATGAACATTGGTCTTGTTCATGGCATCAAAAAGCTATACTTACTGTCCAGACCTGGGTACTCCAAACCACAGAAAGGAAATTTCACATTTGGTCCATGCCAAGCCCCAACTGGAGGACAGAGCCACACTTACCTTGAGACTTCAGGGCTGTTGAGTCCATGCTAGGGACGAATGATGGCTGGGTTCTAAGAAGTCTGTCTCCTTCTTTTGTACTTCTTTTCCCTGTCATGTGTTCTATAAAAGTAGAGAAAACAGCTGGACCATTTGGGCTTCCCTGTTTACCACTCTGTCCCATCTCCAATGGTTTCAGTGGGCAGGCTTCCTTTTCCTCCCTCCCATGAACTGACCTTCAATAAATGCCGCTATCTGCTGACTCTTCTGGGAAGGAAGCTCTCGCACAGTGTCTAATGCAGTTAGCCCCCGGTTATCTTTTATATTCACATCAATTCCTAGAGATATACACAGGGTGAAGCAATAGAATGAGAATTTTGGGGAGAACTCCAGACATAGCCAGACTCTTGATCACTTACATCAATCTTTCAGCAGAAATACTGGTTATCCTCTAAAGCCATTTAATCCAGCTATCCAAAAACAGGTCTTACACTTACACAGTCAAACAAATGCAGACACACATGAACTGGGTTCAACTGCAGCCACTGGAAATCCACCCCCTCCTGAGACGCTGTTCAGGCCCGACCCTGACATGCCGTTTACAAGAGCACTGCCGACCTCTCACCTGCAGCCAGCAGGATTTGAACCACATCTGTCTTGCCAAATAAAGCAGCCTCATGCAAAGCACTGCCCTTCTCCGTCTGTAAAGCAAACAAGAACTCAGTGCAGGACCTAGTCAGAAACTGTGATCCCAGAAATTAGCATGGTTTTACATGACAAACAGAAATTCCAAATGATTAAAGCCAACAGAAGGGATAGAAAGGAAAATATAAACAGACACACACAACCCACCCCACCCCCATCTTTATTTTTAAACCCTTACCATCTTATTTATAATCAATACTTGTGTACTCGTTCCAAGGCAGAAGAGTTACCCCTCAGACTTGAACCCAGGATCTCCCATCTGTAGTCCTGGCTCTCAATCCACTGAGCCACCTAGCTGTCATCCCTCCCCCATAATATTCTCTTATAATTTTTTCTGTTTTACAATATTTACAGATAGTTCATATCTTTGGTCAGTGAGACAATACAGCAGTGGGCTAAATGTGATTCACCGATTCCAGGAATTCATGAAAATCCACTCACTGTCTAGCTACGCACATCCCTAAAGATCACAGTACCAGGATCTTGAGGGAGAAAAGTGCTGGAGGAAGACTGAGTGCAGGGGATTGAAGTCACCTCCAGTTCATCTATAACTTGAAACATATAAAGACAATTGCACTGGGGGTGCAGTTAGGTGGCTCAGTGGATGGAGAGGCCTAGAGACTTAGAGGTCCTGGGTTTAAACCTAGTCTCAGATATCTCCTAGCTGCATGACCCTGAGCAAGTCACTTTACCCCAATTGCCTAGCCTTACTACTCTTCTGCCTTGGCACTAACGATTCTTAAAAAAAAAAAAGACTGTCACTGGGCATTCATCTAAAAGATGAATATGTATAAATAAATTTGGAGTTTTATTCCACACCATATGTAGGGAAGCTCCAAGGACACTTTTACTATGTTACACAACAACATAGATTTGCCAAGAAATGAGGCATGCCAATATTCAGAAAGCTAAAGAAAGGACTTTATTCAAATGGAAAAGTAAACTATGTTGAAATCTACAGTGGAGTTTTCATGGATTGCCCTCTAAAAAGAAGTGAGCAAAATAGGTTCAGAGGAGGGATACATCTCTTTTTAGCAGTCTCACATTTTAATTAAAAAATGAATGAAAGCATTTTTCAAATTGTAATGTGCAAAATGAACACACAGCCCATCAGCATGTTTCCTTAGCCTTTTCTATAGAAGCCACGACTTTAAGAACTTGAAGGTACATGATCATGGATACCTGGTAGTTGCTATCCATCCCAGCATCGAGAAGGACACAGACCACAGCTTTGTGGCCATTCCGGGCAGCCAAGTGCAGAGGAGTATGTTTCTTAGTGTTGCAGCTTAAAAGGTTGGGGTGAGCATTGAGCAGCATCTTCACCACCTCCAGCCTCCCATACAGTGCAGCTAGGTCCAGCGGTGTCTCAAACTTGTTATTGCGCATGGTGGGATCAGTTAGTTCCTCCAAGAGGACCTTCACTACCTCTGTGTGACCATATTGGGCGGCACAATGGAGGGCCGTCTCATTGTCATTGTTCTAAAAGGTTAAAAAAGGAGACCAGCATAAGCAGGTAGGTTTAATAGCATGTACAGACAGGTATCAGATAGAAATAACACTAGTAAAACTATTGAAGTTTAAATGAAGAAAATAGCAGTAACATTTTTGTGACACACATTAATTTGAAAG
This sequence comes from Monodelphis domestica, assembly GCF_027887165.1. NCBI lineage: Eukaryota > Metazoa > Chordata > Mammalia > Didelphimorphia > Didelphidae > Monodelphis > Monodelphis domestica. The sequence continues at coordinate 272,494,776 of NC_077228.1, read as the reverse complement.
TATGCAGTAGAAGATTGCTCTTCTTTTGCAGTAAGGAATCTGTACTTTCGGTAAAAGTGTCACTGATCAGAATGGTCAGTGTGTCCTGGGATACGTACCAATTCTTAATAACCTGCAGGTGTCAGTGCCTGATAAACTCTTCAAGCCCCACTTGCCATTCTAATCAGTTATACCCTTATCTAATATGCAAATTTCCTACTGCAAAGGAAGAGCATTGATCTACCAAATACTGTCAAATTAATGGGTATGACTGCCATGTCTCCCATGTTTGGCACAGAATCAAGAAGCTAGCATAAGCATAAAAGAAGTTTATATATATAAATATACATATGTGTGTGTGTGTGTGTATATATATATATATAATAGGAGTCTAGTACAGATCAACTACAATATCAAAACCATTGTGTTTAATTTAAACTTCAATCAGCTTTACAATACTGTACTTATCTAATCACATTATTTTGATTCTCAATTTGTCAGCCATTTCATTTGTCTCAATTTCTAGGTTTTACAGAAAGGCTATCCATTTCATATGGTTTCTAGCATGCAAACAATCATGAACACCAAGGATATAAATCACCCAGAACAGCACCAATCATTTTACACATCAGCTAACAGCCATATTGGAGGCCCAGGGGAGGGGGACCCAAGGGCCTGGGACAGGGGATGATGATAGGAAACAGTGCAAAAGGAACTCAGAGACCTCTTACTGTTGCACTGCTTCTACTGGAATACCTGAACCAATGAATACATGCACTATCTATCATTAAAACTGTAGTGCAAGGAACAGTTTTACACAAAAGATAACAACAGGATTTTTCAGAGTTGTTTTCAAGGTGCAAAATATACAAATATAATGTTTTCATCAATTCAGACTCAGACTTGCCCCTTAACCCCAATTTGAATTTTGTTTCAACTAAAGAGCTAATAATAGAATGAAAAAGGAAGCGATTTCATCCCAAAGCAACAGTGTTACACCTTTTCTTTTATCTTCCAATGAAAAAAATATACACACACTGCATGAGTGTAAGACAGAGAATAGGAATTTCCATGTGATTTCTTAGAGGAACATTTAAGGAAGTACTTACTGGGGTGATTCAGAAGAATTTGAAAATTTTATCTACTGACTTTGCAACTTTGTGAGATAGGTAATGCTTGAGGAAGGGAAGTATGGTAATATATATATATATACATATATATATACACATATATATATATACACACACACACATATATTTTGCACCTTTCAAACTATAAAAACAAAGCCTTCTACAATTGCTTTAATTTTATCAAAAATGTTAAATTATATTCTAGGGGTTACCCAAAACCATGCATGCAACTCCATCTGCTTTTGATCTAGCATTTGACTGCATCATTCTTTCCAGCTGCATTGTCACCCAGAAAGTTCTGGAGCTGCTAGGAACAGGGCCCCTAGGACTAGAGTTCACTGATAAGACTACAATCAAGAAAATCAGGACAGAAGAAGCAGTAAAACCAGCCACAGGCAGAATATAGCCACACACAGATAAAATACAGGGTGCAGAGAAAGCAAAACATTAAGGTCAAACAGGGCTCAAGTGAATTAGCTGCTGGGACATGTTTTAATCATCCCCATCAACTTCTGCCAGTGACCAACAGGGATTAGCCAACTGAGTGGGCTGAGTGCCCCAAAATAGCACACAGAGCTCAAATGAGTGACTACAAGTGTGAGAGTATGTGTGTGTATCTCATTGTCTGTCAGTCCACTAATGAATGGCAGCATACTTGCCTTCAAGGAGAATGACTTTGGGCTCACTAGGCTTCCTTCTGCTCAGCAATCCTGTGTCACTCAGAATCAGCTTCTTGGGGAGAGGTAGTCTTTTAAAAACCTGCCCAAGCTCCCTTATTACTTCTTTCTACTCACCACCTGACCCTGCCATTACTATGCCTGGCGAGTTGTGTTTCAAGTAAGACAGGAAGATTGGCTTTATGACTTTGTAATGTTGTTTATCTCCTAGTATGGCCTTCTTCAAACTGGCAAATAGAAAGTCCCTTTTAACAATGAGAAAACACAGCCTATGCATAACTTGTGTCATATAACTCCTCTTTTATAAAAATTAAAAAAGCTATAAACCTTATGTAATTTAGGTAGGGAGACTTTCATCCAGGAAAGTCCATCTATTGTATTAGAGACATCGAGGGCTCTTCTACTTACTGATTAATTTTATTTTAGTTTGATTAAACATAAGTCAGTTGCCGATCCATTCAAGGCAAGTGGAATATAAAGCCAAAATATCTCCTGTGCTATTTCTTTTGCAGATGAACTGATGTTTTTTAACCTTCTGCACTCACCCAAGTTGGCTCAAGACTGCCACACTAAAAACCAGGCCTTATTTACTGTAAGTAGAAGGCAACCTACATTCTCTCTCTCGCTCAACGTTGGTCACCAATAGCTCCAAGAAAAACACCTTGTTTTCACAAGCACTATTTTCATTGTCCAGCTACAAGGAGATAAAGCCTGATACCTCTGGTCAAATATATTCTCCCTCTCCTCTCTAAACAGAAATATTTGAGTCTGACTATCCTTGTTATTAACACAATTTTTCCTCTGGATTAAAAGAGTTGACAAACATTATGTTAGTCAAACATCAAGAACCCAGTGAGAACCATTACTAAGTATAGGGACATAAAGGGTCTGTTTCCTAAAAATAAGCATGTCCAGAAATCTTAAAAAGTCACATTCTAATCAGTGAATCAAGAACTGGAAAAATGATAAGTGGGAAAAAGGGGAAAGCAAAGCACCCATAATTTTAAATTTCTCCTTTATTTTTTTCCCATAGACAGCTTTCTATTGGTCTTACCATCTCACTATTTGGAAGAATTGGAGAGGGGATGGGAACTATATGGATGCATAGTATATCAAACCATGCTTCTTAAACTTCTGGTGAAACCTTTCAATGCATAAATTCCATACCAGATGTCCCCAAATTAAAAACAAAAACTTGCAGAATAAGGTCAAAATCACTTATCTGTGGTAATTGGAAGGGAGGAAATATAAAATACAAAAATATATTAGCAACCGAGAACAACTTAAGGCCATTACCACAATAGCCACTCAGAGAAGAATATACACAACAGAGTCTCCTTTCTTTTGAGCACCTAAAGTCTGACTCCAGTTGTAAACTGGTGTCTTTGTGTCACACTTACGCAAACTTTTCTGCACTCAGGATATTGAGGGGTAATTTGTCACAGAAAGAGTGGTGGAAGTAACTAGGGATGTTTATTTTGAAGAAAAGAGATTTCTCCTGAAGAACACGAACACTTAGAGGGGAAAGTAACAACTATTCTCAAATGTTTAGAGAGCTGTCATGCAGAGAAAGATCATGACTTTTTACATGCTGCGCCTGAAAACAGAATTAAGGCTGACAGATTATTGGAAGACAGATTTCAGTTCAACATAATGAAGAACTTTCAAACAAATGTACAATCATTAATGTGAATAGAAATTCCATTTGGATCAAGAAAAGATTAGATCCTTCATCTCTTCAGGCAACTGTCTAGAGCAGGAGTGTCAAACAGAAATAGAGGCCACTAAATCATACACATATGGACTTAATTTCAAAATGTAATGTCTTCTATGTTTTATTGTATTATTATATATTTTGTTAACTATTTCCCAATTACATTTTAATCAGGTTTGGTTCTTACTCAGGTGGGCTGCATATTTGACACTTCTGGTCTATATTAAAAAGCTAAATGAGCTTGAACATAATGACTCCCAGAGAAGCCAAATGGTTCACATGAAAACAAACTTGAGTATAATGCAAAAAGTTTTTGCTTATGAGCCAGTTCATTATGGTGTAGCTATCAGAATCCATTCAGGCTGGTCACTCAATCCAATATGCATTATCCAACTTTTCAAACTATAACTTATAAAAAGAATAATACTTTAAAAATATGGTAACAAGTTCTTACACAAGGACATGCTCTCATTCTTTTTATCATTAACTGGGCCCTATTTTAATTGTGCAGGTGAAATCAGTCACAGTAGAAAGTATTTTCAAAAACCACAGCATCTCTTTAAAACTTCCATACAATTATATGTTTTAGTAACTAAACTAGCCACAAAAGGGAAAGACTCCTAAATCCCCTTCCCTCAGAATGTAGTTCTTACTTAAGTACATCATTTTAAAAAACTTCTCACACTAATATTGCTAGATTCCTAGATTCTTTTGAAAAATGATACGGTGTCCGTATCATAAGACCAAAATATTTTAAACAAAGTATCCTTTCCATTTGGTGAGTGAAAAAAACAAATAACAAGGATAAAAGTATCTTCCCAAACTTTATCTGGTGTGTCACTGTAAGTAAAATCTGGATAGCCAAATAATCCTAGTAACATTGCCTCTATGGATTATATTCCTATCAACTGGAAAAATTGCAGACTTCCTTAATGCCTATGAAAAAGATGAGGATTGATCTGTTCTTTAACAAAATGAAAACATGCAATTTGCTTTCAGATGCTTTGAAATATAAAAATTATTTTATGCCTGCTTTTCTCTTCAGAAAAATTCATTGAGAATAAAAAGAAGGTAGCAAATATAGGTAACATTATGACTTAATCAGTTCTTCCACACAACAGATTTTGAGTAAAATAAAATCTCTGGTCAGAGTTGCTGTGACTGAGAAAACTAGGGCTTAAAGGGAAAAATAGTGGTGGGCAGAGAGGCTCCAAATGGTAAAGGCAATGTCAGCCAAGCATGACACACTTAAAACCACATCCCATCATAAATCAGAAGGCTCATTATTTGCTTCCATCCTGACAATAAATAAAATTCAATTAAACATTGTGAGTGTCTGAGTAAAAACTACTCTCTTCATTTATTTTTTCTCTGCCTGATCAAGTAACTTAAGAAATTTTTTTTATCCACTTAATCAACTATTCAACTTTAATAGTGATTTATGAATCTACTTTTGTGCTCTTTTGTGGGTCAAGAATGACTAAGCAGAAAGAAAAGCAAACAAAGAATAGAGACAGAAGATTGAGGCTTAAAAGCCAGACATAAATGTACAGACTTAACAAAAAAAGACTGAGGTAGCAAGCAGGCAAGAGTCCCAAATGAAGCTGCCCATGGCCTTTTACTCCTACACGTACCATGAACCACAGAGAAAGCAACCTTCACTTTGGTAAGAAATATGGAAATTAGAGCCTAGCTAAAAGACATAAAGAAAATAAATTTATGTTCTAGCAGGTAAAAGACTCATTATTTATGCTTATTAAGAATATTAATTTCTCTAACTATTCTTGAAGTACAAAATTTTTTCTAATGATAATTTTAAAAACCTAACATCAAATTAAGAGTCTGCGATCTGACTCTTCCCCCATCTTTATTGATTTTAAGTTTTCAGATTTTTCCTTAAAAGTTGACAACTTTACTGTGGATGGTTTGGATTTTTTAAATACTTTTACCATCCCCAGAAACAGAATTGAAATAGACAGGATTGGAGCAGTCATCAACCAGGATGATGAAATTGCCTGAACAGGAGAATGTGATCAAGATAGAGCTCAAGATTGGGTGCAGCTCGGGAGTAATGATGCAGAGAAATCCTGTCAGCTAAGTACACACCTTTGCATTGATATAAGGGTCAAAGGGGCCGTACTTTTTGAGTTCTTTGATCTCAAGAGCATTCTACAAAAAGGAGAGGAAAAGAAAACGTGATGATAAGATGGATGAAATACAGCAATAAAGTAATGTGTAGTCCCAATGGAGAAATCAGATTTATTCCCTCAGGGTATCTTGAAAAGAAATTAAGTTGTAGAACAGCAATCCAACCTCCATGATACCTCATCACTAATCACCCCATTGGTATAGGTAGCCAGCTGGAAACACCACATTAAAGGAATTTCTAAAAAATCAATGTAATGACCAGTTAATTGACTTCCTCCATTTGCAAAGACTATCAAAATCCATTATATTCTCTAAGGAATGGTGGACATTTAATTTCTCTTAGATACCAGTCTTACTCTAGTGCTGACATGCCTGAAATACTTTCATAACATTGGACTGAAGTCCTATACCCCAAAGCAACCTGCCTCAAACACCCTCCCCGCCATCCCTTTATTTGGATGATCAGTGTAGCATACGGCTATGACATAGCTCAGAGTTACAAACTCAATTAGTTAGCTTTAAAAATCTTTCCAGGATCCACATTCCAAGGTAAAAATCAGGACAGAAAAGACTGAAAAATCATGTATTTATGCAGCCATTTAAAATTTGAGGAAGAAAAATTAAAAGTAAACATCTTCTTTGGTACCAATTGGCAAAAGGGAATTAATTAGTCACTGGGAGCTAAAGCAACATAATAAAAGTTATGCTTTGTTAACAAAACTCATCCCTTAAATATTTAAAAAAAAAAGAGAGAGAGAGAGACAAGGAGTAGGCACATGTTGATCACCTGCCTAGACACCACCATCCCAAAGGGAATGGGAAGCTTACTGGAAGTCATATATAGGCATCAAGGAAGCAGCTAGATGACCAGTAAATAGAGTGCTAGACTTAGAGTCAAGAAAATCCAAGTTCAAATCCTTACTCAGACACTTATGTGACCCTAAACTAGTCACATAATCTTTCTCAGCCTCAATTTCCTCATCTGTAAAATGAAGATCATAATAGTACTTAAGAGTACTAGGTTTGTTGTGATGATCAAATGAGATAACATGTCAAGGACAATGCAAACCTTAAAGTGCTATATAAATACTAGCCATTATTATCTCAATAAAAGGAAAACTGAAAGCTCTTCTGTCTTAATTTTCTTGTGCCTATGGGTTAAGATTCCTTCTTATAAATTATACCCCACTCTAACAGCTTAATGCAACCCTGTAAGGTCAAAAGACCTTGTATGTTTGTTCCTTCATAGGATGAGAAGACATCTGTCAGATTGAGTCAGATTATAAGGCATGATATCCATACTTCATTGCTATAGGCTTCAGTGTTATAGTCTAACAGTTATTTAGTCAGATGAGTGACTAGGCAAACTGGGTTGGACATATCAGAGCAATAGGATACAGTTTTATCTACCTTCTCAACAACCAAGAACAATAATTTCCTCTTTCAAATAGTATTAAGAAATAGAGAAAAGGACCTACTTCAGCTCTGGAAAGAACAAAAGGCAAAGAAAGAGGAAGTATCAAAAAGATAAAGCCTTTCAATCCACATGCCAGAAGCATGTGTTCCCTCCTCACAATCAATACAAATGCTTGCATGGCCACAATCTGCAAGCATAATGAGATTTAGCAACAGGAAATAACTTTGAGGGAAGGGGAGTTAAAAAAAAATCAATGTGTTCAGGAAGAATAAACAAAGTCTGGGGATATAGAAATAAAATGCTCCCTCCCACCACACTGTCCAGGAAAGGTATAATCAGATTACACGAAAAATCTTCTTCCAACCTGTTCATTGACTTTGGTGTGGGAGGGTCCTTGGTGGATGAGTAAACGAACTATCTGAGCATCCCCTTTCCAGGCTGCCAGATGAAGAGGGTAACAGCCTTTACAATCAGCCACATTGGTCAAAGCATCATTCCTTAGAAGAACCTCCACCACGTCCCTGGAAAGCAATAACATCTGATGAACTTGCATAATTCAAAACTCTCCAACTCAACTAAATGTTGGGAACCCAGGAAAATCTCCTTTGTGCAGCTACTGATAGGAAAGCCTAACTTTCTGGAGCCATATTGTCTAAATCACTCCTCCCATTTATTTTGGCCTCTTTGACACTCTCTCATTTCTATTCATCCGAAAATGTCATAAGCAAGGGTTGATTTTAAGATATAGAGAAGGTAGCCAGACATGTTAATAGCATTCTGGAATAGAATTTACATGAACAAAGTAATACAAAAGTCCTTGGTACAATTTAATACATTATTCAAGGCAATTATCCTTTGTGTTGAATGCAGAAGGGTCGATGGAAATAGAAGCTAATACAAATATAAGCCAAACACATATGGAATAATTTGAGTACTTTGAAAAGGGGAAGTTAGCTTTCTTCTTGTTGACACTATTATCAAATAAATACAAATACATAATTATCCACCATATGCATTAAAGCAGACAAAATCTCCACTCAAATAAAAATCATCTATATTAACACAAACCAAGACATAAATGAACAATCCCAAGAAACTAAACAAGGATAAACTATGTTCTAATATATGTATCCACTTTTCATCCCTATTAGAGGGTCACTGAGTCTAATTAGAAGGCTCAGGAATGTTTCTCTTATATCTTAATCTTAAAAAAAAGAAAAGAAGGGTAAAGAGGAATATACTGGGGGGAGGGGGGGAATTATCCCATATAATCAGGATGAAGTAGTAACCTATATGAAAAAGAAATTGGAGGAGTGGCTGATGCTTGAATGAAACTCTCATTCAAACTGGTCAAAGGAGGGAAAAATAAACACATACATACAGAAGAACATTTCACTCAACAATGAAAGAGGAAAGGAAATGGAAAAGAAAAGGGGTTCTTAGAAGAATGGTGGATTGTGAGGGATTTTAAGCAAAACAAACTCTAAAAAAGGATGTAAAAATTATATAATTCATAGAATCTAATTTTTAATTAAATGCTCCAAGGTTCTATATTAATTTGATTAACACCATTATCTTTTTTTAATAATATTTTATTTGATCATTTCCAAGCATTATTCATTAAATACAAAGATCATTTTCTTTTCCTCCCCCCCACCCCCATAGCCGATGTGTGATTCAACTGGGTGTCACATGTGTTCTTGATTCGAACCCATTTCCATATTGTTAATATTTGCATTACAGTTTCGTTTAGAGTCTCTCCTCTGTCATGTCCCCTCAACCGCTGTAGTCAGGCAGTTGCTTTTCCTCGGTGTTTCTACTCCCATAGTTTATCCTTTGCTTACGCATAGTGTTTTTTCTCCTAGAACCCTGCAGATTTTTCAGGGATATTACACCACTACTAATGGAGAAGTCTATTACATTCGATTATACCACAGTGTATCAGTCTCTGTGTACAATGTTCTCCTGGTTCTGCTCCTCTCACTCTGCATAACTTCCTGGAGGTTGTTCCAGTCTCCATGGAATTCCTCCACTTTATTATTCCTTTTAACACAATAGTATTCCATCACCAACATATACCACAATTTGCTCAGCCATTCCCCAATTGATGGGCATCCCCTCGTTTTACAGTTTTTGGCCACCACAAAGAACTCAGCTATGAATATTTCTGTAAAAGTCTTTTTGTCCATTATCTCTTTGGGGTACAGACCCAGCAGTGCTATGGCTGGATCAAAGGGTAGACATTCTTTTGTCGCCCTTTGGGCATAGTTCCAAATTGCCCTCCAGAATGGTTGGATCAGTTCACAACTCCACCAGCAATGAATTAATGTCCCTACTTTGCCACATCCCCTCCAACATTTATTACTTTCCTTTGCTATCATGCTAGCCAGTCTGCTTGGTGTGAGGTGATACCTCAGAGTTGTTTTGATTTGCATCTCTCTGATTATAAGAGATTTAGAACACTTCTTCATGTGCTTATTAATAGTTTTGATTACTTTATCTGAGAACTGCCTATCCATGTCCCTTGCCCATTTATCAACTGGAGAATGGCTTGATTTTTTGTACAATTGATTTAGCTCTTTATAAATTTGAGTAATTAAACCTTTGTCAGAGGTTTCTATGAAGATTTTTTCCCAATTTGTTGTTTCCCTTCTGATTTTAGTTACATAGGTTTTGTTTGTACAAAAGCTTTTTAATTTGATGTAGTCAAAATTATTTATTTTACATTTTGTGATTCTTTCTATGTCTTGCTTGGTTTTAAAGTCTTTCCCCTCCCAAAGGTCTGACATGTATACGATTCTGTGTTTACCCAATTTACTTATGGTTTCCTTCTTTATGTTTAAGTCATTCACGCATTCTGAATTTATCTTGGTGTAGGGTGTAAGGTGTTGATCTATTCCTAATCTCTCCCATACTGTCTTCCAATTTTCCCAGCAGTTTTAATCGAATAGTGGATTTTTGTCCCAAAAGCTGGGATCTTTGGGTTTATCGTATACTGTCTTGCTGAGGTCGCTATCCCCCAGTCTATTCCACTGATCTTCCTTTCTGTTTCTTAGCCAGTACCAAATTGTTTTGATGACTGCTGCTTTGTAATATAGTTTGAAGTCTGGGACTGCAAGGCCCCCACCATATGTGTTTTTTTTTTCATGATTTCCCTGGATATCCTTGATCTTTTGTTATTCCAAATGAATTTTGTTATTTCTAAATCAGTAAACAAATATTTTGGGAGTTCAATGGGTATGGCACTAAATAGATAAATAAGTTTGGGTAGGATGGTCATTTTTATTATATTGGCTCTTCCTATCCATGAGCAGTTAATGTTTTTCCAATTGCTCAAGTCTAGTTTTAGTTGTGTGGAGAGTGTTTTGTAGTTGTATTCATTATAGTTCCTGTGTTTGTCTTGGGAGGTAGATTCCTAGGTATTTTATTTTGTCTAAGGTTATTTTGAATGGGATTTCTCTTTCTAGTTTTTGCTGCTGAGCTGTGTTGGAGATATATAGAAAAGCTGATGATTTATGTGGGTTTATTTTGTATCCTGCAACTTTGCTAAAGTTATTGATTATTTCAATTAGCTTTCTGGTTGAATCTCTAGGATTTTTAAGTAGACCATCATGTCATCTGCAAAGAGTGATAACTTGGTCTCCTCCTTGCCTATTTTGATGCCTTCAATTTCTTTTTCTTCTTTAATTGCTACTGCTAGTGTTTCTAGTACAATGTCAAATAGTAGAGGTGATAATGGGCATCCTTGTTTCACTCCTGATCTTATTGGGAATGCATCTAGTTTATCCCCATTGCAGATGATATTAGCTGTTGGTTTTAGATATATACTGTTTATTATTTTTAGGAATGACCCTTCTATTCCTATGCTTTCTAATGTTTTTAATAGGAATGGGTGTTGTATTTTATCAAAGGCTTTTTCTGCATCTATTGAGATAATCATGTGATTCTTGTTGGTTTGTTTGTTGATGTGGTCAATTATGTGGATGATTTTCCTAATGTTGAACCAGCCCTGTATCCCTGGTATAAATCCAACTTGATCATGGTGGATGACCCTTCTGATCACTTGCTGGAGTCTTTTTGCTAGTATCCTATTTAAGATTTTTGCATCTATATTCATTAGGGAGATTGGCCTATAGTTTTCTTTCTCTGTTTTTGACTTGCCTGGTTTTGGAATCAGTACCATGTTTGTGTCGTAAAAGGAGTTTGGTAGAACTCCCTCTTTGCTTATTATGTCAAATAGTTTGTATAGTATTGGGATTAACTGTTCTCTGAATGTCTGATAGAATTCACTTGTGAATACATCAGGCCCTGGGGATTTTTTCTTAGGAAGTTCTTTGGTGGCTTGTTGGATTTCATTTTCTGATATGGTATTATTTAAGAATTCTATTTCCTCTTCTGTTAGTCTAGGCAGTTTGTATTTTTGTAAATACTCATCCATATCACCTAAGTTGGTGTATTTATTGCCATATAATTGGGCAAAGTAATTTCTAATGATTGCCTTAATTTTCTCTTCATCGGAGGTGCTGTCCCCCTTTTCATCTTTGATGCTGTTAATTTGCTTTTCCTCCTGCCTTTTTTTAATTAGATTGACCAGTACTTTGTCTATTTTGTTTGTTTTTTCAAAATACCAGCTTCTTGTCTTATTTATTAAATCAATAGTTCTATCACTTTTGATTTTATTAATTTCTCCCTTAATTTTTGGGATTTCTAGTTTGGTTTTCTGCTGGGGGTTTTTAATTTGATCGCTTTCGAGTTTTTTTATTTTCATTTCCAATTGATTGATCTCTGCTCTCCCTAGTTTGTTGATATATGCACTCAGGGATATGAATTTACCTCTGATTACCGCTTTGGCTGCATCCCAAAAGGTTTGAAAGGATGTCTCGCCTTTGTCATATTCATCAATAAAATTATTAATTGTTTCTATGATTTCTTCTCTAATTAAACGATTTTGGAGTATCATATTGTTTAATTTCCAATTAGTTTTTGATTTGGTTTTCCATGTACCTTTACTGATCATTATTTTTATTGCCTTGTGATCTGAGAAGGCTGCATTTATTATTTCTGCTTTTCTGCATTTGCGTGCTATGTTTCTGTGACCTAATGTATGGTCAATTTTTGTGAATGTGCCATGTGGTGCTGAGAAGAAGGTGTATTCCTTTTTATTCCTATTTATTTTTCTCCATATGTCTATTAATTCTAATTTTTCTAAGATTTCATTCACTTCTTTCACCTCTTTCTTATTTATTTTTTGGTTTGATTTATCTAAATTTGATAATGGTTGGTTTAAGTCTCCCACTACTATGGTTTTACTGTCTATTTCTTCCTTCAATTCTCCTAGTTTCTCCATTAGATATTTGGGTGCTATATTATTTGGTGTATACATGTTGATTAGTGATATTTCCTCATTATCTAAAGTCCCTTTTAACAAAATATAATTACCTTCCCTATCCCTTTTGATCAGGTCTATTTTTGCATTGGCTTTATCAGATATCATGATTACCACTCCTGCCTTCCTTCTGTCACTTGAGGCCCAGAAGGTCTTACTCCATCCTTTAATTCTGACCTTGTGGGTGTCAACCCGCCTCATGTGTGTTTCTTGAAGACAACATATGGGTAAGGTTTTGGATTCTAATCCATTCTGCTATTCATCTACATTTTATGGGTGCGTTCATCCCATTCCCGTTCAAAGTTATGACTGTCATTTGTGGACTCCTTGGCATTTTGATATCCTTCCCTAGTTCTAACCTTTTCTTCTTCGGCTCTACCTTTTAGTCCAGTGATTTACTTTAAATTGGTCCCCCTTGTCCCATCCCTTGATATGTTTCCCTTTTTAGTCCCTCCCATTTTGTTCCCTCCCCTTCCCCCCTCTCTTTCCCTCCCCTTTTGTTTTCCCTCTCCCCCTCCCCCCCTTGGTTTTCCCTTCTCCCTACCCTTCTTGGATAAGATAGAATTCAAGATCCCAATGGATCTGGATGTTTTTCCCTCTCAGAGTTGATTTCCCTGAGACTAAGGTTTAAGTAAAAATTCTCTTCCTCTCCTTATAGGAGTTTTCTTCCCCTCCCCTTCCCATGTGAATCTTTGTGTGAGAAAGATTATTCTATTTGGTCTTTCTTTTCCCCCTATTTACACATTACATTTTCCCCACGTGTTAGTATACATAGATTGATATAAATGTAGTCCTTATAGAAGAGAGTTTGAGTAAAAGAAGAAGATAACATTTTTTCCTTTTCCCTTTCCTTCATATTTACCTTTTCAGGTATTCCATGCTCTTTGATTTTCGATATCGAACTTTCCACAGAGCTCTGGCCTTTTCATTGCAAAAAGTTGGAAATCTTCTATTTTGTTGAATGCCCATACTTTCCCTTGGAAGTATATAGTCAGTTTTGCTGGGTAGCTGATTCTTGGTTGGAGACCCAGCTCTCTTGCCTTTCTGAAGATCATGTTCCATGCCTTACGATCATTCAGAGTAGAACTTGCAAGGTCTTGTGTGACCCTGATTGGCATTCCTTTATATCTAAATTGTCTTTTTCTGGATTCTTGTAAGATTTTTTCTTTTGTTTGAGAGTTTTGGAATTTGGCAATTACATTCCTGGGAGTTGTCTTTTGGGGGTTTAGTGTAGAGGGTGTTCTGTGAGCTCTGTCAGTGGCTGTACTGCCCCCTTGTTCTAGAATATCTGGACATATTTCTGAGATATTTCATGTTCTCTTCTAATTTCTTGCTCTTTTGGCTTTGCTTTATTAGTTCTTGCTTTAAAGCCTGGTTTTCTTTTACAGTTTGGTCAAACTGGTTTTTTAGATGCGTGAATTTCTTTTGCCTTATTTCCCACCTTTCCTCCAAGAAGGCTTCCATCTTTTTGCTCATTTCAGATTCAAATTCTTCCTGGGTTTGTGGAGAGTTTCCATTTCCTTTGGAAGGTTTCGGAGCATTTGCTTGTGTTTCCTCTTCTATCTCCTCTGTGTTTTGTATTTTTGCTCCATAAAATGTGTCCAAAGTCGCCCCCTTCTTCTTGTTTCTTTTGGAATTTTAGGGTTTTTGTGCTTCTGTGTAGTTTGCCATCTCTATCTGAGTGGGGAGGATTAGCTTTTCTTATCTCTGTCTGGCTTTCAGAGGTTTTAGCCCTAGGCAGATTGTCCGTTCTATGCAGTTGTTATTTTGTCTTCCTGGGGAGCCAGGAATTGCTGGTGTGTCCCTGTTACTGCCCTCCTCTCCTCAGCACCATCCTGATGCTTCTCCGTTGCCTTACTTCCACGCTCTGAGCCTAGCTTGGCCCTTGTTCCTGTGCCTTAGCTGGTCAGCTGCAGCACTCTGCGGGGGGAGGGGCCACAGCTTCCTGGAGCTCAGAGGGCTCCTAATGAGATTAGCTTTCCCTGGGTTGAATTTAGTATGCTTTGAGGCAGGGACTTTTTTCGTGAGACTCCAATGGAAGGATCCAGCCAGGGGGTTACAAGCTCCCCCCTCTCTCTCTCTGTTTCCCTGCTGTCTGGGTGCCCCCTCGACTGGGTCAGATTGTTTTCAGGATGTGGCCTTCAGAATAGCCAGCTCCCGAGGCCCTTTTGCCAGCCCTGAGGGTTGCTGTTGTTCCAGATGACCCTGCTCTCTGAAGGGGAGGGGCCTCGGCTTCCCGGAACTCTGAGGGCTCCTCCCAGGGGGTTAAGAGCTCCCCCGTCTCTCTCTGTTTCCCTGCTGTCTGGGTGCCCCCTCGACTGGGTCAGGTTGTTTTCAGGAAGTGGCCTTCAGAATAGCAGGCCATTGGGCTCTGAGGTTGCCTCTGCTGCCTCGGACTCGGACTCGGACTCAGCGCTCTGGGTTGGGGGGGATGGGTCCTAGGACCTTCCTTCTGCCTACCCCTTAGGTCCGAGTGGTCTCAGGCTCTGGCTTTTGGGGGGACCGCACCTTTTGATTCAGGTCCATGTCCAGGAGGAGGACTCCCGGGGTCTATGTTGTTGATCATTTTGGATTTCGGTGCCCTAGGAGTATTCGGTTTGAGATCGGTAAGGAAGGGTTTCAGGAGATCTGGACTTTAGCTTTCTCTAAGCCGCCATCTTGACCGGAAGTCTTCAACACCATTATCTTAACACCTTCATTTCCTATTATACTGTTTGTATTTAGTATCTTAGTAGAACAAACCTACCAACTATCCTCTGACCTCTGAATATGACTTTCTTGCTCTTGTTTCAGAGTCCTAATCCATTCTTAAAACTGCCTAAAATACTTTCCTTTTGAAGCAGTCTTGAGTGATTAAAGGATATCAATAGAGGGAAAACTGGACAGGGAGAGAGGAATACACCATGGCAGAAAAAAAACATAGACCTTACAGATATAAATTCTGTATTCAAGACATGGTTCCAGAACTTACAATCTGAAAAATCATTTAACCTCTTTCAACCTCAGTCTCCTCATATAATCACTAGGAATAAGTAATTTTATTTGTGGTACATGTTTTCCCAGAGAATTTTTTAAAGGAAAAATGCTTTATAAACTACGTAAACATGAATCACCCCAACTGTAGGAAATAATATGAGAAAAGGCTCAAACACATGCAAAACAGGGGAAAGCAGATGTGTGTAAAGGACAAAAATTTCACTATAGCATAGACTTACAAAGGATGGGGTAGGGTGAGAGCAGGCTAAAAAGGCAATTCAGGTGCCTGATAGTGAAAAAAATATAACAATTACGCTAAGGAGCTTCATTCAGTAAGCAACAGAGTACGACTGACAGATCTGTAGTAGAGAAAAAGTTGTAGTGATTTGATACCCAGGGTAACCAGATACCTAAGGCAAATAGCACCAACTAAGGTAAGTATCAAAAAATGGCCAGGGATGGGGGTGAGGGGTGGAGAATTAGTCTTTGGATCAAACTTTGTTTTTCATGTGAAAATAACATGAGCTATATTTCGAACAAATTCAGTAGAATGAGAGGGATGACATCATTACTATAGCTTAGGAAATAAAATCTCAGAGTTGAAAAGGATTCTAGAAACCTAGTCCAATCCACAGTATCTATAATCTCAGTTGGCTTCTATTTTATCAAGGACTACCATGAGGTTCCCTCCCATGTAGTATGAAAAGGAAAGGAGGCCTAAGATTATTATTTACCCTTCCTAGAAAGAAACTGTTCTTGCTTGCTAAGGGAAAATAAGAGATAGTCTAGTTCTGGAAAAAAAGACAGGAAAAAGGGAAAAGAAGGGGACCAGGATGATTAGGGATTCTCCTTTATGAAATAGTAGAGCTATGCCAACTATAACAGTAATATGAAGCCCAACACTCCCCTTTTCTACTCCTCCATACTAAGCTGTCCTCATGTTCTCCTCGCATCCCAAAGTGCGAAAGATATACACATATTAAATATGTTTTCAAATATCCTGACTCAGGGCAAAGCCCCTGTCATTCTAACATAATTACTAATCTGGACAAAGGAGGATGGTGATCAAATCTCTATATAAGGAAGATTCATCTGGTGGAAGTATGTTAACGAGGATGAGGGCAGGGTGACAGAGGGAAAGAGAAAGAAGAGAGACTAGAAACAGTGGGTCCAAGTAAGCATTTATTAGAATAGTCAAAGGAGTCATGGGGGGTACTATTACCAGAATGACAACAAGGGAAATCTAAAGGAAATGACAAATGCCAGATATCATAAAGGTAAAACCAACAAGTTTGGAATCAAATTGGATGTGTCAGATGAGGAAAAAGACAAAAGTAACAATGAGATATGGAACATGGGTACTGGTAGTACCACTATAGAAAAAGTGGAGACACAGGCAGCTAGGCAGCACAACAGACAGAGGGCCAGGTCTAGAGTTGGGAGCGCTTGGGTTCAAATCTGACCCCAGACACTTCCTAGTGGTGTGACCCTGGGCAAATTACTTAATCTCCCTGCCCAGCTCTTTCCATTCTTCTGTTTTAGAATTAAAACAGGTAAATAGCAGGTAAAGGTTGAAAGAAAAGAGAGAAAAAGAAAGCAGGAGGGAAAGAAGAAAGGGAGGAAAGGGAAGGAAGAAAGGGAGGGAGGGAGGGAGCAAGGGAGGAAGGGAGGAAGGAAGGAAGGAAGGAAGGAAGGAAGGAAGGAAGGAAGGAAGGAAGGAAGGAAGGAAGGAAGGAAGGAAGGAAGGAAGGAAGGAAGGAAGGAAGGAAGGAAGGAAGGAAGGAAGGAAGGAAGGAAGGAAGGAAGGAAGGAAGGAAGGAAGGAAGGAAGGAAGGAAGGAAGGAAGGAAGGAAGGAAGGGAGGGAGGGAGGGAGGGAGGGAGGGAGGGAGGGAGGGAGGGAGGGAGGGAGGGAGGGAGGGAGGGAGGAAGGAAGGAAGGGAGGAAAGGAGGAAGGGAGGAAGGGAGGAAGGGAGGAAGGGAGGAAGGGAGGGAGGGAGGGAGGGAAGGGAGGGAGGGAGGGAGTATAATAGCAATACAATTCTAGAGAAAACAGAGTTCAGTATTACATGTCACAGATGAGGTGCTAGTATGACTTATAGCAGAGATACCCAATAGAGAGGTATGGACATGAGACTGCAGAAGTTCAGGAGAAAAGTCAGAGCTGGAAACAAAGATTTCCTGTAGAGGTAATTAAATTGTGTGTGTAAATAAGATTGCCAAGGCAGTATAGAGATGAGAAAGCCAATGACAGAATCCTGAGCAACACTAACAGTAAGAGTTGGAAACAGGACAGAGAAACTGTAATTGGAGGCATGAAAATAGCCAGGAGTGTGATGTTCTGGAAGTCAAATTAAAAGAGAAAGAGTTTACAATAGCAGTTCTCAAAGAACATGGTTCAGAGGTCATGGAGTTCTCTGAGAGCCTTTATTTTCATAAAAATACTAAGACACTAAAATCTATAAATGAATAAATATCAATAGATATAACTTTAAAAGCCTGGGGAGGGGAGTTTCCCATTTAGATATTAAACATCTATAGTGTTTAAGAAAGGTTTCAAGAGGGGGCAGCTGGGTAGCTCAGTGTATTGAGAGCCAGGCCTAGAGATGGGAGGTCCTAGGTTCAAATCTAGCCTCAGACACTTCCCAGCGGTGTGACCCTGGGCAAGTCACTTGACCCCCCATTGCCTAGCCCTTACCACTCTTCTGCCTTGGAGCCAATACACAGTATTGGTTCCAAGACAGAAGGTAAGGGTTTAAAAAAAAAAAGGTCTCAAGAACAAAAAGTTTAAGAATCACTTATCTCTGTGCCATGTGCTGTACTAACATGAAAAAAAAGATGAGAACTGAAAAAAAGTTATTAGATTCAATGATAAAGAAGACTTTTAGGAAAGCAGTTTGAGTACAGTGGTAGGGAAGTAAAGCCAGATTAGAAAGGACTTTTTAAGAATGAAGTGAATGATAAATAAATAAATATATTGGATATTATAAACTATTTCTTCCACAAACATTGTGGGTAAAAGAATTATAGGTGAGAATAGAAAGGCATAAGCAGAAAAGTCAAAGGAAAGTCTTTTCAGTTAAGAATATCTAAGGAATATATGCTGACTGAAAATATACATTCACACCCAACCATATCCCCCATATACACACACCCAATCAGGAAAAATCTGTCTTCTCTGCCTCCTATCCCAAAAATCACTCCCTAATTGAGAATGTGATAATTATAAATTTGACATCAAGCAAAAAAAGGACACATTCCACAATGACCACATCCAAAAAAATATATGTTTCATTATGTACTCAAAGTCCTTGCTTCTCTACCAGTAAACTGGATAGCCCATTTTATCATCGGTCCTCTGCAGTCATTGTTGGTGATCAACAATGATCAGAATTCCTAATTCTTCCCAAGTTGTCTTTACAATATTGTTGTCATTGTATAAATTGTTCTCCTGATTTGGTTCACTCCACTCTTCATCAGTTCATAAGTCTTCTCAAGTCACTCTGAAACAATTTTCTACATTTCTTATTACACATTATTCCAACACGTTCACAAAACACTTGTTCAACCATTCTCCAATTAACAGGCACCCCCCCCCAGAATCTCATTCTTTAACATAACAAAAAAAGTTATATTTTTGTACACTGTTAAGAGTTAATTTTGCTTAAGACTAATCCTTTCTTTAATCTTCCCTCCCATTAATTCCCTCTTCCATCCTATTTGCTTGCTGGGTTTGACGTATTCATGTACTTAATTCTGTGTAGGTGTACTTTTCCGCTCTGCAACTAGTTCAGATGAGTGAGGTTCAAATGTCAACTGCTCCACCTACTCTCTCCTCATTTGTATAAATAACTACTTCTATACCCTGGTTATATGAGATCATTTTCACTAATCCCCACATCCCCATTTTCAATGTATTACTTTCTCCTTCCTTTCCACTCTTCTCTTAAGATCATTAAGAGAACTACTCCCAGGACTTCTACCTAATTAGACTCCTTCTGTGACCCCTGATGATGATGATAGGGTTCAGTGGGAACACGTAAGCAGTTTGTCCTTGTTTAGTCCTCTATCATTATTCAATCAGGTTTACCTTTTTATGTTTCTTTCTCTTCACTGCTATGTTTGAATTTCAATATTTTCATACCTAGAGATATTCTATTTCATTGAAGGTTCATTATACTCAGTTTTGCTGAGTAGGTTATCCCCCAAACCCACACCCCTTAAACCCTTACCATCTGTCTTAGAGGCAATATTTAGTATCAATGCTATGGCAGAATTGCAGTAAGGGGTAGGTAACTGGGGTTTAGTAACCTGCCCAGAGTCAGAAGTGTCTGAAGCCACATTTAAACCCAGGTTCTCTTGACTCCAGGTCTGGTGTTTTATCCATTGTGCTACCTAGCAGGCCCTGGGCAAATTATTCTTGATTTTAAGTCTATATCTCTTGCCTTCTAATACATTGGACTCCAAGCTCACTGTTCCTTTATACTAGTAGTTACTAATGTGTGATCCTTATTTGTGGCTCCTTAGGACTTGAATTATTTCTGACTACTTGCAGTATTTTTTCTTTAACCTAGAAGGTCTGAATTTTGGCTATGATGTTCCTGAAAGTTTTCATCTGGAAGTTTCTTTTAAAAAGTGACCATATTTCTACTTTGCCCTCTGTTTCAAAAAGATGAGAATTTTCTTTTAAAACTTATCAGAGAATTCAGGAAGTCTGATGATCTCTCCATGGTCTGTTTTCCAGGTCAATTGCTTTTGTGTTGAAATACCTTATATTTTCTTCCATTTCCCCCCAATATTTTGATTTTAACATTTCTTTTTCTTTCCCAAAATCAATGATCCAGTTATTTCATTCTAATCTTCAGGAAATCTGTTGCTTGGAAAAGGATTTTTGTTCTCTTTCCAATTCTTTCTTTCATGGCTCTCATTCTTTTCCATTTTTTTCCTTCTAGTGCTCTCATTTTAGTGATGAAAATTTTTAAACTCTTTACCTCAGTCTGGAATCTGGATGAATTTGCACCCAAGTTGCGTTTTTCTTTTGAGGCTTTTCTTATAGATGTAATGGAGTCATTCTCTTCTGAGTTTTTGTTTTGAGTGTATGTCACCATAATAGCGTCTTATGAAAGAATTCTTTTTTTTCTGTTTAGTCATTATTCCAGCATATTTCTTGACATTGAGCTTCATGGGGCAAGGACTGCCTGCTTCTAGAGGGAAAGTCTGGGATGTTGCTGTTATAGCTTTCTTTGGAGCTACTGAATGTTGTGTTGTTCCAGTATCTCAAGGTTGCAGATCTGAAAGCTTTCAGTGTTCCCAAAGCAGTCTGATGTAGAACAAAATCTGATTGCTGGCACCATGGTCCAAATTCTGAAAGTTTTTAATCTGAGTTTAGATCTGAGCAGCAGTAGACTGCTACTGGACTCAACTATTATCAGATAGCTAGAAAACTCTGCTGATTCAGAATGATGCAGCTGCAGGCTCCCCTAGAATTCCTGGCTCATTATTTCTCTGAAGGTGTCAGATTGGGTTGAAACTGATTTCCTGCTCTGCTTTTAGAATGTGGGCCACATTGCGTATTGTTTGCTTCTGGATCTGTTTTTTTCCTTAGAACACAACCTAGGACATACACTGTGGAAAGAAGGTAGGGCAGGTCTCCTCCTCAGTCCACTCTGGATCTGGGATCAGGACCTGGATGGCAAACAATAAAACTGTCAATCGACAGTTTTAGGAAAAGGACAGGAAAATGCTTCACTTAGGAAGTGGTGCTTCAAATAAGTTTTAAAAGAGGTCAAGGAATCTAAGAGGTAGAAATGAGAAATAAGTATCTTCCAGGGATAAGGGATAGAAAATGCAAAAGAGATGAGAAATGGAATACTGTACATGAGGCCCAGTAGTTAGGATGAATTAAAAGATATATGAAGGGGAATAAAATATAATCAGTCTTGAAAGGTAGACTTGAACCAGACTATAAAGGACTTAAAATGACAAACAGAAGAGTTTATATTTGAACCCAGAATTTTTTGCGCAGAAGTTACATGGAAAAACTTGTATTTCAGGGATTTTACTTTCTCAGTTTTATGGATATGGATGTGACAGGGAAATAGGAGAAAGAGACAAATTAGGAAGCTACTGTAATAACCCAGGCAAGAGAGGATGACAGTAGCTGTCTTATGAATAGAGAAAAGAGGAAATAAATAAGATATATTGTAGGAGAATCACCAGGGTGTGACAACTGATTGGAAAAAAGTGGTAAGGAAGAGTGAAAACAAAAAGATGAGAGTAAATGGGTCAGACTAGTCTCTGTACAGAAAAAACATTATAGGAAACCTAGTGCTATGCTTAATACAGAAAGAAAGGGAAAGAGCCAGGTGACAAGGAAGGGATAGTATGAAGAAATCGTATCTTCCTACAATCTATAGGATCATAGATATAGAACTGGAAAGGACTTTGAGGCCCTCACTCTTTTAATGAAGGAGCTAAGATCAAAGTCTGCTGGATGATCTGTCTAAGAGCATACAGGTAGTAAGTATCAGGGGCAAAATTTGAATCCTGGGCTTTTGACTCCAGAGTCACCATGCTTTCTACTATACCATGTGAAATTAAACTTTCTCCATCTGTTATAAGCATTGGCTAAAGGCTACTGAAAAAAGAAATTTAAGAGTTTAACTAAAATGAGGCTTAGGGATTTTAAATGGAATTAGGGGGTGATAGCAAAGTAGCACATGATTATTACTTACTTGTGACCATTCAGAGCTGCATGGTGCAAAGGGGTATAACCAGTGCTATCAACACAATTCACGTTGGGTCCTCTCCAGATGCTGCAGTAAAGACAAAAATCAAAGGAAAAATTCACAGACCAAATTTAAAAGCATTTATCAAGGGAAAAAAAGATTGCTCAACAGTCTTTAGTCAAATTTGTTCTCTTTTTTAAATTGCTAATGCTAAAAGGCCAGAATCAATTAACTACAGCAATATATGATACTAAAATTAAAAATAGTTCTACTCAACAAGGAGATAAATACCAAGTCGCAATGGAATTGTTTAGCTGCTACCTTCCCCAACAACTAATTTAATTATTCTTTAGATATAGAATTCCTATCATTGAGTTCTACCAATAAGATAAAAACAGTCCAGTGATAGATTATCAAGAAGATAAATGAATTAAACTAGCACACATTCCCAAAAAGACACCTACCACCAGCATAAGTACAAGAATATAGGTAAGTTTTCCTATATGATGTCTCCTCTTAGGCACTACCACATTCTTAGAACTAGAATAAATTAATGTAACCCAAGGCCCAGACTTTCAAAGGCTCCGAGTTTTTTTCAAAGACCAGGTTTATGGAGTGAGAACCAACACTAGAAAGGGGAGGTCCTAGATTCAAATCTAGACTCAGATGATTCTTAGCTGTGTGACCCTGAGCAAGTCACAACCCCCACTGCCTAGACCTTACCACTCCTCTGCCTTGGATTGGTTCTAAGATGGAAGGTGAGGGTTAAAAAAAAAAAAAGACCAGGGGGCAGTAGGGTGGCTCAGTTGATTGAGTCAGGTCTAGAGAGGGGAAGTCCTAGGTTCCAATCTGGCCTCAGATACTTCCCAGCTATGTGACCCTGGACAAGTCACTTAACCCCCATTGCCTAGCCCTTACCATCTTCTGCCTTGGAGCCAATACACAGTATTGACTCCAAGATGGAAGGTAAGGGTTTATTTTTTTAAAATAAAATAAAATAAAACCAGGCTTAATCTTTGTCATAATTAAAATTATCTGGAGACAATATATAAATTTATAATTATTCATTCATAAGGATTAGAGAGAAAGATCACATGATCACCTGTCTGTGCCTAATTAAAAATCACATCAATTTGTCTGCTCCAAGCAGTTGTGTGTAAGCATTAAACATCCCAGAAAAGGGAGAGAGCAACGAAACATCCAGCAAGAGAGCACACACATCCTGCGTTCCCTTTCTTTTCCCTTTTACACTCTTCCTGGGAGTCTCTAGTTGGGCAGTCTTAACCTCAGTCCAGATATGAGTCCTGACTTTTTGACATGTCACCTGCTCACAAGGACTTCAGCCATTCCCTTACAAATGCCAAGATGTCAGCACAACAGGTTGTGCTCAAAGGATGGGGCAACTCATGCAACTCATATAACCTCTATAGGACTATTTTCTCATCTTCTAGAGGAGTGGTTTGAACTAGATGAATTTTAAAAGCACTCGCAGCTTTAAATCTATGACCAAAATTTTCATGTTTGTCACCAAAGTATTATTATGAAGTGACAAATTACAATTCTACTTTAAAAGTGGAGCTGAGGCCTAGAACATAAATTTGCCCAAAGGCATGGAGAAATTCAGTGATAGATCTAAGAGTCTACATTTATGAACCACTTACTGTATTCTCAATATTCAGCTGAGACAATTAAATTATTAGGCACTGCATAATTTTTAAAATGATTATTATAGACAGTAAGTTGTTGTAGGAGTTCAGAGAAGAATCATTACTATTGGCTACAAACCAACCCAAGTATGTTATCCCTAATGTAGCACTTTTACTATGACTGTGTCATCTCAAACCATCTCCATCCCCAAATAACCCAGGAACTGGGAAATAAACTCCTTACTTTAAGCCAAAAAGCAAGACCAATATTTCCATTTCCTTCTTCACTCTTTCTGCCCAAAAAAGGAACCTTTCCTAGAAATTAATTATAAGGAAAGCCACTGACACAAGTACTATGCATATTTTAGAGCAGGTGTTTCTCAAATGTTTTGAACTCAGATCACCTTAAAATTAAAAAAAAATTTACCAAGTACTCCAAAAAGAAAATTACCAAGTACTCCAAAGAGTTTTTGTTTATGTGGGTTATAGTTATCAATTTTTATTGCATTTGAAGTTGGAACTCATAAATTTAAAAAGTAAATAATACATTATAACCCAGTGGAATTGCTTATCAGCTCTAGGAGGGCGGAGGGAAGAGGGGAAGGAGAGAACATGAATCATGGAACCATGGAAAAATATTCTAAAAAAATTAAAACTAAATAAAAATAACCTATTACATGTTAACTTAAAATAACATATTTTATGAAATTAGCCATATTTCTCAAAAAAAATGTAGAGAGAAAGAGAAGCATTACTCTACATTTCTGAAAATCTCTTTAATGTCTGGCTTAACAAGTCATTTTCATCTATCCACTTTGAAATGCTGTTTTGGTTTTTTGGTTTGTTTTTGCTGTTACCAGACTCTGGCTGGTAGAGGAGTTGGTCATCTCTTTGGTCTCAGGAAGTGGATAAAGACTTTCTCTTGAGTGTTACCCACTTTTCCTGCTGTTGACTAGAAATCTTTCCCCACAACATTTCACAATGGAAGGGACTTTCTGAAGAGAAACCTGAACACACTTTACCTCAGCTCCTGTTGCCCAGGGGTGAGTCAACCTGACTTTCCCTCAGGGGGCTCAAGGCTGCCAAGGCCTGAGTTCTCCCCAAACTCGAGGAGGGAGGGGAAAGGGTTTAGATAGAGACAGGAACCTCCATTCCCCACTTTCTTTTTCCCACTCTTCCCTGCCCATTATTCCTTTTGTATTACCTGATTGAGTTAACATTAAAAGTTATCTGTTCCCCAAGCTGAATGTGAGTGAACGGATCAATGGGAGACCCTCTGGTCTCGAGTAGTGGAGGGGAAACAAGAGGGATAAGAGTGAATTGGGGAGAGCAGCTTTAGCTAAGGAGGGAAGGCAGAAGGGGGAAAATCTTTAAACCCCCCTCTCCTCTCTCTGAGCCAACCTTAATATCAGCTGTCTCCCCTGAACCCCACTTTGAGAGGGGAGGTCCCCACTCTTTCCCCCTCTCAATACTGAGAGGCCAAACCCCTCCATATACAAAGTAACCCATTTTATAATACATATGGCACTCCGGATTTAAAAGAATCCCATTAAAAAAAAGTTTTAGTGACTGTCACCAACTGCCATCAACTGTCAGTTGTGAAGTTATTGTCAATTACCAACTCCTGAGGCTAGCAGTATAGTCACTGACTCTGCCTAGGAGTTCCCACACAGGATCAAAAGTTTCTTGATTGGGGGGTGGGAGGGAGGAACAAATCAGTTACCACCTGCCACTCTGGTCAGTTACAAAACTGAGGAAGAGAGGCTATTGTAAAAGGGAGGCTGTACTAGGGCTGTCAACTTTTAGGATCTAGCCATCTTAGATACTATCTAGAAACAAACTTGTGGGGACAACAACCATTTTCTAACTGTTAACTCCTGGCAGTTAGAGCCTAGAAAAGATCTAATGGGAAACATACTACAATTAATACTGTGGTCTGCTGTGTTAGGAATAATTGCCATTTATTGGGGCTCCTGTATCATTTATAATACAGTTGCAGGGATGATAGACAATGTTCTCAGGACATTGACCAATATGATTATGGAATGGACAGTTGTCAATGAATTATCTAGATATGAATTACCTCTGGCAAATCATAATCCAAGTCTATGTTGTGTTCGTAGCAGTGACTAACATCTTAAACAATATTAAAGCTGGTGCCAACCTGATCTTCCAAAAGAAAAGTGTACAAGCTTTAGTCATTGATAATAGATTAGAGGAATTGCTTGGTCAGATCCTTATTATAACTGAGATGTGCCAGGATTACATGCAGAGAAAAGCATAGGGAAGGGAAATGACGAGGAGACGGGGGACATGATGAGACAGACTAATAAGGATGATGTAGTTATTAATACTAATACTGGGACAACATTAGGGGCAATAGGGGGAAATGGCCTTGCCAATAACATATAGGCACTAAATAACAAGGCACCAACTAATGCATCTGCTAACAATCTTGCAAATGCATCAAAGGCTCAAAAGATTATGCCTTTGTGTAATGTAGCTAAGGACACTGATAACTCTGGCATCTTACATGCAAAGGTTCATAAGTCATTCACCACCCATGACTTAGAGTCTTTACATAAACACATGCCTTAATTTTTATTAGATCCTCCTCTCGCAATTAAAGAACTAAAGAGAGCATTTTACTTCTATGAACCAGATTTTGAGGATGTAGAAATTCTTTGATCTGAACTTTTTATACCCCAGGAACATAAAAACTTTATTGAGCAAAATAGAAAAGATTCCTCACTCACGAGCTGGCCAGAAGTTTTTGAAGATCTGGATTTTTCTAATCCAAGATCAATGGCTTATCTAAGAAAATGCCATGAGGATCTATTGCAGGGAATGAAACAATTGTCTGAAAGACCCAATGCATGGAGAAAATTTGAGAGATTATCCCAAAGCAAAAATGAACACCCAAGCACATTTATCTATCACCTTATTGAAAAAACTGAGGGACTATTAGGCTTTTACCCTGATTCAAAAGAATCAGAGGCACATGTGAGGAGACAATTTCTCAAGGGCTGTGACAATCACTTGAAGGATTTCTTCAGCAACTATTGCTCTAACTTTGACAATATTTCACTTAATGAACTTATAGACACTGCCACCTATCTTCATGATAACAAAGTAGATCAAGAAAAAGAAAAGAATGATCTAAAGAAAAAGCTCCAAGAGACCTCTGAAATATTAAGGCAGAAAGAATTAGAGGAGGTTAAGAACCTGGCTACAATTAAAACATTTAACAGACAAACCACACAGTATAGACAGACACCTCAAAGTCAACAGAGGGTACAAAGAGATACCAGGACTTGCTTTTTGTGTTCTCATCAAGGACAC